>NC_043977.1:35208626-35808626 GCF_902148855.1 Sphaeramia orbicularis
TGCAAAGTGTGCCTAAAAAGCACACCTGGATACCAGAGAGTTCATGTTCTTATAATTCATACATGAAAGGGTTAAATAAATAGTGGTAAATAGTAGGTTTTTTTAAAAAATAATTTATGAGAAAATCCATAAACTGAAAGGTTTTAGAGTTGGTATGGATGGACCCATACGTCACAGTAAGATGTCAGAGTCAGGTCAAGCAGGTGTATCTATAATCAAACTTTTGACATGTGAAGACTCTTTCAGGACGTGCAGACATCCTGGCATGCACATGATGTCAGCAACATGCATCTGAAAGAGGCAGTCATATGTTTTCCCCTCATCTGACTGCACCATACATCAGACAAACTGCCACTTCCCCTCTGGCTTACAGCCGTGACCATCCTTCCTGTGATGCTCTTCCAGAAGTCTGATGGCTCCACATGACGTTATAATCATGTCATCCAAATCGAATCCCCGTTTTTTTTTTCTCTCTTTTTTTTTTTTTTTTTTTAATGAGCACCGCGTAACATCGTGAAACACTTAACCGCAGCCCTCTACAAGAAAATCCACTTCTCCTATCATCAGCTATCTGGACATCAGATTTGTCTCTCTAATCAACATTCAAGGGCCTAATGGACATTCTTTGGTTTCTGCAAGACTATCAAATGAGAGAAGGGGGAGGTTTTAATCTCCCCAATTACTCTGTATCTCCTGGTAATACAATCAACCCGTGCAGGCACGATGGCAAGCCTTCAATGACTGCAAATCAAAAACAAATGCCTAAGAATCGGGTATTGTCCGTCCGTTGTACGCTCTCAGCTCTTTGCTAAAACGCTGGAGGAGAAAGTGGCTAAGAGAGGAAGAAAAGAGGGAGATAATTTAGAAAAAAAATCCTCCAGCGAGTCAGATGAAGCAGCCGATAAAAAGTTTTTTTGGAACGGAATTCCACACCACCATGAAATAGGATTTTCTGCCCCAAATCAAGAAAACGCTGGAGCTCCGATCACCATTTTCCCTCCTCCTTCTTCCCCTTTAATCTAATTTGAAGCTTTTAATGGGAGTAAGGAAACGATTTGGGGTTGCTGGATCTCGCTCATCTCTCATAGATGTAACTGCGATCCTGCATTTATGAAAAGTGCTTTCGGAGCTGGCTCGTCTGTCGGTGAAAACAGTGGTTTTGGATCGGAGGCCGTGAGGTGGGCCTCCGCTGGCTGACCAAACCCTTCGCTCTTTACACCCCATCTTCTGACTCACCTCACACCGACGCCAGAACCACAGAGACGATTAGAAGAAAAGAGAGTGTAGAAAGATGGAAAGGAGATGAAAATGGTAAGAGAGAAGGCGCTGGCGGTGAGTCAGGTTGGAGTTTCAGTGCCCGGCTGCTGCTCTCGCTGCCTCTCCAAGTCCCACTTTCCTTTCCTGGAAATCACATTCTCCCTCTATCACTTTCTGGATCCAGCCTGCAAGGCCAGCAAATAAATCACCGCCCCTCCCCTCCCCTCTCTCTCTGTCCCCCATCTTTACAGTGTCTGTCCCTGAGTAACGACGAGCTGCCGTTACCATAGTCTGCTTTCGATAATTATTTGTAGATTGTATTGGATTATTAACCCTTTCATGCATAGTGGTCACTACAGTGGACAGTTATTCTATAGATTTTCTCTTGTATATTCATGGGTTTTGTTGTTTTAGTTTCACATCAACCAACACAGTGGACGCTTATGCATCATCCCATACACTGACATTACTGTAACTTTCCTGTTCTTTTATCTAAATCAATTACTAATTGTTATTAGACTGTAATTAGCATTTTTTTTTAAACAAAAAAGGTTTTTTTTTTTGCATATTATCTGAGTGAGTAATAACTAGTATTATAGTATGTTCAAATGTGAGAAAACATCAGATTAGCTGCATTAACCTCCTGAGACCCAGGAAAATGAAAATTTTAGCTTTTTTCCATTAAACAATTGTCTTGATTAGAAACCGCATAATGCAACAGGTTTTTTGTTTGTTTGTTTTTTTTTTCAGATACATTTTTTTTTTTTTTTCTATTTATTTGGGTTTTTTTTAATGGAATGTTCTTTGCAATGGACAGCAAGGAAAACTGTCAAACTTTTGTCCCCTACAGAGGACAAAAATACATTGCAGGGCCTCAGGAGGGTAAAAATGTTTTTATTTCATAGTTTTCACACAGTATGTCAGTAAATGTATGTTTCTGACCTTCAAAAATTAAACGCATGGTGTTCAGCTGAGTGGATATTTTTGTAACTCCATGAAAAATAGGTTCATAAAAAAAAAAAAAAAAAAAAAAAAAAATCTATCACATTGTTTTTTTCATGCCTAAAGAAGAATAAAAACACTCAGGAAAAAAATCTTGATCAAGGTTCTCATAATTCATGCATGAAAGGGTTAAAGGACAATGTAAGATGTTTAAAGACAACTGGTGATTAGTATGAACATAAGGGGGAAGGAACAACATACGTTTTTAATTAAGAAGAAAAACTATTTATTTATTTATTTAACGCATAAAGATCCAAACATCCACCATCTACCAAAATAATCTGCTGATGTAAACTGTCTACACTGGAAAAAATTTAAATCTTACCAAGTGTTTTTTCTCATTTCTAGCCAAAATATGTCATCACACTTAAAATAAGACATAATCACCTAAAGCAGGGCTCTCAAACTCATTTTCTTTCAGGGGCCACAGTCAGCGCGATTTGATCTCCAGTAAAATCATAGCAGAATAATCTATAAATAATGACAACTCCAAATGTTTGTCTTGGTTTTAGTGCAAAAAACCCCCCATTAAATTATGAAAATACTTACTTTTATGAACTATCCAAACAGAAAAATGTGAATAACCTGAAAAAACTGAAATTTCATAAACAAAGTTTGAAAAAATGTTTGATTAACCCTTTCATGCATGAATTATGAGAACTTTAATGAAGATTTTTTTCCTGAGTGTTTTTATTCCTCTTTAGGCATGAAAAAAGCAATGTGATTGATTTAATTTTTTTTTTTTTTTTTTTTTTTTTAATGAACCTATTTTTCATGGGGTTACAAAAATGTCCAGTCAGCTGGACACCATGCATTTACTTACATACTGTGTGAAAACTATGAAATACTTTTTTTTTTTAATGCTGTTAATCTGTTCTCACATTTTAACATTCTATAACCTCCTGAGACCCAGCAATGCATTTTTGTCCTGTATAGGAGACAGGAGTTTTACAAGTTTATCAAAAAAAACAAAACAAAATACTGTTCACTGCAAAGGACATTCCATATATATATATATATATTTTTTTTTAATCTGTTAGAAATTACTGTTGCATCATGCTGTTTCCAATCAAGACAATTATTTAAATGCAAAAACACCAAAACTTTTCCTTTCCTGGGTTTCTAGTTATTACTCAGATATGCCCCCCAAAAAAAGTTGTTCAAAAAAACCCCTGTTAATTACAGTCTAATAACCATTAGCAATTGATTTACACTCAAATATGTTACTGCAGATCAGGTTGATCAAGAACAGTAATGGTATGAATTGCATTGTATGGGATGATGCATAAGCGTCCACTGTGTTGGTTGATATGCAAGTAAAACAACAAAATCCATGAATATACAAGAGAACAACTCTGAATAGCTGTCCACTGTAGTGACCACTATGCATGAAAGGGTTAAAGAAAGCTTTTGCTCCAACTACTGCTGTAAAAACTGTGCAGTACTTGCACAGAGGTGTATCCAAAAGTCTCTACTTTGCTATTATACAAGCATGTGGCCTTGATTCAAGCATCTACACAACAAAACATTACAAACTCCCCTCAACATTACAAACAGCTTCATGGATGTCAGAAAATACTGTTTAAAGCAACTTATTTTGATGGAAAAAGGAACACAGCAAGGTGGGCATTTCACTCCAGACCTGTGCACCGTTAATAATGTAGATTTCCCACATCCCTGTTCTGCATTTTCATATTGCACTGGTGAGAAATTACTGTAAAGGACAATAGAAACAAATAAAAACAGGCATAGCAGTGGTATCCACAACACATGCCCCCTCAGGTTAAGGATTATGTAAAGCAGCAGCATGCTTCCTTTGTGAAATACACTGAAAGAAAGGGATGTTTTCAGGGCAAAGTGTTTCACAGCATAGATTTCCACAAAGATTATGTCACAGCAGCAAAAAAATAAAAAATAAAAAAATAAAAAATAGAATAACAACAGAATTAAAAACAGAATTGTAGATCTGTAGAGGAAGACATGTAATCTTATACATATTTAACATATACATCAAAAATAGAGATAATAAAAAAACAATGGTTAATAATAAATGTGCAAAATTGCAGCATAAAGTAAATGTAAATGATAGTTTTGACGTGTCTTTTTAGTGTCTACATCTTTTACAGGGATATATTGAGCTGAAAGAATGACTTCCTAGTATGTTTTTCTTATCCTGGAGATAAAATCTGACCTCAGGTAAATGGGGTTAAATTCATTTGCACGTTTATAAATGTAAAAAATGTAATAAATGCTAGAGTTCGGGTGGATATTATATCTGTCTTGGACCACAAACTAATGACAAAGTGCACAATGTACCTGATATTTAGGTTGATTTGGCCACGGTGGACCTTGTTTTTTTTTGGTTTCTTGAAACAGTATCGTCTAACCAAAGAGATGACATTCGCATGATTTTATATCTTAAGAAAAACATGTATCACGGCATCATGTGAAGCACTCAAACCAAACTGTGAGTTCGACAGCGTCCAGAGGTGGGTTGTGTACCTGTGAAAGGTTTTTCACTCACTTTCTGCAATGTTAATATTCATCTACTTTAAAAATATAATAAATCAGGACAATGGATGTTTTTTTCGACTTTTGTTCAAAGTTTAGACCCTAATGTTAATAAAAGTACATCAAAAGTGTATTTTAGTGCAAACTTTAATGTTCAAACATGATTTTTAATCTTTGTGGGGTGAAATATACGCTATTAAAAATCTCCGACACGAACAATTAATTTATGCATATCATCGTCAATCCAGCCGAAAAAAACAGGCGAGGATAAAAAAAATTCGAATTGCTCTTTTAGTTTGTTACAGTTTACTCAGGTATAGTAATAGATATAATATTTTAGACAATGGGAATAGATTCTGTGAGGTCTCTAAATGTCCATAGACACCAAGAACATCCATATGAACCTTATTATTGTGAAGTAATTCTTCATTAATTTTGGGTTTGTCTTTTTAGGTGTTTTTCCCCTGAAAATATGGTCAGGATTAAACAGGTTAAACTTTATGAGATTTAGCTTGAGTGATATTGCTACACACTGGCAATTGATTTTAGCACAAAACTATAACTATTGGAAATGCTCCATGAGGTGGAGGATATAAGCACAACACGTAAATATTAAATGAGGAATTAAACAACAACAAAAAAACATGTGTACAGATGGACATTACATAAGTAAGGATAGATGTAGTAGATGTAGAACACTATTGCTCATAAAATTGGAAAATAATGTTTTTACTTCTTCTCATGAAATGATTATGATGGCTAAAATTTGCTTAAAAGGGTCAAATGAGTGGCCATTTTTGTCAAAAAAAAAAAAAAGTTGTAAGAAATGCATAGAACTGTGTTGAAATAATGCTAATACATTTGTGCACAGACTACTGATATTATTTGACAGTGGAAGCTATATTTTCAGAAATATTGGATTTTGAATAGCACGTGTATGTGAAAACTTTTGCTGGTGGACGGACGTGACATTACCCATGATGCTCTGGTCAGTACCAGTACTTTATTAGTAATAAACTTATATACTTACTATTGCTAATTCTCCTCTTATTCATAAATGTTAGTATTGTGGATCTAAAACAATAACAGCTGACACAAAAACACAAAATGTGGCAGTGGACGGATGTGACATGGTTGTTACAGATCCCATCATACTGATGCTCTGCAGCCATGTCACCGTTTCCACAAATGATCCCTGTGCAAAAACTAGGATCAGAATTATTTATTGTATAGTTTATCATCATACTAAAGAGTAAATAACAATATAGAATTGTTATTTCTTTATACAAATGCTTATTATTAGAAAACTGTTGATTTAAAAAGTGACGTGTGACATTCTTAATGTATGTATTCGCGTGACATTTACAACTGTAAATATTGCAACCTGTAAAAAATAAAACATATGATATGTAGTATATAATCTTGTAAAAAAAATTGGGGAATCTAAAAGAAAAGAATATTTGTTTTTCAGGTAAATTCAGTTAAAATATAACGTGGCCATTTGTGACATGAAAATATAGCATTAATTGTGATGAAATTGGAACATTTTTGACCTGAAAACATAGTTCATATGACCATCAACATGTTGCAACAGAACTGAAATCCTGTAAATTTGCAGAACTTGCATTTACCAACACAAAGTTCCTTTAGGGATTCACTTATATTGATTTCTTATGCACAAAGACATAAATAAGACCTCTAAGCAAATTTTAGCTAATGAGAATGTGATTTTAACTGGGCTAAGTATATAATATTTGCACCAGATCAAAGGTAATTACTGATGTGTATAAATAGGAACACTGGTCTACAATTTTTAAGAAATTATTTGCTTCAGAGATTAAATGTGCTAAATGTTACATATTTTAATAAGATTAATTGGAAAATAAATGACAAAAGTGCCGGTTTGCTAATGTTTTCAAGGTATATGATTAAGTGTTATTACACATATATATTGGTTTATGTACATTTATATAATAGTTTTATAAATCTTCCACTAAATAGAACCTGTAAAGTGAATGTATTCTAATGTGCAGACAGTGTTTTGAAGTAGATCTTGTAGCTCTGAGACAAATTTTCCTTTTGAGTCAAACCCATTCTCTCGTTAATTCTTGAGTTTCACATTTTGACCCAAGGCTGTATCTTGGAAAGTTCAGCCAACCAGCATTTTTGACTTGATTTTTCTTTATCAGTGACTCTCATGTGGTAAAATTTCATTACTTTTATTCTGGAAGTATTTTCCTTGTAGACCAGTGGAATAAACAGAGGAATGTGTCTGAAAACAAAATTATTCCAACTTTATGGGCAACACTGTATTTAGAAGACAGACTAAAGATTTTTTTTTAACTTTTGCTGCTCTGTAAATACACAAATGTATAGAAGCGAAATCAAAGTTTAAGAAATGAGAGTAACCTAGGACAATGCAATTTTTCAAGAGAAGTAAAGAACAAAAAAAATGAAGTTAAATAAATAAATGGACAGAAAAGAATTAGACTGGGTTTGACATTACAGACAAAGATCAGCAAAGGCCGAATCTCAGCCGAAATAAATGGAAGGAGAAGGAAACTAATAGAAAACTAACAGAGTGAGCCGAAGATGGGGCACACTTTAGAGAAACGGTAGCAGGAAAATTGAAAAAGAGGAGGTGAGAGATAGTGAGGGTGCTTGTACGTGGCTGCCTGTGGCGGGGATAGTTCACTGTAACCGTGGCGACGATGGCAGAGCTCCAGGTGATGCTAATTACTCCCATCCGTCTTCTTTAGCGCTGCTACTAAAGCGCGTTAGCAAAGGCCTTGGAGCAAATCACACAGAGTACAGGTAGATAAATAAATAAATACTTGATTTAGAGGATAAATCTTCTGTTTCTGCTTCTTCTCCAGGGCAGCGAGGTGGCAACACCGAAAACTGTCCAGCTTTACAGGCCTGCGTTTGTCATCCTGCTGAGTGGAGCATTACTAGGAAGAAGGACCTGCAGCTGGAGGTGAAGTGACTGTCGAATCAGGCAAAGAAGAGGTCCGAGAGGGGTCAGGACCACTACCATACACCTTTAATAAGAGTCTGATAAATACATAACATTTATTTTCATTTCCTTTGTTTATCTAAGAAGGCTCCAGTTAGAATCTCAATGATCTATTCTTCTATGGAAACCTGCAACAAATGCTTTCATGCTGAATTTCACATATGAAACACAACAAATACATTAACCCTTTCATGCATTAATTTTGAGAACCTTAGTCAAGATTTTTGGTAACACTTTACTTGAAGGTCTAGTTTATAATGCATTAAGTGCACATTCATAAGACAATATAATGCATTTATAATGCATTATAAAAGTCATTACAACAGTTTATGATCACAGCAACTTCTACCAAGGTTAATAAAGTATTATAAGTGTAGGCATAATGCATTATAAATTCAGTTTTCATAATGTTTTATACCTCCATACCAAAGTGACAACAGTGTTTATAGGAAGAATCTCAAGTCCTGGGTTATATAACACTTTCTAACCATCATAACTCTAGCCACTTATAAAGACACAGAGAACTGCTCTGACATGTAGTTTCTGAAACTGAATAATGCCTTATAAAGATCAATAACAAGTTACAGGATGACTGATGATATTATAACACAAGTATGATGACTTACGAGCAGTATGTTTTGGCTCTAAGTAAAGTGTAAGTCAAAAAATTATACATCCAAGTGTTCTTAATAACTCTTTATTTTGCAAAAACAAAACATTAAAATAACACAGACAGTAAATAGAAGTGTTACATGTTGCTTTATACATACATAAAAAATAATGTGGCAGCTCTAAATCTTTGTTAATTCAAACACATACTTTTTTTTTAATAAATATAAAATCCCTAAAATAGATGGGTATAGGAACCAGTGACAAAACCTAACAAAAGTCCCCCACCTAAAATATTAAATTCCTTCACACTGCTTTGGTATGGATGTATAAAACATAATGAAAGCTGAATTTATAATACATTATGCCTGCACTTATAATACTTTATTAACCTTGGTAGAAGTTGTTGTACATGATCATAAACTGTTGAAATGACTTTTATAATGCATTATAAATGGATTATAATGTCTTATGAATGTACGCTTAATGCATTATAAACTAGACCTTCAAGTAAAGTGTTACCGGATTTTTTTTCTTCAGTGTTTTTATTCCTCCTTAGGCATGAAAAAAAACAATGCAATCAAAGTTTTTTATTTTTTCTGTGGAGTTACAAAAATATCCATGCATTTAATTTTCGAAGTAAAGAAACGTGTTTAAAACCCAATATGAGAAAGGGATCTGAAACAATGAAATAAAAACATGTTTAGTGCTGCTAATCTGATGTCTTCTCACATTTTAACATATTCTAATGCTATTAATTCCTCACTTCATCGAGATAACGTGCAAAAAAAAAAACCTTCTTGTCTAACAAATAACAATTGATTTACACTCAAACATGTTAGTGCAGATCAGGTTTATCAAGAACAGTAAAGTTACAGTAATGACATGAATGTCAGGATATGAGATGATGTGGAAGTGTCCACTGTGTTGGCTGATAAGGAACTAAAACAACTAAACCCATTAATATACAAGAGAACAGCTGGAGAAGAACTGTCCACTGGAGTGACTTATGCATGAAAGGGTTAAAGCAGGGGTCTCAAACTCATTTTAGTTCAGTTCTACATTCAGCCTAATATGATCTAAAGTGGGCCGGACCAGTAAAATAATATAAATAATAGAATAAGAACTTTGGAGTGAAAAAATTAAATTCTGTTACAATGAAAATGTTTAAATCTACAAATTGTACTTGAAAATAACATGAATAAACATGAACAACCTGAAAATTCTTTAGCAAAATAAGGGCAATGTTAACAATATTACACCTTAGTTTATCGTTTATACATGTGAATCACAACTTAGAGATCACGGTGAATCTACAAATACACCAAACATCAAATAACAAGCAGAATATTATTAAAATTCCATTTACTTCTCTTAAGACATTTCAGATATTCTCATTTTTTGTAAAAAGCTAGTCTGTAAACATCAACATTTTTGTGTAATTTTCCTTTTTTTTTTTTTTTACACTAAAACAGAGAGACAAATTTACAGTTTTCATTATTTATAGGTTATTATGATAGTATTTTACTGGTTCTGATCCAATTTAGACTAAAATGACCTAAAATGATTTTAACATCCTTGACTATTAATATCTTCTGTCATTTTTGCATTTTATAAATTCATCCCAGGGGCCGGATTGAACCCTTTGGTGAGCCGGATTTGGCCCCCGGGCCGCATGTTTGACACCTGTGTCTTAAGACATTTCAGGTTGTTCATATTTTTTCAGGTTATTCACTTTTTTTTTTGCAAAATTATACTTTGTTTTAGCGTAAATACACAAAAATATTTACATTTACAAAGAAAAAAATTTGGAGTTGTCATTATTTATATGTTATTATGATAGTATTTTACTGGTTTAACCCACTTGAGATTGAATTGGTCTGAATGTGGATCCTGAACTAAAATGATTGTTAATTTCTTAGTGTAATTTTTGCATTTTTGTGGGCCGGATTTTGCCACCGGGCTGCAAGTTTGACACCTGCGCATTAAAGGAATGCAAGAATGATAATAAAAGTAGAAAAAGATAGACAAAAATAGACCACACCAGTGATGTAGAGGTAAGCATGTTTAATATTATGTTAAATATCAATAATTTAACATTTCTTTATATTGACAATTACAACAGAAGCACCACCTTTTGTCAGCTGCCACAACGTTAATGTCATGTTTAACAGTTATGTACAATGTGTTTCCATGTTTTTGCATTTATAAACACAAATCAATACACAACTTACATGTTATACATACATATCTTTCCCTCTTTTTGGTAGTAAATGGTCATTTCAACACCCAGAATCACTAAGTGGTCTCGATAGCAACTTTTTAATAAAACAATAATAGGAATTATAAAAAAGTAATGTAGCCACTCCTCTCCAAGTGGTGCAATAATCAGAGAAAAAAGATTACATTCCCTTATCAGTTTAGACTCCACTAATATAAAAGATTCAAAGATTATTATAGTAAAACAGAAGAAAACTGAAGAGAAAATTACTTTTTCTGCAAAATATAGTATTAACTGAACATAAAAACAACCACTGTCATTTGTCAAACTACAGGGGTTTTATTGGTGAATCAATGTTGCAGTAAATGATATTGTTTTGATGTTCACTACGGAGCCTCTGAACGTCCAAAAAAAAAAAAAAAAAACACATTTGATGTATGTATGCATCTAAATTATGGATATTTTAAGCAGGCAGTCTCACAGAGATTAGACACATTTTACAAAGGGCCTGAGAACAAAAATACAACAAACAGCAAACTTGAAGTTACAATGACAATTAGGGAATTATAAAAAATAAATAGATAAATGTTTTTGACTTGAAATTTACACTACTTACTGAGATGAAATGTAGCCTCTGCTCTGCATGTGGTGGAACACAATGAGGAAAAATATTCTAATCCCTTAAGAGGTTAGCTTCCTCTAATATAAAACAGTATTGGCTGGTTTGGGTACTTATCACCACTGTTTTTACTTCACTAACTTTGTTCTATTTTTATCATATCCATGCTTGGTGTGAAAGAGTTACCACAAGTAATGTGATGATTATGCATTAACACAGCATACAGGGTGGGGAAGCAAAATTTACAATATTTTGAGGCAGGGATTGAAAGACAGTGTATGACCAATTAGTTTATTGAAAGTCATGAGAATTTATTTGCCACAAGAAAATTTACATAATGGAAAATGTTTTTATTCTATGTGTCCTCCTTCTTTCTCAATAACTGCCTTCACACGCTTCCTGAAACTTGCGCAAGTGTTCCTCAAATATTCGGGTGACAACTTCTCCCATTCTTCTTTAATAGTATCTTCCAGACTTTCTCGTAATAGTTTTGCTCATAGTCATTCTCTTCTTTCCATTATAAACAGTCTTTATGGACACTCCAACTATTTTTGAAATCTCCTTTGGTGTGATGAGTGCATTCAGCAAATCACACACTCTTTGACGTTTGCGTTCCTGATTACTCATATGGGCAAAAGTTTCTGAAAAGGTATGGATAATAGTGTTAGGTATGATTATGACATCAATATATGTTTGGTTTCAAAACAATTAACGTAGTGCCTGCTGAGAAAAAACAACTAAATGTTCATTGTAAATTTTGCTTCCCCACCCTGTACATTTTCAGTTTACATACATTTGACATGTACATATATAGTAATATACAATAAAAAAGATATAATATGTTCTTAAATTTAAAAAACAATCAAACTATTTAACCATGTAAAGTAGACAGCAAATCAAACTAACACATGAACAAACTAGAAGCACTCGGAGAGCGCAGACCTCCACCAAGGCAGATCAGTGCCCCGGATTAGGATGAAAATTTCAGGAAATGTTGATACTGGCACAAGGAACAAATGATTCAATTTTGGTGGGGGGGGCACGGGGGCCCACTGGTCTGCCTTGGTGGAGGTCTGCGCTGTCTTTTCTAGAAAAGCACCCAATCACCACCAAAATTTAATCATTTGTTCCTTGTGCCAGTATCAGCATTTGCTGAAATTTTCATCCAAATCTGTCCTTAACTTTTTGAGTTATCTTGCACACAAACAAACAGACAAACCACTGCTGACAAAAACATAACCTCCTTGGTGGAGGTAATAAAATAAATGAACATGTATGTACAGGGGTTGGACAAAATAATGGAAACACCTTCACCTCAAGATGATAATGCCCCAATCCATACAGCTAGAATTGTTAAAGAATGGCATGAGGAACATTCTAATGAAGTTGAGCCTCTCGTATGGCCGGCACAGTCCCCAGACCTCAACATTATTGAGCATTTATGGTCAGTTTTAGAGATTCAAGTAAGACGTCGATTTCCACCGCCATCGTCTCTAAAAGAGTTGGAGGGTATTCTAACTGAAGAATGGCTTAAAATTCCTTTGGAAACAATTCACAAGTTGTATGAATCAATACCTTGGAGAATTGAGGCTGTAATTGCCGCAAAAAGCGGACCTACACCATATTAAATTATATTTTGTTGATTTTTTAAGGTGTTTCCATTATTTTGTCCAACCCCTGTATATTAGACAGGGATTGTTGTACTCAGTGTTGGTCTTAAGTTATATAACACATTACTTTTTCTAGATGTGAGCAGGAGTAAACAAAATCTAAAGGAGCTCCTACATAATCATCACAAATATAACTAGAAAAGCACTCGGAGAGCGCAGACCTCCACCAAGGCAGATCAGTGGGCCCTCATGGCCCCCCCCCACCCCCGATCACCACCAAAATTGAATCATTAGTTCCTGGTGCCAGTATCAACATTTCCTGAAATTTTCATCCAAATCCGTCCATAACTTTTTGAGTTATCTTGCACACAGCCAGCCAGCCAGCCAGACAGACAGACTGACAGACAAACCAACGCTGACAAAAACATAACCTCCTTGGCAGAGGTAACAAACCCTTTTTCCACACCTTGTTCAAGGTAAGAATGCTGAGCCTTTATTCCACCTTGTCCTTCTCATATAAAAGATGTAAACATAGAATTCAGGGACAAAACTGACATTCAGCCTTTAGAAGATAGACACAAAGATCAGTATTTTAACCAAATAAACAAAACAAGCAGGTAAAGTTCCAAATCCAGGATGTTAGCATGGCACAACTCAGACTTAACCCCACTAAAATCACATAATCAATGTTTCATTATAAGAAAACATCAATCCACATGTGAGAACAAAACAAAAATTTTACTTAGAAAAACCTCAAGCAAGCTCAAAAGGCTCTATGATAAACTCCATGTGAATGATATGTGAACTGCCACAAACAAATATGTGTATTGTGCTTTTTTCTTAACAGACCCAGATGCATTTGTGTGAGAGTGAAGAGGTCAACTTATAACTGTAACTGTAAGTGATAATCAAACCAGTATGTATTACACCCTCCACTGGTATTGTTTCAAGCACATGACTCTACAAGAAGCACAACTGTCATGTGGGGATTGAAATGTAATGTCCTTCTTTCACAACTGATTTTTCTCCATATTTAATCATTCTTCAGTGATTTAGCACCATTTTTATATTTTGTTTTATATATTATCCACAAATTTGCATTTTGTTTAAAGTGAAAATCAGGTCTTTTCTTACATTTAAGTTACTGATCATGTAGATGTTCATAAAAACTAATAAATTTAAAGATTAGTACGTCAAAACAGAGAAAAAAAATTACCAATGTATAATTAACATAGAAATAAGCATCTACAGCCACCGTCACCATCAAACATGGTTTTTATTGGTGAATCGCAGAAAATGATGATGACTCTGAACCTCCAAATAGGTCATGTCTCATGAGAAAATGCATTTTGCCTGATTTTTTTCCAATGCATTGATAGGATTATTGGTTCAAAAGTGATAAAACATTTTAGATCAGCAGATTCTTTATGTCAGGGCTGTCAAACACATTTTGGTTCAGGGGCCATATTTAGCCCAATTTGATCTCAAGCAGGCCAGACCAGTAAAATAATGACTTAATAACCTATAAATAATGAGAAATCCAAGTTTTTCTTTTTGTTTTAGCACAAAAAAAAAAACCCAATTAAATTATGAAAATAGTTACATTTTACAAAAAAGTTATGAATAACCTGAAAAAACAGAAATTTCATTTGAAAAATTTGTGCAATTTTATCAATATTATGCCTCGACTTATTGTTTATACATGTACATTTACACACAGTGTTACATAAACATTTGGTAACAGGCAGAATATTGTTAAAATTTTGGAGTTTGGAACTAAAATTTGAACAATTTCTACAATATTACATCTCTTATTATTAACACAACTACAGATCACAGTGGATCCATAAATGCACAAAACATTTAGTAACAGGCAGAATATTGTTAAAATTGCCCATTTCGGGTTGTTCATCTTTGTTTTTATTTACGTGTTTATTTGTATTTTATTATGAAAGAATAGTTTTGTAAATGTAAATATTTTCACAGTGTAATGTTATTTTTTTCATTTAAATTTTTTCCACAGAATTTTTCACAAAGAAAATTTTGTAGCTGTCATTATTTATGAGTTTATTGTGATGCTATTTTTACTGTAGATCACATTGGTCTGTATGTGGAACCTGAACCAAAATGATTTGGACAACCTCGACTGTTCAGGATAATTTTTGCACGTTCATCCTGCGAATGAAACCTTTGGCAGGCCAGATTTGGCCCCCGGGCCGCATGTTTGACACCTGTGCTTTAGGTCGTCAGCAGCTGTTTAGGTCTTGACTCCATTTTCCATGTTCATACAGATACACACAGTCTATAAAAATCTGCACTTTAGAAGGATTTGAAGACTTCCATTGGGTTAACCTAATATAGCACTTATGTGGATGAGAGGCCAAAATATAGCAAAAATACTGTTTGATTATTATGTATGTATGCATTCACATTATGTATATTTTAAGAAGGCAGACTCATAGAGATTAGACTGTCTTTTACAAAGGCCTTGAGGACAGAAACACACTAAACCAGGGGTGTCAAACTCATTCTAGTTCAGGGGCCGCATTAAGCCCAAATTGATCTCCAGTGGGCTGGAGCAGTAAAACAATAGCATAGTAACCTGTAAATAATGACAACTCCAATTTTTTTCTCTTTGTTTTAGTGCAATCAAAAGGAAATTATAAAAACATGTACATTTGCAAACTATCCAAACAAAAATGATGTGAATAACCTGAAAAAACTGAAATTTCTTGAGAAAAATAAGTGTAATTTTAACAATATTACACCTCAACTTACCATTTATACATGCATATTACGGATTGGATCTACAAAGGCACAAAATATTTAATAACAGGAAGAATAATGTTAAAATTTAATTTTCAAAATTTCAGGTTTTTCGCATTTTATTGTTAAAGGATAGTTTGTAAATGTTAATATTTTCATCATTTACTGTAAGTTTTTACACTAAAACAAAGAGAAAAATTTGGAGTTGTCATTACTTCTTTATAGATGTAATGTAATATTATGTTTTTCACATTAAACTACGAAAATTTGGAGTCATTATTTATAGGTTATTATGCTATTATTTTTGTTGAGATCACATTGGTCTGTGTATGTGTATGTGGAACCTGAACAAAAACGACTTCGACATCCTTGATTGTTAATATCTTAAGTGTAATTTTTGTACTTTGTAAATTCATCCCACGGGCCAGATTGGACCCTTTGGTGGGCCGCATTCTGCCCCCGGGCCGCATGTTTGACATCCCTGCACTAAACAGTCAACAAATGTGAAGACCACAACTACACAACAGACAAAGAATTAACAAAACAATTGTATGAATCATAAAAAGTATCAGGTAATAATGACTGGAGCTCCCCAGACAATAGTTTTCAGGTTGTTCTATTTAAAGTTTGCATAATCCCTGAATATATTACAATATTAGTGTGGACATGAAGAATATCTTAAGTCAAGTTGCAAGACTTAGATGACAGGAGATTTGGAAATGTTATTTATATTATGGCTGAAAAAGTCATTAAAACAGCTGTGTTCAATAACCCAATGACATCATGAGGGTTATTTGTAAATGAAAGATCTAGAACCAGAGATAATATCCCAGTGCTGTTTTCACTGGCTGAGCAGTCCTCCTAGTAGCTAATAAACTGAACTTAACGTGTAAAATCAGTGGAGTGCTCCTTTGAGCTCACATTTTTCAAAGTGTACTCATGCTGAAAGAAGAAGTGCAGCTTTAATGTGCAAACTACCACGCAGTGAGAACCATGAATAAAGGATTAAGTGCCTGCTAATACGACGTGAACAGTAAGCATTCAGTGTTTTTACTGCATCCAGTTAAGTGGTTAGGAAAGAGATTTATACCTGACTTAGCAGATAAATTGACTTCGATTGTTGCGGTTAGTCCTAGAAATGAAGTGAAAACATTAAGATTCAACATAGACTGGGGTTAATGTTGTAAGAAGGGAGGAGCTGTGCAGCAGTTCCTTAATTATAAATGATGGGAGGGATTACATGTATGTGGAGTTGGAGACACTAATCTTTTCACCTGAACAACTGCAGCCACTTTACTGCATTTTCAGCCCTGCAGCAAAAACAAGAGGTCCATCCCAGCAGGTATTACACATTATATTGATGGGTGCTCTCCACCAACACATTAACTCTCATTACTGCTCCAGTGAACTGCCTGGCATTTACAATGACAAATTCCTCCCACTACAGGCCCACCCAGAGCCGAAATAAAGATCTCAGTGCCTTGCATACATCAACAGCCCTGGAGCAATCTGCACATATTGCAGGTGTTTAATACAGAATATCCATTTTAGAGGGAGAAAAAATACATTTCTCAAATGTCACTAATTTGCAAACTGCACAATGTGATTGCTTAAAAGTCTAAACGTCTGATCCTTGAATCGTTGAATAGTATTTTCTAGCCACAAGTCATGTTATATTAAAGGTTGAGTGTGTAAGATTGACACCTTTAATTCCACAAAAGTTGGGACGCTGTAAAAAATATAGATTAAAATGCAATGGTGGATGTTTAAAGTGAGAATATGTAGCATTTTAAGACAACGATAAAGTCATTTTGAATTTGATGACGGCAACATGTCTCTATAAAGTCGGGACGGGGCGGTGGTTTCCACTGTGTAGCATCCCCTCTTTTTTTAACAACACTCAATAATAATGCTGCAACAATGAATCTTAACCCTTTCATGCATAGTGGTCACTACAGCGGACAGTTATTCTCCAGCTGTTCTCTTGCATATTCATGGGTTTTGTTGTTTTAGTTCCATATCAGTCAACACAATAGACGCTTACGCATCATCCCATACACTGCAATTCATACCGTTACTGTAACTTTGCTGTTCTTGATAAACCTGATCTGCAGTAACATGTTTCAGTGTAAATCAGTTGTTAATTGTTATACTGAAATTTTTTTTTTTTTTTTTAAACAAATCTTTTTTTGTTTTGTTTTGTTTAGTTTTGCATATTACCTCCATGAAGTGAGTAATAACTAGTATTAGAAAATGTTAAAATGTGGGAAAATATCAGATTAGCAGCATTAAAAATGTCTTAATTTCATTCTTTTCATGTCACTTTCTGCTATTGGGTCAAAACACTGTACAAGAAATCTCTCTGATGGGACATTTTAGAGACAATTTGACAGATTAGTGTTGCTAAATGACCCACATTTTTACTTTTAAATTCATTTTTGCTTTAGTGGGACCATAAGGGACCATCCAAAACAAGGAGCTACTTTATACTGAAATAAATGTTGGAATGGCGATCGATTAAAGTTCGCTCTCTGACTGGACATTACTGTGCTTTGACCCTTTGATTGGGTTTTAAATACATGCTTCTTTGCTTCAAAAATTAAATGCATGATGTAGCTGAGTGGACAGTTTTGTAACTACATGAAAAAAAAAAAAAAAAACTCGATCACATTGTTTTTTTCATGCCTAAGGAGGAATAAAAACACTCTTGACAAAAAAATCTTGATGAAGGTTCTTATAATTCATGCATGAAAGGGTTAAAAGAGTTGTCAATGAATTTGGCAGTTGATTCGTTGGGCTTTGAGCATGTTAGTATTTGGCATGTCCGCACGCTTACCGGATAACCGGAGCTGGTTCAAGGCTATAGCTTGCTAGTTTCTAGCCATAACAATTCTCGGTAGCGTACTAGTGCTCGCTAACCTGGGACGCCGTAAAGGGGAGGTCAACATGACAAATTCATGGGGCCCAGTGGATATAGTTTAGAAGTTGTGAAAATTTTGTGTAAGCTCCGGAGTAAAAAAGAGGCATAGAAGCTGGAGGTCGGACATCCAAAGTTTTTCACTTTCGGTTTCACGCCAGTTACAGTATGCATCCCCATGTATATATATACCACCACCACCACCACCCCACCGCCCCAGCGACAAATTTACAGGTACTTTATTTTATGAAGGGCCTACAACGTTTACCTTTCATGGGGCCCACAATTGCTACTATACCCAAAGCCACTGCAGGGATGTAATCATTAGTAACCTGTCTGCAGCCTATATTACTTTGGGTTAAATACTGATCTTTGAGAATTGAGTCTTTTGTGTTTATCCAATGAATCGATTAGTTATTAAAAATAATTTACAGATTAATCAATTATTAAAATCATATTTACACTGTAAAAAACATCTGTAATTTAACAGAATTTTCACAGTTTATTTTACAGATTTTTCCTGTATTTTTAAGATACAGGAAAATATCAATGAAATGACAAAAATAGACTGTGATTCTACATGTCAAATGTAAAATGACACGAAAAAACTGTAAATGTGAATAACCAAAAAATTTCAATTTTTGAAAAGAATTTTTTTCTTTTTTCACAGAAAAATACAGTTAAAATACATTTGCAAATGTATCATAATTTCACAAATATTTCTTTTTTATTCATGAGATTAAACTGTTAATTTAAAGTTTAATACTGTAAAAAAAAAAAAAAAAGAAATAAAACGAGATAAAATTACTGACAATTAACCGTAAAAGAAGTATTTGTTCTGTAAGTTTAACAAGACTTGTTTGTTAATTGACAAATATCTTGTATAATTACGGTAGGTTTCACAAAAAAATGTTGAATAAATGTATTTTGTGAATGTATAACATGTATAAGCACTGATACACTGTCAAAATACCGTTTTTCTCAGTGGATTGTACAACTTAGTCTCACTGAAATGTACTTACATATATATATATATATATATATATATATATATATATATATATATATATATATATATATATATATATATGTAATTTGATTGTTTTAATACATGTCAATATTCTTTATTAACATAAAAAATTTTAAAAAAAAAATGCAAAATGTCATGTAAAGTTAGGGAAAAAAGCTGTATTTTAATTATGGAAAATTACTGTATTTTTATGAGATGATTAGGGTTTTTTTTTTTTTTTTTTTTACAGTGTAGTTGTAGCCCTACTCAATAACCTCAGGGATCTGAGAACAATTGGAGTTTTGGGAGGGGAACGTTCTCGCATTCTTGTCAGATACAGGATTCTATCTACTCAGTAGTCATGGTGGTCTTTGCTGTATTTTTCATTTTTTTGACATGATACATGATTTATTTGGTAAAAAGTCTGGACTTCAGTCAGGGCCATTTTTCCATCTTTGACAACAGCCTGTGCAGAAATGTTTATGTAGATGACTTCGGGCTTTAGGTTTCCCATGAAAACCCTTACACTCTCCAGTTCTTAAAGGCCCCTCTTCTGCTTCTCCACAGAGACAACAGTATGCAGAAATGGAGTCAGCTAATGCCAACAAATAATGGCTCCACACAACTCAGACTCCACTTAACATGAACACATGCAAATCTTACATATTGACCCATTAATTGATGTTCAATGAAAGCTACATCAGCTAACTATTAATCTAACTGTACATTAAGTTAACATTGGCTAATTGTAATTAGCTGCCATTAGTTAACAAATGGACTCAGCTAATGTAAAAAACAAACAAAAAAAACCACTCAAGAATTTCACCTAAGCGCCTAAGCCTACGCCAATTTTCTATAGCAAACCTTCAGTGTTTCCAGGTAATGGAGGAACGAGCGGTATAAAAAATGTTTTGTTGTGCTTTGTTTTTGTGTTTCGAGTCCCTCTTCAGAGGAACCCTGCACAAACTGGATTGTCTTCCCACAGAAAAGCTGCAGAATCTACTTCATACTGATTGATGTCGCTCAAGTATGTGAAGGAGGAAGAGCTCAATTAATGTGTGTGTATGTGTGTGCGTGTGTGTGTAGGGGGGAGGCAGAATGTAATTGAGTTAAAGTCTCCCTAGGCCAGAACTGAATTAAGAGCAGATTAGAGGCCAAGTGCTGAGTGTGTTTGAGTTAGTGTATACCTCTGCTCCTTCGTACATGTGAATCAGAACTGCTCCCCAGTGAGTGAATGTAATGGCTTTGAAAGATGATATTAATAAATATGGTTTGAATTTAAGAACCTGTTTCATTTCTTCTCAAGTACCTCCTGAAAAATCATACTTGTTTAAGTGTGAAGCAATAAAAGGATACAATCCCAGTGGTGCAGGAGGTTTTCACATCGTCTACTTAAAGCATCACTAATCAGTATGTACACTGAACTCTCTGAAAGCTCTGGTTAATTCTATTGGTGACGTACAAAGGTTTTTTTTTTGTTTTTTTTTAGTTTCAGTTTTGTGACCTGATGCTGTTTTTTTTACCTATAGGGACAAATTATGTAATTAGGATGCAGAAAATGAAGCATTTTCTTATGACAGATTCAGAAAGTACAGCTGTGATTGTGACTTTTTTTGCTTCCTGTAACTCACTTAACATTGGGGTTATTAGCAGGGTTCCAATTTTAGAATACATTCCAATATACAGAATGATACTATGCACAGGTGTAGCTCAGACAAATGACAACAGTAAATGAGTTTCACAACAACACTCTGGTCTCGAGTGAAAGTCATTTGAATGCACATTATTACAGCTATTTATCTAAATACATACAAACATTCATGCCTTACAAAGGATGGGGTAGAGCAACAAAGAAGTGATAAACCTAACACCAAATATAAAACATCATATTACTCTGAACCACGTAATGCGCACAAGTCTGGAATTAACAAATAAAGAAAAACAACTTGCATGTATGCCAGAGTGTAAAATTAACACCAAGCACCAGTGGTGGGTAAAAAATTAGTTTGGCGTGTAAAACAAAAACACCCGCCAGTGGTCGATGGAAAATTTTGAATTGCATGTGAGTTTTTGGTTTCATTCATTCGACCATTTCTGTCGGATCGTTCTAAGCAGGTTGTTGACACAGACTCAGATGTGTCTGACTCTCAGGCTGATGATGTGGTCATCACCTCAGCCAGAGTCCTGCACCAGGTCGAGTACCCACATGTATTTTAGCCAAAAATAAAGCACTTAAAAATGACTTACTGTGTAGACAATCTGTTTAATAATGGGTCAGGTTGCGGATCTAATGTACAAAAACAGATTCAGTGATAGAAACAAGGCTTACCACACAGCTGAATGTGGTCTGAATTCACTGAAATCCAACATCAGTGACTTTATAGTGTCAACAAAACACGCCAAACAAACTCCTGAATGTTGAATTGGACTAACTGGACCTCTCCACTGTTGGCAGACTCTGAAGAATCACTGTTAACAGCATTAAATAAATTTGCTCGTGTAACAACAGTAATTCTAACAGCCTACGATGCAACACTCACTGAATGATCCCCCAACATCCAATACATCTGCATCTATGTTCAACACTGTATAGAATAGAATAGAATAGAATAGTGGTGGTATCGTGGTATTGGCTCGACTCGACTCAGCCTTTTTGCGTTTCCATCATGAAAAAGGACCTGGAATCTGGTACCCGGTACTAGTTTTTTGGTATCACCTCCGCTGAGGTTCCAGGACTGGGGACCAGATACTAAAACGTGACGTGTGCACACTGCCGACCACTGATTGGTCAGAGAGTCGTCTCTGTGACCCGCCATTTTACAAAAAACAGATGCGGAAGTTGACAGTAAATATAGCAGTAGGTTAATCCACATGATGACAGCCCGCAAAACTCCACCATGGTTTGTCGAGGAGGTTCAGATATAAGAATTCAGCATGAGCTTGACGAGACAACACGCAACAAGCGAGTTTATCAGCAACTGTCTGAGCAGACGACATGGAAGTAACGCGCCACATCGTTATGACGTCCAGGTACTGTAAAGTCTGTAGCATCCTGTAATGGAAACGGTCTCCAGGAATAGGACCTGGTACCCGAGTCAAGTCGAGTCGAGCCAGTTCCACGTAGTGGAAATGTGGCATTAGAAACACTTTGGATTGTATAAAATATCCCACAAAATACTAAAGAGAAATGTAGGCATGTGCAAAAGCTCCAGAAAAAGCTAAAGTACTACTAGAACTACTGAAATATGTAAAAGCTAACTCTCTACTACAGATGAATGATATGTACAACAAATAAGGGTATATACAGGTAATATAGGATATGTACAAGGTACAGGAAAAGAATATACTCATGTTAACAATATTAAAAGATAACTATATGAAAATAAACTGATAGTAATCAGGTTATGTCACTGAGAAGATAAATTAAAAGTCTTGAGTCACATTTTTCAGCAGTAATGAGGAGGTTTGTCAGAGAACATTGTAAAGAAACTTGTCTTTTTCTTCAACAGCAGCAGCAGGAAACTATTTACAGCAAAAGTCCCTGGAAATAAAGCCCTTGTATGATACCTGCCCTACATTAAGCTGCAAAAAAAAAAAAAAAAGACATGCTTGCTGCTGGATGTGTTAGCTGACAAGTAGACCTGGGGATTTATGCTGAAAAGTATGAATATGTTATAAATGTCGATTAAGGCTTAAGGCTAGGATAGTCAGGTAATGCAAATATCAATCATGCTCTTTTTTTTTTTTTTTTTTTTTTTTTTTTTTTTTTTTTTTTTTTTTTTTTTACTTTTTTAAAATTTGTTTTTATCAACAGACAATACAACACATAAAGTAGGGGTCACTGGTTGAACACAAAATATTTAGATGACATACAGTAGTAGTTATGCTTTGTTTTGGTTATAGTCCAGCCATTTTCTCCAGCACTTATGAAGATATGTACCTTGAGCTGTAGGTAAAAAGTCAATCTTTCTATTTCTATTTCCAATAGATTTCCTCTATTATAGCCATTGATTCGTACAGGGTGCATCAATTTTGAGCCAGTTCCTTGTAATGGCCTTTTTGGAAGCAATTATAAGAATTTTAAAGAGGTATTCGTCTTCTTTCTCTAATACATCTCCAGGTAGCAGTCCCAGCAAAAACAAAAAAAAAACAAAAAAAACTTGGGTCCTAAGATATCAATCATGTTTTAACACCAAATACTTAGAAGTAGTGCTGGGCAGCAATTAAAATTTTTAATCGCAATTAATCGTGTGGCTTTCTGTGATTAATCATGATTAATCGCATAATTGGAGGGGTGTGTGCCGGCATCAACAGCGTGTATTGCCTCTAAATAATATTTCAGACTTTAAGTACTCCGGTGAAAAAAAATAATTCCACATTGCAGTGCTTCCAAACAACTGTGTCCTTCTCAACCCCACCATCTGAAGACATTTAAAATGAAAATGTCCATGTAAAAGACTGATACTTTTCTCCATGTTTATGTCTACACCAGTTTATTTCCGGTTGTGAGTGACTGACAAGAGTCTTAAGCCCACTAATATATACTAATACTAATAAGCCCAATAATATGTGATGTTCAGTTGTTCAAAGCAAGCAAAGGGGGCCCTCTAGTGGTCGGAATAAGTTGCACTAACGCATGTTTTGTACTTGCAGTGTTCCCGTAGCCAGTTTGGACATAAGAAGGAACTAACAGACATGTTTCTTTCACTCTGTTTGTATGGCCCGACAAATGTTTGCCTGTGAGTATTTTATGTTCAGTTGTTGTAAAAGTGAATAGTATAAAATATCTCTGATGTGAACCTTTGTTGCTGGATAAAAAGACGTTGTAAATCTTAAATTAATCTGTAAATGCTAATTGTTAGCGTGTCTATGGATTTTCCCATTCAAGTTAGCATCGAGCTAGCGATCTTTTTCCCATTCATTTAAATGTATAATGCCATATAAATGTACAAAGGCAATGAGCATAACTGAGACATATTTTGTATATATGTTGCAGTTTTACAGTGAGTCTACAGTAAAAGATTTGGAGAGATGTTTTCGGCGTCCAGCTTTTCTTGGGAAACCTGATGTCTATCCGCCGAGCTAATCGCTACACGCACACAAGCGGGAGCAGAATAATAGGAGTTAGAATAAAATGGCATTAACGTGAGATTAAAAAAAATTGTCGGCGTCATTTAATGAATGCGTTAACGCGGTAATAACGTGTTAACTTGCCCGGCCCTACTTAAAAGTAATGCAAATGTATACACAAGTCATAAACCAAAAACCACTTTATCAGCTGAGTGTCCTTAAAGGATAGAAAAAAAAGAGTAGATATTATTCATTTATTTGACTTATGAATAGGACCTATGGCAGTAATACCACAACACATTTTGTTGATGCATATATTATAAAATAAAAAAAAATAAATAACACATCACTTATCCTACATCTGAGTTGCTATTAAAGAAATCCTTACATTTTTCTGAGTCTTTAGTTACATTCCTTTGCTGCTTAACTCTGTGTGTGTGCAGGTTTTGAAGTGTGTGTGGGTACTTTTGTAGTTTGACCCAGCTGTCCCATTCAAGTCTTAAGTGCACACACCAGGTGGATGACAAAAGAAGAAAAAAAAAAAACTTTCTGCTCAGCTCCCTCACAAAGCTTTATATTCATGTCACAGATCTCATGGTGAGTGTGTCTGGTGCGATCGTGGAGGTCAAGAACAGAATTCACTGAGCAAATAGCAGCTAAAAGTTATTTAACTGTTATTTAAGGGGGGGGGGTTAATACGGGGAAATATCACTGCTGACAGGTGAAATGGTAATAATGTTGAGTATTTTGTTACAGTGGTACCTTTCAGTAGATGGAATACAAAATGGGGAACAAGTGAACCTTTGGTCTTTGAGGTTGATGTGTTTGAAGCAGCAAAATAAGAAGGTGTAAGGATCTGAGCAATGGAAAGAGCCACATGGTGTTGACTGGGTCAGACCATCTACAAAACTGCAGGTCTTGGTGGGTCGTACTAGTCTGTAGTGGTATCAACCAAATGTGGTCCAGTGGTAAGTGGATTTCAATCCAATTAAACATCCGCCCCACACTGCGTACCTGAGTCCTTATCCGAGTACGTCTGACCCCAAAGTCCGCTTAATTTTATCAATGTAAGTAGAAATGTTCCGCGCTCGAGTACCGTACCCGAGTCTAGTTGAGAAGGTAGTCCTGGGTATGGATTGAGTGGTCTCCAGTACTGTACAGTTGAGGACAAAATTATTAGCCCCCCTACAAAAATGACATTGTTTTAAATGTATTTCCCGAGTGCTTTTACACAGAGCAACACATTTTTAACACAGCTTTTTTAGATATCCTAGTTTCATTTTGGATGCTTACATGATTTTAGTTTGCACACAGAAATGAAAATATTCCACAAAAAACAAAAAGTACCAGGGTCAAAATTATTAGCCCCCCTGATCCTAATAGTTAATTGTGTATCCTTTTTGCTGGATAACAGCCTGCAGTCATAGTATTTTTTTATTACAAGTCTCTGACACTTTTTTTGAGGAATCCCAGCCCATTCTTCTTTGGCAAATCTTTCCAGCTCCTCCAGATTTTGTGGCCTTCTGGCATGGATGTTCTTTTTTAGGTCACCCCGAATATTTTCAATGGGATTTAAGTCAGGGCTCTGTGCAGGCCACTCAGTTACATTCACTTTGGTCTTCTGAAGATAGCTCTTCACCAAGAGAGATGTATGTTTTGGATTGTTGTCATATTGGAAGATGAAGCAATGACCCAGACCCAGTGTTACTGCTGACTGTTTAAGGTTTTCTTTCAAAATCTCCACATCTTTCTTTGTTCATGATTCCTTCCACCTTGACCAGATTTCTAGTTCCAGATGCACTATAGCATCCCCACAACACAATACTCCCACCACCATGTTTCACTGTAGGGACGGTGTTCTTTGGGTTCTATGCCTCTCCCTTTTTTCTCCAAACATAAACGCTGCCTCTATGGCCAAAGAGCTCTAGTTTTGTCTCATCAGACCATAGGACACACCTCCAGTATGCATAATGTTTCTCCAGGCTGTCCTGAGCATATTTAAGTCTGGCTTAAAGGTGTCTCTTCTTCAAATGTGGAGTTTTTCTTGGTCTGCATCCTCTCAGTCCATTCCAGTTCAGAGCTATAGTGACTGTCTTCTTACAGACTATGATTCCTGATGTGGCCAAGTCATTCACCAGTGTCTTGGCAGTTGTTCTGGGGTCTTTAGACCCATCTCTCACTAGTTTTCTTTCCAGGGTCTTTGAAATCTTTCACTTCCTATCTCTGCAAGGCTTGTTCTGTACTGTGTGGCTGTTTTTGAATTTCTGGATTATACTTCTCACTCCAGTTCTTGACACTTGGAAACGCTTGGATTGCTTTGTGCATCCCTCTCCTGCTTTGTCTACATCAATAATCATTTTTCTCAGGTCCAAATGGATTTCTCTAGTTTTGGGCATGGTGCTTTCTCAACTGACAGCTCAATGAGCCATACTGAGGCTTTTATACCATGTTTTAACTTAAATGTTAAGTGAAATCACTTGATTCACCTGATCACTTTTAAACACATCACCTGTGAAGTTACAGCACATCATTGCACAAAAGTGGTTTGTTTCTTAAAGGGGGCTAATAATAATGTCCCTGGTTATTTTAGTTTTTTTTCTAAATAATGCTGTTTTGGTGTGGAAATATAAATAATTTGTGCCTTCTAAAGAAAACTAGTATGTTCAGAAATGCTATGTTGAAAATTCCTTGCTCTGTTAAAAAAGTACTTAGGAAAATCTTGAAGAAACTTAAAATTTCATAGGGGGGCTAATAATTTTGTCCTCAACTGTATGTTGCAGTGTGAAAGCGATCCGTGCCCAATATCGCAAGTGACCTAATCACCACTCCGACAACAGAAGTGACTCAATCACCACGAGACCATAGATGGCGTTCTATTGTCTCCTGAAAAAGCCTCGGATCTGTGCGGCACGGGCTCGCCTTACCGACCGAACCACTCAGGTATCATATATCAGGGACAACGAAGGTCGCTCTTCTTCTCTTTGCCTCAAACAGGCTAACAGATAGAAAACTATTGCCACCTTTATAGAAAAATGAACAGAACCGTCGCTCAGTTGATGACATAAGGGTTTGTCTTCTTCTGACTTTCGCATTTGTTGAATAGCTACAGACTTCCTTCCACACCACCACCTGCTGTTTCAGCCCTATACCATCCACTTGTACTCGGGCACGGGCCGTGGTACCTGTTTGTGAATGCAACATCTGTGGGAAAGTTGTGAACGTATCCAAGTACGCTATGGACTCAGATATGCAGTGTGAAAACGCCCTTAAAGGATATGCACTGTAAAAAAAAAAAAAAAAAAAAAGTAAAAAAACGGTAATATTCCAGCAGCAGGGGTGCCGAAAAAATTCTGTAAAATAATGGAAAATAACCATTTTATAAAATACGGTAATTTTCCATAATTAAAATATAGTTTTTTGCCCTTACTTTACATGAGATTTTGCATATTTTTTTTGACTTTTTAATGTTTCATAAAGAATATTTACATATATTAAAACAAATTACCTATAAATAATTTTCAATGAGACTCAGTTGTACAATCCACTGATAAAAACTGTATTTTGACAGTTTATCAGTGCTTATACATGTTATACATTCAAAAAAATACATTTATTCAACATTTTTGTTGTGAAACCTCCTGTAATTACACAAGATATTTGTCAATTAACAAATAAGTCTTGTTAAACTTACAGAACAAATACTTCTTTTATGGTTAATTGTCAGTAATTTTATCTTGTTTTATTTATTTATTTATTTATTTTTACAGTATTAAACTTTAAATTAACAGTTTAATCTCATAAATAGAAAAGAAATATTTGTGAAATTATGATACATTTGCAAATGTATTTTAACTGTATTTTTCTGTGAAAAAAGAAAAAAAATATTTTAAAAAAATTGAAATTTTTTGGTTATTCACAGTTACAGTTTTTTCGTGCTATTTTACATTTGACATGTAAAATCACAGTCTATTTTTATAATTTCATTGATATTTTCCTGTATCGTGAAAATACAGGAAAAATCTGTAAAATAAACAGTAAAAATTCGGTTAAATTACAGATTTTTTTTTACAGTGTGATGTTAAGTCTTGGTGCCAGATACCACAGCAAACCTTCAGAGGTCTGGTGGAGTCCATGGTGCAGTCAGAGCTGTTTCCTTAGACCACTTTTGGTAGGTACTAACCACTACAAACTGAAATTCCAACAAAGCCTGCAGTTTCAGAGATGCTCTGACACAATAATTTGGCCATCACTTGTTAAAGCTGCTTAGATCTTTATGCTTGTCTAATTTAATGCTTCGCACACATCAACTTTGAGTATTAAAAGTTCATTTGTTCCCTAATATGTCCCACCTATCGAAAGATACCAAGGTAATAAGGTAATCAACCACATTACCTGTATGTGGCCGTACTGTTATGGCTGGTTGGTATATTATAGAAGTTATTTCTCATCATTCAAACAGTCAGACATTACTGTATCATTTGCTGCGTTTCCACTACATGGAACCAGCTCAACTCAGCTTGGCTCGACTCGACTCGGGTACCAGGTCCTATTCCTGGCGACCGTTTTCATTACAGGCTACTACCAACTTTACAGTACCTGGACGTCATAGCGATGCAGCGTGTTACTTCCATGTCGTCTGCTCAGAGAGTTGCTGATAAACTCGCTCGTTTCGTGTTGTCTCGTCAAGCTCATGCTGGATTTTTACATCTGAACCTCCTCGACAAACCATGGTGTAGTTTTGTGGACTTTCATCATGTGGATTAACCTACTGCCATATTTACTGTAAACTTCCGCATCTGTTTTTTGTAAAACAGCGGGTCACAGAGACGACTCTCTGACCAATCAGTGGTTGGCAGTGTGCACACGTCACGTTTTAGTATCTGGTCCCCAGTCCTAGAACCTCGGGGGAGGCGATACCAAAAAAGTAGTACCAGGTACCAGATTCCAGGTCCTTTTTCATAATGGAAACGCAAAAAGGCCGAGTCAAGCCGAGCCAATACCACGTAGTGGAAACGCGGCGATTAACTGTTCTGGTTAATTCTGCCTTTTTCAACTGTTTGTAACTCATTTTCTCTCGACAATCCCTTATCCCAACTGAGAAATAAGCTTTAAATAAACTCTCATGTACATAACAAGGTGGTTCCACTGAATCTGAGGTTGAAATTTCCACGTCCATTAGTAATGCTCATGTACGGTTATTTTACACTTTGTTTCAGAGGAAGTGTATTTTGAAAGACGTGATCCACTTGTCAGTCATCTTTGCGAAAACAAGACTTTTGTGAACTTGTAGATGCTTGAAATAATTTCTCCACACAGGAGGTTTGGTTGCATCATTTCACAACAGTTTTCCTGCCGTGATGAAGTAATGCAGTGACTAATGTGGCTCCTAACAGTGACTCACAGTTCGGCATTGTGTGTCTTTTGTACTGAGGTTGTGGGCGTTCACACAGCCTCGATGAGTTCGTTGCGTGCCCTTGCCAAGTGTCAGTCTAGCATATAAACTCATGAGGACCTGTCTGTCATTGTGTCCGGAATAAAAGGTCGAGTGTCAGGTCAGTGAAAATGAATCATGCATAAATGACTTTAGGGAAAATCAGTTATACTTTGTTCTGGGATTTGATCCATGGTAGATATTCAGGGGCTGTGGGAAGATAAAACTGAGGAGTCATGAGTATTGGCAGAGGTAAATTCAGTCTGTGCATTTTGTTTTTGTAAACTATTCAGCATTCACAGGACACCAAAAGCACCCACGGCAAAATAAGACAACAAACGCCCCTATGACACCACCTCAAATGAACACAGATCATGACCTTCTCCACAAGGCTCCGAGAAAATGTTGCGGCTAAAAAGTCTATCTGAAGTGAAATAAAGTGTGAACAATAACAATAAGTGCATCACCCCCTGTCAAAGTGTAGCGACATGTCAATCAAATAAAATTATTTCACCCGTTAATTGCAAATAAATCGCCAATCTTGAAACTTTAACATTTGAACCTATCAATAGTGTGCCATCTGGTGACATATGAGAAATTATATGACACATCGATTTTTCTACATGTGCGCAAGAGCAAATACAATCTGATAAAGCTCCGAGATAACCATCACAAGGATAAAAGGCCCTTTTCCAAAGCCTGTGCAAGGCTGGAATGTTAAGCCCTGAATGGGGGAGTATTGTTGTTCAGCGCTTGGTGGGTAGTCACAGAGCGCAATTTTTCAGCTATATGAAGCAGATACCAAAACAAAACCCATCAAACTCCATAAATACATTCATATGTCAATTAGGCTTTGTTCACACTTAAACATAATGTTCTTCTTTGGTACATACACTTTCAGTTTACCAAATATGTCAGTTTTCTCTGATACTTCAGCTTTTAAAGGGGTCATATTTTGTTAAACCCACTTTTATTAGTCTTTGGTACATTTATTTGTGTATCTGGACCCTAATAGTTCATAAAGTTTGAATTTGAACCCCCCTGTCTTTATATTCATTCAGGCAAAAATCAAGTGGATTTCTACAACACATTTCAATTCCTTCTTAATTTGTTACGTTTTATGACTAGTTACATCACCATATTTGCACATATAAGATCAAGACTTCTGACGAACATTTCTCTGAATACGCCATAATTGTTTTTCAGCAGCAGCGGTTGTAGTAAAAACTGAAAATATGTCCAAACTTTGAGCCAATTACCTAAAAGTAATCAGTTGTTGGTTGTATTAACAAATACAAGTGGCTGAACAGGACAGAGCAGCACGGTCAACAACCTGAAGGGGGTGGGGCATGAAGTGGCTCATTTGCATTTAAAGGGCCAGCGCTCAAAATGACCTTTCTGGTGTCATTACTCAGAAATACACTGTAAAAAAAATCATGTTGTTTTTACAGAAAAAAACTGGCAGCTGTGGTTACCAGAACAATACTGTAAAAAACACATCCAAGTGTAAACATATTTATGGAGTAACATGTAGATTTAACATTTTAAACAGTAAATGGACTGCACTTATTCAGGGCATTTTATACACCCTCATGGTGTCCAAAGCCACCAAGTCAATTTAGGCTTCAGTGTTTTCCATGGACAATTTAACATATGGACAGTCAGAGGCAGGATTTGAACCACCAACCCTCTGGTTACTGGACGAGCCGCTCTACCAACACAACCAACTCTACCAACCCATTCATTTAAAATGTTAAATTGTTAAATGTTTACTTTTTTTATAACTTTTTTATTTAAAAAAAAAAAAAAAAATCAAATAGGCCGTCATTTCAACATTATGGTCTTGCAATTTAAACGGCATCACATTCTTTTTCAATTTACAGTTTTATTTTCTAAAAACAATAAAAATACATAATTTCTACATACAAATCTGGTTTTGTTCACATACTCTTCCTGTAAAAACTACAGCTATATTTGATTCAATCGTTAACACTAAAATCTTTTCAAATAAACATCTTTGCATTGTATTGTCACTTACAGTTTTTTTATGTTGCAATTTTACAACTTTTTGGTGTTAATTCTACAGTCATTTTTTATAGTGTAGGGTTGAAGATGGACCTGTGGAGTTGAGTTAATGAAGAATTCAGATCCAAGCATAGCATTTACAGTTTATGTAGACCACAGGGAAATGTTTTAAAATGCATAATTCCATTTTAAAAAAGCAAAATATCACTCCTTTAAGCTTCTGTAGATCAGTAATCATCTTAAACTGCAGAAATTCTGATAAGATTTCTTGAATCTTTCCTTTTTTTTTCTGATGTAGAGGATGAAACCTCAAACTCTCGTCTTTTCTGTCTTTGAGTGACATTGTTCTTAAAGTTTTCAAAGATGTTTAACCCTTTATCAGGCAAGTGACTATTTTTTGGTCATTTCTGCAAACATTAAATATGGGGCCAATCCCGTGCCTCAGTGAGGTCAAGAGGCATGTTGGTTTTTATAACACTATATAGTGATTCAGAGAGATTTTATAGAATTTTTGTCAGTTCGTGACGTCATAGCAGTTGTTTTATTGCATGTGTTTACTTTTTAGCAAGTGCTGCTTGGGTGTTTTACGGCAAGAGGGAGACTGTTGTCATGCCAACCAATGAGGAGGTAGATGACGATGTCCAATAACACACTAAGGTTGAAGTTTTGAATTTCAGAGTATTTCAATGAGTGTCCTATAAAGGGTTAAGGTCAAATTTGAGCTCTTCATTCCATCTTTGCTCTTGAAAGACTACACTTTTCCTAATAATAATAATGATTCCACCTGCTGATGCACGTGGTTTAAATCACATCATAATTCAGATTTCTACCACTTTACTAGATATAAAATGCCAAACTTTTTTTCTGAACAAATTGCAGGCGTAAACATCAGGAAAGGACACTTATTTATTCATCAAATGAAACTGAAACATTAAATATCAAGTCAAAGTACAGCTGGAAATCTCTGCTTCTGTATTTATGTGTATTTTCTATATAGTGCCTCAACTTTTTCTTATTTGGAATTATAAAACGTTCAGTAAAAGCTGACCTAGGCTGACTTTGAGAGGGTTGACGCAATCTAAAAACCTCATATGTACGTCTTTGGGCAACAAAATAAAAAAGTCTACACAAAAAGGTGTCCCGAGCTGCACCTTCTCTGAATCAGCTCACATATGGTAAAACCATCACGAAAACCCTGCCTTGACTTCCTGCTCTGACGCACTGTCTAAAAGGCAGGAAAAAAAAATTAAAAAAGATGTCGCAGATGTACAAGTAAGGCGTCAGGCATGGCTGCTTTGCAGTAATGATGTCATTGTCCCACCCTGTATTTTGGCAGAATATGGGTGAGATTAGGGGTGTTATGAATTCACCAGCCTCTAAGATCTGTTTGTCTCATTCACTTTGTTGTGCCAGGGCTCTGAACGTATGTCTGGCTGTTTACTGTTTGCGTTTCCTCTGCCCTCTTTGTGTCTGTTGACGGTGCACGGCGCTGATATCACCTGCCTATGTGTTGCTGAATACAACCATAAAAATGTCTCACACCGAACTGATAGAGAGCTTGTGCGTTTTTGTGTGTGGTTTGATTTGCGTGTGTTGCCGGCATGTGTCGCTGAAAGGACGGGGCCATTGTCCCCCTCCAGATGTTTCCCTGAGCCACCCAAAGAGCAGCAGCCAGGGAGGAGAAAGAGGCCAAAACCACTATACGCTGTAAAGCCAGGCTGTAAATTTGCTGCATGCTACGGCCTCTATTTGCACCTGAATGGGGCCAGGCAGTTAGTCTCAAGTGGGGAAGGGTGGAGGTGGGGTAGGGATGGGGATGGGGGGTTCCCAACTGTTGAGGCCTACCACACACACTCACATGCTTCCATACACAATGCAGCACATGCACTCAGTGAGGGAAGCTGCAGACACCCACCCACACACACACACACACACACCCCTCTGCTGCTGACAAGACGGATAGAGAAGGTGCTTTTAAATGGAAATGAAAAACAATTGTTACTGCACAATTCCACAACGACATGAGCCGCTCTGAACTAAAGCTTGATGTAATGACAGATTTGGTCAGCTGCTCAGTGAAGTAGATAAGTGTCCTGAAAAGTGGACTCACTGTGATTGTTGATGAATGGGGATTTAAAGCAAAAAGGCAGAAACAAACGCAGAGTTAGATAAGCTCTTTGAATCGCTTAAATGCTGCTGTCAAACAGCAGCAGGGTGAGGTTTACAGTGAGTATTACAACATTTAATGGGATAAATAAACTAAAAAGTACAACTGTCTTTGGTTCGAGGCAAAATTCTCAGATGTTGTTGGGGTTGAGTTTGGTGGATTAATGTAAAAATAGGGCACTGCTGACCATAGTCTACTTAAGTTAACGTTAGTTTGTGGTAAATCGAAGTAAATGAAAGTGTTTTTCATCTCTCAGACACATACTGATATTCTTTCTACTTCCCTCTGATATAGTGGAACTATGCAGAGATTTACTTTTATTTTTTGGGGGGAATATCTCTCACTGTTATTATTGAAAATATCATAAAGGAACATCCCTAGTCTGGAAACTTGACAAATGTGGAAACCATAAGAGGGATAGGACCATAGATATAGAAGCACAGATGGATAGAAATGTGTTTTACAAACTGAAATGAAGGCCCGTGTACTGATACAAACATCTGAGTCAAATGCGCCTTCAGTTATGCATGAAATGAAAACATTTGATGAATAATTGACAAAAAACAAAGCTGGAGCACCTTCTTATGAGACTATGTTTCTTACCTTTCCCCTTATATCGGGACTTAGTGGGCTGTATCTGCAGGTGTGTGTCACACTGACAAAGCCCAGATAGGCAAAACATTTTATTTATGAATGAATTTATTCTTTCTTTATGAGAGTTTCAGATTTCTTGTCATCTTTTTTCCCACTCATAAAACACATGTGTGAGCGTACTCTTACCTTGTCTCAGCTTATATATGTTTTGCCTTTTTCCAAGTACCTGTTGCCAGCTGCAGAAGTTCATGCACTCCATGGTTGGCAAACACTGACCTCAGTAACCTGACTCCTCAGAGAAATGTCTTTAGTTGAATGTCCCACTGTATCAGCCCACAGATCTGTGTAAAGCTTCCACCACAAAAGACATGTATTCACAGTATTGTGTAGGCTACTGTATGGTGGAAACTTAATATATCACACTGTATAGATGAGGCTCTTAATATCATACAATACAATATGTCTTTCTTATTTTTCTAACTTTGCAGTGTGATCTTCTCACATATAAGACAGAGTTATACTAACGACAAAATGATTGATGTAGTCCTGAAAGTAAACTAATTTAATACATGGGTTTTATTTTTTATGATATTGGTGATCTTTTAAAAAAGCTAAACTGGTGTTTTCTTTTAATCACTCTTCTTCACTCCCTTCCCTGCCCCATATTGCCTTAATTCTTTCTCCACACCCACACACACATGTGCACATACGAATGTTTACTTTGCTCGAGTCGTGTACTCTGAACGCCACATTAACTCCATTTTGTCACTCATCACCGAGTAGTGTTAACGCTGTGACCTTTCAGCACGCAGACTGACGTATCATTAGCAATCCCCTCGCAGGGCCTGGGACTCAGCAGCCCACGGCTCGTTGGAAAACCATCTAATGGTCTTCGTGTAATGACCAAATCACTCTCTTATGGTGCAACGCGGACAGATAATGGAGCAGCTACACAGACATTAAGTCTGATCGTTTGATCAAGGTCTGTGTCAGCTGTAAAATCTGATGGATGTCATGTGAACAAAGCACAAATAAAACAAGCTGGGTCATTTATAACACAAGTATGCTGCACTGGAATCATATGGGAGGCATGGGAAACTGTTGTTTCTTACCATGTTTTTATTTTGCATTTCACTGTCTTTAGTAAGTGATTTATTAAACCGGACTCAGATCATCTAGGAGGCATAGAACATTTTCTTGTGTTTATTCATATATATTTATACATACAGTATTATCTATTTTTAATACTGAAGTGCTTGGAACCACATTTAGGAATACTGTACAGGTAATAATAACATTAAAGGTTGTTGAAATTTTAATCTAATTTTAATTGCAATTACAAATAGGTTTTCCCCAATAATATTATCTTTTAGATTTATTAAACTTAGTTGTGGTGTAAATAGCTTGAATTATCAGATTAAGCCGGTATGATGCATCCACATTTATTTAAAAGTATATTTCAATATTAAGCATTCATCATTTTTTTCAGGTATGTTTATATATCAATAATAACTCCAAATGATCATTTATACCTGACTATAACTCAGGTTGTTTGCTCTTTATAAAATAATAATAATAATAATAATAATAATAATAATAATAATAACAATTCCAGATTTTTTCAAAATTTGCGTGCTAACTTTTTTGGTTGAGATTGCACCTGTTGTGTACAAGGTGGGGAAGCAAAATTTACTATATTTTGAGGCAGGGATTGAAAGACAGTGTATGACCAATTAGTTTATTGAAAGTCATGAGAATTTATTTGCCACAAGAAAATTTACATAATGGAAAATGTTTTTATTCTATGTGTCCTCCTTCTTTCTCAATAACTGCCTTCACACGCTTCCTGAAACTTGCGCAAGTGTTCCTCAAATATTCGGGTGACAACTTCTCCCATTCTTCTTTAATAGTATCTTCCAGACTTTCTCGTAATAGTTTTGCTCATAGTCATTCTCTTCTTTCCATTATAAACAGTCTTTATGGACACTCCAACTATTTTTGAAATCTCCTTTGGTGTGACGAGTGCATTCAGCAAATCACACACTCTTTGACGTTTGCGTTCCTGATTACTCATATGGGCAAAAGTTTCTGAAAAGGTATGGATAATAGTGTTAGGTATGATTATGACATCAATATATGTTTGGTTTCAAAACAACTAACGTAGTGTCTGCTGAGAAAAAACAACTAAATGTTCATTGTAAATTTTGCTTCCCCACCCTGTATAGTGGAAAAGTTCATAAATGTATGAATGAATGAATGCATAACTCGCAGTACATTATGTTTTACTGACAGACCTGCACAAGCACCCTGATGTCATAGGGATCATGCGTGTAATGCAAGTGGTCACGATGGGTTACACGTGAAACCTGGAATTAGACTCCAGATTCATGAAAAACCCACGTCTGGATCAGAAAAACCACTAGGATCGACAAATTTAACAGTGTCTTTCTTTATAGTGGTATATCAGACCATTTCAAGCCATATGGTCCAGATCAAATACACTGACACCAAGGTAGCTTTTCATGTCCCAGTTTTTGGTCCTATTTTTGGCCCCAATATTTTATTAAAAAATCATGAATTTTTGGAATGGCTCAGAGCAAAAGTTTTATGTATTTATTTATTTACTTACTTACTTACTTATTTATTTATTTAGCATTTATCTGAGGTCATCATCAGGTACATCCTGGGGGGAAATATGTCAAAATTTGTCTTTCAAAACAAAAAAAAAAACAAAACAAAAAAAAACCTGGCAAAGTGCCAGGTACCAAAATGAACCCAGTTTGATACAAGCATCCAAATTCATATTTATAAATTGGGGTAGTGCAAATATGTACACTTAACCTCCTAAGGCCCAGGCAATGTCAGCAAAGTACAAGCTTTTTTTTGTTTTTATTAAATAAGTGCCTATATTGGAAACATCATGATGCATTAGCTTTTTCAGATGCAGTTTTTAAAATTTTTATGGAATGTCCTTTGTGGTGGACAGTTTTCTTTTCTTTTCTTTTTTTTTTTTTTTTTTTTTTTTTGTATAAAGTTGTGAAACTCTTGTCCACAAATGTGCACAGCAAACCCCTAGCTGGGTCTTAGGAGGTTAAAGAAAGGAAGAGAACATCATAAAAACCCACCACAACTCAGAGGAACTCATGAGTTAATTTAGTCTGATCTTAATGAAGATGCATATTGAGTTCTTCTCACTCCAAATGTAGAATAAATGTTAGTTTCTTTGTCATAATATCGTGAATCGCATTAATCCCGTCTTCAGTTGACCTACTTTCAGATGTCATTTGTTTCTTTGTCATTGTTTTTATTTTTTTTTTATTTTTTTTGTTATCCAGGTATTAAAAACACCAGATTTATTCTTGGAGACAAAATCAGAGTCGTCCAGTTGAATTTATTCTAACCATTACATGTTAAATGGAAATAGTGATATATATGCTGCCGCACATCAACTATAAATTCACCTCTGTCCGTTTTAGATCATGTGTGCAGGAAATACAGGAAATTAAAATCCTCAACTTTACCGAAAGAAGAAAAATGCACTTTTCTCTTTTTTTTCTCGTTGAACAGCAGATTGTTGCACAGAGATGATTTTAAATGTACAGGGACGCTAATTATTTGATGAAAGAGGAGATGGGGGAGATCATTTGTCCCACTTTTAGAAAGTAATAATAATGAGAGAAAGTCATTTTTCTTAAACGCTAACATCTGGACCGAGCGAACACTCACATAATGACATTTTAGAGACGCAAGATGGGGTCGACCCTTGAAAGTCCAGAGCTGGATAAGCCTGGTTTTAGTATGGAGAGCACACACAAAGAATAATGGGAGTAGGACGAGGAGTGGGAGTGGGAGCGGAGGGGTGTCCACACATGCAGGCTGATGTTTGTGCATATTAAACTGTACATTTAACCAAGATTCATAAACAAAAGTAGGACATTTAAGCAAATACATGGAATTTGGACAGACAGACAGACAGACAGACAGACAGACAGACAGACAGACAGACAGATAGACAGATAGATAGATAGATAGATAGATAGATAGAACACAAGAGCAAACACACTATACATAATAAATTTGAAGAATGAAAACACACCTGGATTAAAAAAAACAAACAAAAAGTAGTTCCAGGCCCAACAAACCCCTCCCCTCGCATGTGTTGTAGCTTATTTTGGCATGGATCCAGCTGATGTCATCATGTCTATGCATGTGATGTCAGCATATCTATTGCCTCTACATATATGCCAGGTTTGAAGTAAATTGAAACAAAATTGATGTTTTTATAGACATTTGAAATGTCGGCCATCATAAATAAATGGGAGAAAAAAAAGATTTAAAAATTGGGTCTTTGACCTACTTTTGCCAAATGTAACCACATCTATTGTGGGTCACTGGCAATCAATAATCCAAATTTATTATGAATTCAACCAATAGTTTTGCTGCTACAGACATGTGATATTTCGGCCATTATAAGTAAATAGGAAAAAAAAAAAAAAATTCCTTAAAAATTTAAACTTTGACCTACGTTTCCCAAAATGTAATGACATCTATTCTGGGTCACTGACAATCTATAAACCCAATTTGGTATGAATTCAACCAATAGTTTTGCTGCAAGAGTGTTAACAAACAAAGAAACAAACAAAAAACTAACCCAACCAAAAGTAATACCCCTTGCCTCCCCTCGGGGGGTGGGGTAAGAAATACAAAACCTGGATAATTAGACTCTTGCAGAGTCAGCCCTCATGATAATTTTATCAAGTCTGTTGCACTGGTTCTGATGCTGCTGCTCCAACACACAGCAGCAAAGAAGATGGCACCAACCAAAACAGACTGGTAGAGGAACTCCAACAACCTGCTGCATACATTGAAGGATTTCAGCTTCCTCAGAAAATAGAGTCTGCTCATCATCTTCTTATACACATCCTCAGTGTTAGGTTTCTAATCCAGTCTGCTGTTGATCCCCATGAACAAATTACATCACATGATATTCAGAATCTACTAAATAATAAAACAACTACAATAAAATTCAAATGAATGTGATCATTTGTAACAGGGGTGTCAAACTCATTTTAGTTCAGGGGCCACATACAGTGTAATATGAAATAAAGTGGGCCGGACTAGTAAAATAATGTAAAATAATGTAAATAATAGGATAAGAACTTAGACATAATATCAACTCCAAAGTTTTCTCTTATAAGATAAGATAAGATAAGATAAGATACGATAAGATATTCCTTTATTGATCCCACAATGGGGAAATTCACAGTGTTATCAGCAGCATAAAACATACACATAAACATACACATACAAGTAAAACAAACAGTCATATAAATTTGAATAAAAAAGTGTTTAGATAGATAGATAAGTGTTGTTTATCTTAAGTTCTTGAGTGAAAAAAGTAAAATTTCATAATTAAAATGTTTCCATCTATGAACCATACTTGAACATAACATGAACAAATATGAACAACCTGAAAATTCTTAAGAAAAATAAGTGTAATTTTAACAATATTACACCTCAGTTTATCATTTATACATGTGCATTACAACTTACAGATCACAGTGGATCTACATATAAACAAAACATTTGTTAAAATACTACATACTTCTCTTATGACATTTCAGGTTGTTCATACTTTTTTGTGAAAAGCCAGTCTGTAAATGTAAACATTTTTGTATAATTTTACTTTTTTGACACTAAAACAAAAAGGAAAAAAATAGCTTTTTTTTCCATTATTTATAGGTTATTATGATAGCATTTTGGTCTGACCCACTTTACATTGAACATCCTTGACTGTTAATTTCTTCAGTGAAATTTTTACATTTCACAAATTCATCCCAGGGGCCGGATTGGACCGTTTGGCGGGCTGGTTTTGGTCCCCGGGCCGCGTGTTTGACACCTGTGATTTATAACATTATGATTGTCATTACATATCTCTCCTCAAACATTATAAGATTGTCTCTAAGATTGTCTTGATTTTTGTTTTTTGTATTATTTTTATTATTTATGTTTTACTTGTTCACATATAAGTTAAATATATGTTAAATGTCATTGCATGTTCGGAATCAATCAATCACAATACAAGAGTGAAAGAGCCCAAAACGAGTGGAGATTCTACAGATATTTCAAAGGCATGAAGAATAAAAGGTACGGATAATAAACAGACCCTTTGTGTAATATATTACTGTGTCTCTCTCAGGGCAGTTTTGTTGTTCTATAATATTTTTTTTCCACTCTCAGCTCAGAGACAGTACAGTTCACAGTGGTCCAGTTCACACCGCCTCTGTCAGTGACTCAGTATTTTACAGACAGTGTACAAACTATACCACAGCTTTCAGGGATGCTCTTTTTCCACTTGTCCAAGGTCATAAATGATAGGTACAACACTTACAAAGCCCACGGTTTTTGATTTTTCCTTACCTTTATATGAATAGAAATAATAAGAAAACAGAGAAAGAGCAGAAACAGCTGTATGTCAGACAGACGGTGTTTACACTTCACTGCTGATAGAAAATGCATTCAATAACTAAACAGAAAATGTAACAAGAAAGTCCTTTAGAAGCATTATGTCTGTGTTTGTGACCAGAGAAATGCCAAATGCCTTTTCATTTCCTCAGTTCCTAAATTAAATCACTACCTCTCACTTCTGTTTTCATTCCTTTAACTTTTGTTTCTGAGCATTGGAAACAACTTATATATTTATATGGCATTTGTTGTAGCATATATCAATTTTGTATTGCTATACTAAGAATCACATCTGAATTTTATTTCAGTAATATCCCAATTTTCCACATGAACCGTGACATCCATGACAAAAAATGTACAGAGTGATAGAAATGCATAGCACAAAGCATATTGGAGTGTATTGTCAACATTTTTGGCACTGCAGAAAACATGTATTATTAAATTAAGTCAACCTCCCCTGGTTTACTTGTCATTCTGTCTCTGTCACAACCTGGTCAATGCATCCACACAGAGAATTCTCTCAGACTTATTGCCTGTTCTGCTCATTTACATGCATATAATACAAAATGTCAGGTTGGGGAAGTGAAAAAGTGTTGCAGAGATGACCTCATAGTTGGCTATGGGCCTACATGCTGCCTCATTCCTAAATGTGTATTTTTAATAGATATAACATTTTCATTTTAAAAGAATAAAACAATTCAGTCCACAATATTTTCAGCCACTTACAAGAACAAGAAAAGCACTTGGAGTGCGCAGACCTCTGCCAAGACAGATCTGCCCCCCTGCCCCCTTTGACCTATTTTTGCCAAAATGTAACCACATTCATTCTGGGTCACTGACTATCAATAATCCAAATTTGGTATAAAGTCAATAAATAGTTTTGCTGCTACAGACATGTGAAATTTCACCCATTGTTAAGTAAATGGGGATTTTTTTTTTTTTTTTTTACCTCCGCCAAGGAGATTATGTTTTTGCCGGCATTGGTTTGTCTGTTTGTCTGTCTGTGTGCAAGATAACTCAAAAAGTTATGGATAGATTTGGATGAAAATTTCAGGAAATGTTGATACTGGCACAAGGAACAAATTATTAAATTTTGGTGGTGATCAGGGGTGGGGGGGGGGCACTGATCTGCCTTGGCGGAGGTCTACACTCTCTTTTCTAGAAAAGCACTTGGAGAGCACAGACCCCCACCCCCACCCCCAATCATCACCATAATCTAATAATTTCTTCCTTGTGCCAGTATCAACATTTCCTGAAAATTTCATGAAAATCTGTCCATAACTTTTTGAGTTATCTTGCAAACAAACAAACATGCACGCAAACACACAAAAGCAAAGTGATCACAATAACAATGTAATAACAACAGAATAAGAAGTCTCCACTTTTCTTACACAAAATGTAAGCATTTCATATTCCATGTGGCATGCATATTGAATCACTTTTTGTACAAACTGCTTAATTTCTTACCGTATAGTTTGCCAAATAATCTATTTGCCAGCTGGACCACATGCAGTGGAGACTAGGTAACATTCTTGCTAATTGCTGTTTGCAGTTAAAGTTCCTGTATGTGCTTCTGCTGGAGACCACCATAACCTCTACTATTTAAATCTTTCTGGGGGAACTGTTAGATGTGTAAACACAGTATGTCCAAAACAAGCATCTTCTTTGCTGTGTTTAGAAGACTAACCAGCGGTGAAAGAGTCTGGATCGTGCCTAATTAAAAAGCACACAGGCGGATTCTCTGAGAAAACAGTAGTTTCAAAAAGAAAAGTTAAGAGAAAGTCCTTTGCAGTGTGTTGTGTATCTCTGATCACTGAACTGGATTTAACACTTTCAGCCTCAATTGGGATTTCATGTTAGCGTGGTGGGGGTCACCCTGAAGCGGCAACACACAACATGTTTTCTATTTAAAGTCCTGAACATAATGCAGCTCATTTATCAGCGATGGCCAAAACAGACAAGCCTGCTTAAGTCCTGCTGAAGTGCTCTGTAACAATATCGCCTCAAACATAAATCAGGTGCACTCAGCTCAACAATGTGGAGCCAAAGCTGCTAGGTACGTCTCCTAATTCAAATCACTCAGCACTTTGGGAAGACCAGGGGAGTTTTGGCAACTTGTGAGTACCTTTTGCAGAGGCAGCAATATCCCCTCATAATTTAAAATCAACAAGCCAGAGGCTCTGCAGGCCAGACGTGGATTACGTACTAAAACAAATGCTTTAGCCCCTGTCCGTGGCTATCAAAACAGCCATTAGCATTTCCGCGGCTGGTAATCGCTGCTGCTGAGAAAACAGGGAGGAAGCCCTCACGGCTGGCTTCCCACACATTGCTACAAAGTGGGTTTAAGCACGCCTGCCACTCATGTTGGGAGAGTCACAGTCACACACAGACTCACGAATAAACACGCCTCAACACACCAAACTTGTTGCACAAATCCACACACACACATATGGAGACATTTATTCGTGGGCATTCACACACACGCTGTGTCACCGGATTCTTTGCCCTCAGGCTGATGGGAGTCCCGGCGGGTTCCCAGGGGCAGATCGTGTTGGGCAGTTGGAAACCAGTAAGAAAACAATTAAGTCATGAGCACTAAGTCTGTGAAGGAGGAAAGGGAAATTACTGGCAATAGACTACAAGGGAAATGGGATTACAGTCAGAACAATAGGACCCTCTAAGATATCGAATTAGTAAGTCCTCTGGTGAGTCCACATGAGGACTAATGTCCCCAGTCTTTGAAAGGTTAGCTGGTTCGAACATGATCCACGTCACTGACACATGCAGGGACACGGAGACGACTTCAGGGGTCACTGTGGAGTGGTATGACCCAAGAGGGAACTGCAGGAAAAGGCTGTAATTTCAGGTAGAATCTTTATGAAAATGATAACAGTTGAAATCACTGGGGAGGATGATACCTAAATTTCACTTATTCCCTTCATGGTGCTAGTAATACATGTGATATCCACTGCCAAGAAGGTTATGTTTGTACATTGGTGTAGGGGTAGGGGCATTTAGTTTTGAGACAGATACATGAGAAGGGACAGAGCCTGGAATTTTTGATCATCTTTTATTAACCCTTTCATGCATGAATTAGGAGAACCATAGTCAAGATTTTTTTCCTCTTTAGGCATGAAAAAAACGATGCGATATAATTTTTTTTTTTTTTTTTAATGAACCTATTTTTCCTGGGGTTACAAAAATGTCCACTTAGCTGGACACCATGTGTTTAATTTTTGAAGCCAAGAAACATGTATTTAAAACGCAATATCAGAAAGTGATATATTGTGTGAAAACTATGAAATAATATTTTTGATGCAGCAGATCTGATGTTTTCTCACATTTCATCATACTCTAATACTAGTTATTACTCACTTCATGGAGATAATATATATGAAAAATACTTTTTGGTTTAAGTAACCTGTTAATTACAGTTGAGTAACTGAAAATTGATTTACACTCATACATGTTAGTGCAGATCAGGTTTATCAAGAACAGCAAAGATACAGTAATGGCATGAATGTCAGTGTATGGGATGGTGCATAAGTGTCCACTGTGTTGGCTGATATGGAACTAAAACAAAATCCATGCAATGTGATGTCATGACTTTGCGTCAATATGCACGCCACTTTTGATGGTAAATTGGCGCGTTATTTGTACGACATTATAAGCTTTTCACATGTTTATTGACCCATGAAGATACAACAGACCACCTGTAGAATAGCTGTCCACTACCTAGTGACCACTATGCATGAAAGGGTTAAACTGCCAGATAGGAAGTTGGACTGAATTACAGCACGCATTCCTTACGACTTGAGATTTTGTTTGGGTGAAAAAAAAAATGTATGTAGGTGTTTGAAAAAAACTTCCAATAAGAAGCAGAAGAGGGGGAAGATGCACATAAAACTCAATATTTGCCAGAGAAAATATACTACAAATATAACAGTTATCAAGCATTTGTACTTATATGCTTATATTTTATACTTACATTTTCAGTAAAGTTGTTTGCCTGTTCAATATAATATTCTAATGTGATATGCAAATGGAAGTTTCTGATCTCCCAGAACACAAACAAAACAACAAATGCCTCTATGATAGGCCTTAAATGGCTTTAAAGCTCTGTTAAACCTTATTAATGTACTTAATAACGTCTGTGCATGCCTTTAACATCCCTCCAGTATAACAGAATTGGTTTAACTCATTGCACCAATTGAAACTATATCATAAAGTTTATTTAAAATATCATATCTCTGTCTTTTTTTAAACCAATCTTGTTCAGATTAGAAATCTCCGAGGTCATATAAACTGCAGAAAAAAATTCAAAATACAGTATGTTTACCCAGATTATGGATTGAACAATAGGTGATGCATTCATTTAAATCAGGGGTGTCAAACTCATTTTTGTTCAGGGGCCACATTCAGCTAAATTTGATCTGAAGTGGGCCAAACCAGTAAAATAATATAACATAATAATATATAAATAATGTCAACTCCAAAGTTTTCTCTGTGTTTTAGAGTGAAAAAAGTACATTTACATTATGAAAAGGTTTACATCTTCAAACTATCCTTTCAAAAGATGTGAATAACATGAACAAACTGAAAAAATAAGTGTAATTTTAACAATATTATGCCTCGGTTTATAATTTCCACATGAACGTTATAACTTACAGATCACAGTGGATCTACAAACACAAAACATTTAATAACAGGCAGAATCTTGTTAAAACTGTACTTACTTCTCTTAAGACATTTCAGGTTGTTTCTATTTGTTCAGGTTATTCACATTTTTTGAGAAATTATACTTTGTTTTAGTGTAAATACATGAAAATATTTACATTTACAAAGAGAAAAAATTGGAGTTGTCATTATTTATATGTTATTATGATCATATTTTACTGGTCCTGCTCACTGGAGATTGAACTGGTCTGAATGTGGAACCTGAACTAAAAGGATTGTTAATATTTTAGTGTCATTTTTGCATTTCACAAATTCATCCCAAGGACCGGACTGGACCCTTTGGAGGGCCGGATTTGGCCCCCGGGCCACATGTTTGACACCTGTGCTTTAAATTGACCCATTACAAGTATATTTAACATGTGATGCTCGCAGTTTACCTCTTTGTGATGATGCAGGTCAAATGAAGGTTAGCTGCTTCAGGCTAAAACATGACTCATCCTCTGGAGAAACAATGTTTAGCATTAGCAGAGATTTTAATGAGGAAATGAGGAGCCTTTATTGTCAGTGACGACCTGTGGATTCAATGGACACTTTTAGTTCCTACTCTCTCTATAACAATAAATCTCACAAAGAAGGAATTGAATAAAAAGTACATTTGGGATGAGAAATAGCTGAGACCCTTTATCTCACAAAGAATTTGATGTTTTTCCTTGAGCAGAGACAATATTTATTACTTTTATTTTTTATTATTACTTTTATTATAATCTGTAATTTATTTACAGTCCCCTAATGACAGCCTTTATCAAACACTCTAAATGTCAGATTAGTACATACTTGTGCGCTTACATTTTTGCGTTGATGTTAGCCTGTATTTCTAAGCTAATAACTCTCTGTAACACCTATATCCATGTTAGCAATCTATTTCTATGTAGTGGACTGTGACAATTGTACGCTTTATCTCCCATCACAACCCAGACTCCAACACAAACTTTAACAAGTGGTGCCAGCCACAACAAACCCCGCCCCTCACACATATTTCGCCCATTATAAGTAAATGGGGAGATTTTAAAAATTCATAAAGAATTTGAACTTTGACCTAAGGGTTCTGTCAATGATTTAATGGTTCAGGCTTTACAGAGTTAATGGTAAATGGTCAGTACTTATATAGCGCTTTTCCACACTTTCATGGTGCCTAAAGTGCTTTACAAAGCCTCGCATTCACCCATTCACGCACACACTCGTACACCAATGAAAAATTCAGACCAAGGTTATTATAGTCAACAAAAACTAATGAAATGACGAAAACTAGAACTGAAAAAAACATTTTTGTTAACTGAAATAAATAAAAACTATAATTAACAGAAAAAACGATAACTAACTGAAACAGTACTGTGTGCTAACAAAACTAAAATGTATAAAAATGATGGATAAAATTCCCTTCATTTTCATCTTTGTCAATGTCAGACTGATATGAGATCGATTTATATCGCACTTCACGGTCTGTCGCTTCTCGTCACTTTTAGTTTAGAGACGGCTTCTCGTCCCCACTTTACCTGGCAACATGGAGACTAAAGTTGAGAGAAAGTATAGTGTCCTGTATGGGATTTCTGTGAATATGACAGTGGGGAAGATAAAAGATATGAAAAAACTAAAACAAAGCATTTAGAAAAAAAACAAAATTAATAAAAACGAGCAAACCTGCTCTAAAAACTAATTAAAACTAACTGAATTTGAGAAAAAAAGGTCAAAACTAAATAAAAACTAAACTATAATGAAAAATCCAAAACTATTATAACCTTTATTTGGACAAAGCATTTTAAAACATTTCCCTGTGGTCTACATCAACTGTAAATGCTACCCAGATAGCAAATATTGCTCCCCCCCCCCCAAATACATGTTTTTGTTTTGTTTTGTTTTTTTCAAATAGAGCAATTAGCATAGCAATAAACATTTGGGAGGGGGTCATAGGAGCAATCATTTGGTATGGCTTCTCTTTGGGTCAGTTTTGGGAACTCTGACTGGATTGCGGGGCTCTTCTGGGGCAATTCTGGCTATATTTTGGAAGTCCACAATTAGTTTTGGGTGAATTTTGGCCTCTCTTTGGGTCAGTTTTGGCTACTTTTTGGCTGGATTGTGGAGATTTGGGGCTCTTCTGGGACAGTTATGGCTATATTTTGGAAGTCCACAATTAGTTTTGGGTGAATTTTGGCCTCCTTTTGGCCTCTCTTTGGGTCAGTTTTGGCTACTTTTTGGCTGGATTGTGGGGATTTGGGGCTTTTCTGGGACAATTATGGCTATATTTTGGAAGTCCACAATTAGTTTTGGGTGAATTTTGGCTTCCTTCTGCTTTGATTTTGGCTTGCCTATTTTGGGCCATTTAGGGCCCATACATCCGCCCAGAATTTTGCCAAAATGGCATGCCAGTTTTGGGCCAGATTTAAGCCATAATGATTTTGCTATCTGGGGCATAATTCCATTTAAAAAAAAAAAAAGCAAAATATCTCTCTTTTAAAAAAACAAACCCAAGTCCTCAGTCATTATTTAATCCAGCACATACTTCAGGTAAACACACAATCATGTGCACATCCCAACACTTAATGTCCTGCTTTTGTTATCTTTGTAAAATATTACATTCGCAAACACAATTAGGGTAAAGTGTGGAAGGTGTTTCAACGTGTATTAAGCTAATATGTGTGCTTATGTCTTTTTTCTGAAGCTATTGTGTGGTTGTAAGAGAAGGTCAACACATATATTCCACAGCAGCGTGTGGATTGGCTCTTTATTTAAGTGTTTGGCTTTTGAGAGACAGGTGTGAAAACATAACACCATTACACGCTGTCACTCAGTCTCAGAGTACACAAGTTCAGGTTGGTCTGTTGTCGCCCATCACCCCGTCTTTGAACTGCTAATTGTTAATTACTTCAACATTTCTCAAATAGCTGAAAGGCCCACTGAGCATGTGTGATTGATTGTGCCTGGGTGCTGTGTACCCTTTGATGTTGATTTGTTTCCTGATAGCCACAAAGCGGAGTCAAGTAAAGGGTAAGCCTGGTATCTTAAGATCAGTGTTGTATATTCAAGTGAAAGTGATTTCCATATCAAAATAGTTGTGCCACGGATCGTGTGAGCCGCATCAGTGTTTGTTTCCTCTGCAATTGGGGGAAAAGTATCAGGCTTCTAGTATTTCTGGCGTGCCGCTGGATGCTAGTTGAGCATGTGAATGCTTACCGAGTGCAACCACTGAATCAAAACTCAGGGCTTAGTTTGTGGCTGGAACAACCACTTCTCACAGGAACCACTCAGCAAGTTTTCTTCCAAACATTACATTATGTGGAAATAATAAGAAAATAGGGAGTAATTAATACATATTCCATCCAGGACTGGGTGAGTATTTACATGTCTGGTGAGCGTCAGTGTGACGATAGTTTATTCATGGGTCTCATCAGGAAGGGGATATTTCTGTCCTGAATAAAAAGAGTTTGTGTGTTTACGTGGCCGTGTTCCCACTTCCCATATTAGCTTTATGTATCAGGCATACAGTTGCGGAAAAAATTATGAGATCGCCCCTTGTTTTCCTCAATTTTTTGTTCATTTTAATCCCTGGTACAACTAAAGGTACATTTGTTTGGACAAATATAATGATAACAACAAAAATAGCTCATAAGAGTTTCATTTCAGAGCTGATATCTAACCATTTTTCATGGTTTTCTTGAATATAACCAAAATCACTTAAAGGGGCTGTTTGTAGGATTGTGGCCAAAACTGGTACTGCAATCACATTCAAAATACTGGAGAGCGTGGTATCCTCTCCACCTCCCCCCAGACTAGGGGTTGCCAGATCCAGCATGAGCGTCTACTACCAGCGTTTCCACTAATCCTTGCCACCACACCATACATTTCATACAAAAAAATCATCACTAGCCCTAATATACATAAGTATAATATATAATAGAACAGGACAAACGTCCTGCACTCTCAAATGAAAGTTTGCAAGGATTCAGGAGATAGGGAAAAGGTAAATGAGCCTTAAGTTTCACTTTTACTTCCGCGAAGTACAAGCGGCACGGGTCAGATGGACCAGACTAGCCAGCGTCGGTCCTCAAATCTCTCTCTGCTTTCAGCCGTCTCCATGTTTCAAAATCATCTCTTGTACATCTCCTTGTTTTGTTTTTCACTTTGCCACGACATATTTGGGAATAATAAGAGGTCTTTTAGGTTTATTAACGTCAGACATTTATGATCAGAAATGTTCCAGCTGCAGCTCACTGGAACTGGCAACCTGGATGAACAAAGGCTACTGACTCTGTGATTGGCAGACAGGTGATGGGCGGAGCCTCAGAGCAAAACACACAATGACAACATAAAAATCATTTAAGGGCTGACACTGAGCTTTTCAAATGCAAATATTCTGGCTGGACTACTACTGTCAGTGATATCAGTATTTGAAATGAACATGATTCCTTAATGTCTGGTGACAGTCAGGGCCATTTTAGAATTACTTAGAACATAATTCCTACATACTGCACCTTTAAGTTCTTGCATCAATAGCTATGGCATTGTACTGACAAAAACAGTGCTTTTAGGCATTCCATGTTTCCTTTTCTGTCTGTTTTAGTCACATGATACACACAGGAGTTATGCTGCGTTCCAGGTCACCCGTAACTCGTGTTTTTCCAACCTTCTACCTGTGAAAATGCACTGGAATGGCAGTCAAACTCTTTGACCTCGTACTAGTTCGCTGTACTCCCAGTTCTGAGCTCTGACATCACGTAGCCCGTGAAACAACAATGGCAGCCCCCATGGATGGGGTGTTTATGAAAATTGTTTATTAAAACAAGGTATTGCTCTGACGTTATTTATCCGCAAATGTTCTGTATAATCAGCAGCTACTCTAGCGTTAGCTAGTTTTCAGTCCATTGAGTGCAAGAACAAATGAATACTAAATACATATCCACATATACAAATAGCATAACATAAAAGGTAGAACAGCTTCTCTTGCCTTATGCGCAGTTTTTACTCCTCTGTTTCCTTCAAATAAGCAAAGAACGAGCACCTTTGATGATAGAAATTATTGTAAATGAGCATAACATACAGTCCACCATGTTGTTTTGTTTACATCTAACTACCACAATTCCTTACACTCAGGCAGTTTGTTGTGACTTGCCTGAAATGCTACGAAGTCGTGAGTTGTGGTTTGGAGCCGTGACTTACAGGCTAAAAAAACCGGCCTGGAATGCAGCATTAATACGTGATTACATAACCATTGTTTTTGATGACTTTTGATGGTCTAATAATTTTTTCCGTAACTGTACATTGTGAGAAATGTTTCAGTGATAACAAAAGAACACATTCAAATAGAAAATTATTCTGGTAAAAATTTGCAGCAGATTGAGCATCTTGTTGTGTGATTATAAACTGAACACTAACTCTAGTTTTGGGCTGCTGACACAGACTGAGACGTCTGAAAACGTCCCCTCGGGCTCTGGCAAATTATGATGCGAATGCTTTTGTTATTGCTTGACATTTAAAGAGCAAACCTTTAATCAAGGAAATGATTCCGTGATAAACAGGTAACAGAAATCACAGTCATTTGCAGCACAATAATATGTGTGATTGTTGCTGGTGGAAGTTATCAGTCTGGGAGGATAAACTGCAGACTGAAAAGTGAAGGTCACTTCTGAGGAAGCTGGTTTATTTTAACTTTTGTTTTTTACACCTCGACTTAAAAGTGCAATTATAATTTATGGCTGTTTTGTATACAGATTTTTGCATTGGTGTTAATTCTTGTCAAATTACTTTCTCAAACACTGGAAAAAATCAAAATCTTACCAAGTGTATTTTTCTCATTTCTAGTCAAAATATCTCATCACACTTAAAATAAGACATAATTGCCTAAAGGGTAGCTTTTCAGTGAGATATAAGAACTTAATTTTAGACAATTGATCTTGAAAATCTTATTTCAGGAAATCTTACCAAGACAATTTTCACTTGTTCCATTGGCAGATTTTTTTGCTTGAATTAAGGAAAAAAAAAAAAAAAAAAAAAAAAATATATATATATATATATATATATATATATATATATATATATATATATACATCTTGAATTAAGCAAAAAAAAAAAAAAATCAGCTTATGGAACAAGTTACTCTTTAGGTGATTATGTCTTGTTTTAAGTGTAATGAGATATTTTGACAAGAAATGAGAAAAATACACTTGGTAAGATTTTGATTTTTGCAGTGAAATGTGATCATCAGGAACATAATTCTTATAAAGCCCATACTTTGGTCCTTTGTTAAAGCCGTATATGTGTAAATTACTGACATATTTTCTGACACTTGAATGTCTCCAGATCAGTTGCTTTGTCCTGATTCTCAAATGATTTATCTTTATTTTTTTAATCTTTACTTTATTTAGGCAGGACAGTGCATATTAATTATACATTTATACATTCTATTTCAATATAAATATGTAAATATGCCGGAGTCAAAATCAGTGCTAATTTTAATCTTCAGTCCCCACTTAATAAATAAATCACAGTGATCCATGCATTACAATACAATAAATGATTAATATTTTACAAGTAGCATATGTAAACCTTTGCACCATGGGACACTTGTTCATAACAAATCTGAAAGTATCCTCTTTTTAAAGACATTGCAAATGTTTTATCTCATTTACGCAAATTAGAATATCTGTCTACAGTTTACACAGAAAAATCTTTTTGATTATAACTCATTCTACAGCTTCTCAGTTGGACAGTTTTATTCCCTGAAACATACAGTTTATGCATCCTTTCGGTATTTATATCATATATAGCAGAATACTCTATTCAAATATCTCTCAGTCCAGTTATTCATCTTTTTTTTTTGTAACATCCCCTAAATTGTGTGAAGTGGAAATGTCAACTTTATTAATGACTGAGGAGTTGTTGTTTTTTTACTTGCATCAGCCAATCACATATTCTGTTAAATCAGCTGTTATTGTAATGTTTGATATAAAACCTGTTTAAATCTGCATCTGAGTGCATTCAGTTATATGCACAATGGCATTAACAAACAAATAGCATTCTGCTGCAGGAGATGTTCAATTTCAAAGAATAAGTAAGACAAGGCATCTTGGAAAAACATTGGTAAATAAAAGTAAATTGTGCTAGCCAGTGATTTTGTTGCTTCCTTGACTTATGAATATCTAATGTAATTGTTGGAGGAGATATTTGTGATACATGTGATGCTTTTTGTTAAACATAACTCAGAGTTGTGTTGATTATGTGATGTGTATCAGCTCTTATGTAGTATAGTGATGTAGCCCACACACAACTGATGAATGTCAAAGAGAATGAGACGGTGTTCAGTAGATGTTTTTAGCTTTTTAGTTTTTGACCCATAAAGACCCAAACATCCACTGCCGACCAAAACTGTTTCATACCTGTTGATCCGCTAATCCTATCAATACATGTAAAAAAAAATTCTGTCTTTTAATTACATTTTAGCTACAGGACAGACTGCAAACTGTCTTTTTCTTGCAAACAAGAATTTTGTCAAGCATTTTTCATTATAAAATTAGCTTCATTTTAATAAAATGTCCCTAACTTTGCCAGATAACACAGCTATCAAATTAAAACAACATTCTGCATACAGTGGCAGAATAACACTGGTGTTACTTGAACAACTTGTCATTTAAGTAACATGAAGTCTGTCTTCAGCAACTGGCTTGCTTTCTTGTAATAAACACAATGCGTTTAACTTTTGGCCCTGTTTTCTGTCCATTATGGTCTTTTAGTGCTTAGATTTTATTCAACTTTTTAGAAGTCTGGGTGAGTAAAATGTGCCTTACCACAGTCGAGATTTCCTGGCTTAATACACACCATGTTGGTTACACTTCAGAGTATTTGGCTTCTTTCTGGTGGGTCTGGTTTTGCAGTGCAGAGACCTGTGAAATATCAAATATCTGACATGGATGAGCTTATTGACCCCTACGTGAAAAAGGTTTTGTTAGTAGAAAACCTATTTTGACCCTTAAAGACCCAAACAGCCACTGGTGACCAAAAACATCAGCTGATCTAAACTGTTTAATACCTGTTGATCCACTAATCCTATCAATGCATGTAAATAATTGGTGTAAAATGCAGTTTGTCATCTTTTCATGGTCATCAGATATGACCCATTTGGACATTCAGAGGCTCCATTGTGAACGTGGAAACACCATCACTTTCTACAACATTGATTCACCAGTAAAACCCATGGAGTTTCATCAGTGACGAGTGATGGAGACAATTGGTGTATGTTCAGTTAATTATAGATTTTTACTGAAAAACTAATTTTTTCTAGAATGTTCTCTATTTTTGATAAAATAGCCCTCAACTTTAATCTTACCTTTAATGAACATCTACATCACAGGTGTCAAACATGCGGCCCGGGGGCCAAATCTGGCCCGCCAAAGGGTCCAATCTGGCCTATAGGATGAATTTGTGAAATGCAAAAATTACACTTAAGATATTAACAATCAATAGTGTAAAAATCATTTTACATACACATATAAAACAATTAGATCTAAGTTGGGTCAGACCAGAAAAATACTGTCATAATAACCTATAAATAATGACAAATGCAGATTTTATCTTTGTTTTAGTGTAAAAAAAAAAGTAAAATTCCATGAAAAATGTTTACATTAACAAATTTTCCTTTTACAAAAAATGTGAATAACCTGAAGAAATATGAACAATGTGAAATGTCTTGAGAAAAGTAAATGCAATTTTATCAATATCATGTGTATTTGTAATTGTACTGTAAGTTGTAATACACATGTGTAAATGATAAACTGATGCAGAATATTGTTAAAACTGCACTTGTTTTTCTTAAGACATTTCAAGTTGTTGACGTTATTCAGATTTTTAAGGAAACGATGTAGATATAAACATTATCATGATGTAATTTTACTTTTTTCACTGGTATCATTTCACTGGTCCGGCCCACTTGAGATGATATTGGGGTGAATGTGGCCCCTGAACTAAAATGAGATTGACACCCCTGATCTACATGATCATTAAATTAAATATAGGAAAATATCTGATTTTTCACTTAAAAACACAAAATACTGAACATAATATTATATAAAATGGTGATAAATCACTTAAGAAAAGGTTAAAAATAGAGGAAAAACTTGTTTGGGAAATGACACAAAATTAGCACTGGGTCTTTATGGGTTAAGCATATTTTAAATGTTTTGGCTGAGTTTTGATCTGTTGGTGTGGTGTTGGACTATATGAGCTGAGCTGAGAAATGAGCCATAACAGCTAAAAAAAACTGCATTTTAGGCAAATATGTGTGAAATAAGCCACCTTTAAAATTAAAAATCTCTTCTATAGCTTCAGTTTGATGTATATTCAGTTGTTAGTGATGCGTGTGTCCTCTGAGTGTGCCTTGCCAAGCACTGTGTGTGTGTATGAATGCATTAGTGTGTGTGTGTGTATATGTGTGTAGGTGTGTGCGTGTGTGTGTGTGTGTTTACAGTCAGTTCAGGGAGATGGTTGAGCCATCTGTCCGCACCACAGTGGAACTGATGAAGCTGTCAGACCAGCTCTGTGTGAATTCTTCCTCTTCATCATCACCTATATGTCACTAATTACAATGTGTGTGTCTCTGTGTGTGTGTCTGTGTGTGTGTGTGTGTGTGTGTGTGTGTGTGTGTATGTGTGTGTGTTGCTGCCTTTTCATTGTTTATTTGTTAGCGTATGAAGGACTCATGTTGGCCTTTGTATCAGTTACACATTGGAACAAAGGTTTTCAGTTCTTCAGTAGAGGAAGTCACAGTCGTAGATGTCAAACAATTAATTTATTCATTCATTCAACCTTTATTTAATCTCAGAATACACTGAGGGAAGGCCTCGTTTGCGATGTAGCTGAGAAAACACTTCAACAGTGATGATAAGAACAATGACTTCAGTTCACAAAAACAAAAATAATAATAATAGAAGGAAAATTCAACAATGCTGACGCTAAAAACAACAATGTAGGGTAATTCAATAAAACAATAGTAGTATTAAGATTATTTTAGGCAACATAAAACAGATTAATCAGATAAAATAAGAGCAGCTAAAAGTCAACTATGATAAAAAATAAACATTTAATTCAGTGGTTTCCAACCTTTTTTGGCTTGTGACCCCATTTTAACATCACATATTAATGGCGACCCCAGACATTCAAAGCGGAGACTTTTTTTTTTTTGCTAAAATGAATTTGTTTTCAATCATGTAATAGTTTGTGATACTATGTCACAAATAAACATTAATTTTAGACAACATTTAGGCTATATAATGTATATAGTGCACCTTTTTAAAATTTTTATAAGGAAAAGTGTGTGGCGTTTTCATTATAATGACACATATTGAATCATTACAACATATTTTTTATTTGTAATTTTTTTTTTAATCAATTATTAGAAACTTCAGGCGACCCCATTTGAATTCCAGGCAACCCCACATGGGGTCCCGACCCCAAGGTTGAAAAACACTGATTTAATTTATCTTAGTGATATAAGTGATGCCATCTTAAATTCTGTAGAAAAGTGTTTCGTTGTTAAGTGATCCAAACTTTCAGGTTAAGTTAAACTCTTCTTCCTGGATTGTGTGGTGTATCCTCTGAGTAATGAAATGCACAATGAACTGAATCTCCCTGCTGCTTGGTTTGTGTGCGCTGACAGGTAAAAGTGTCGCAGATGGTGACATCACAGCAGGTGTCTGCCCTCCAAAAGCTGCTAACGTGGCAGGGGAGGCGGAGCCCATGAGGGAACGGTGACAGGGCCGTCGCTACGGGAGACAGATACACCCTGACAACGTCCTGGATATGAACACACCCACTTTTTCAAAACGTCACACACACATACAAGCACTCACTTACACACCTGAGCTGCAGGGAGGGAGGGTGACATTTTCATGTTGCTCAACAGATCCCGTGATGCTTTCACGGGTGTTCAGCAATGATACTGTGACTCCAGCTGTAGTTACAACTTTATGTGGCGTTGTCATCAACTTGATGTGGGAGAGGTGCAATCAGCAGTCTTATGTAAAGTAAATCTGAGGTGTGTGTGCACTTAGAAATGGCAGAAATCTTCTCTAACTAATATGCTTATAGAGAAAGTACTTCATGTGCGGATACAAAATTATACTCTAAACTTTAGCATCAGGTTACGCTGTGTAGGTTTCCTGGTTTAATGTCAGTGAAAAAGAAGCTCATCAACTTCTGATTTTCCTTCCATTTTCTACAAGTTGAAGGAGATGCAATGCGTAAAAAAAAAAAAAAATTATAAAATACTGCACGAAAAATGGATGACATCTTATCTTCACGGTCATGTCTCTCTCTCGTCTATTTTGTTTTGTTTCTTATGCCCGTCATGTGTGGGGTCACCCATCCATATCAGATGATCCAAATAAATACAAATAAATAATGCCGAAAAAATAGCAAGCCTGTTTTGAAAATGTGCAGAGTTGAAAGTACAGATATTTGTTTTCAGTGTAGGGAATAAAAATGAAAATCATATTTGAAAAAGTAAAGTATTTGTATCCAGCTTCCTCCCACCCAAGTTTATAATAGTTTTGGATTTTTCATTATAGTTTAGTTTTATTTAGTTTTGACTTTTTTTCTCTTATTCAGTTTGTTTTAAGTAGTGTTTAGAGCAGGTTTGCTAGTTTTTATTGCTTTTATTTTTTTTCTAAATGCTTAGTTTTAGTTTAGTTTTAGTTTTTTTCTTTTTTTTGTATCTTTTGTCTTCTCCTTCGTCATATTCAAATAAATCCCAGACAGGACTCTGCTGCTTTCTCCCAACTTTAGTCTCCATGTTTCCAGGTAGAGTGGGGACCAGAAGACGAGTGGAAACCACAAGTGACGAGAAGTGACGGACCATTAAATATCATATGGTGCCTCTAGCTAAAATTACTCGAGCGAAATAAATAGATTTTGTATCAATCCGACATTGACAAAGACGAAAACTAAGGGAATTTTAGCTGTAATTTTTATACGTTTTAGTTAGTTTTGTAAGCACACAATACAGTTTCAGTTAGTTAGCGTTTTTTCTTTTAATTATAGTTTTTATTTATTTCAGTTAACGAAAATGTTTTTACAGTTCTAGTTTTCGTCATTTCGTTAGTTTTCATTAACGATAATAACCTTGCTCCCCCCATCCAAAAACATGCACTGATATTGGTTAATCTAAATTACCCATAGGTGTGAATGTGAGCGTGATTGTTTGTCTCTATATGTTCAGCCCTGCGATGAACTGGTGACATGTCCAGGGTGTACCCATAAGTAGCTGAGATAGGCCCCAGTGACCCCCATGACCCTAGTGCAGGGTTTTTCAACCTTGGGGTCGGGACCCCATGTGGGGTCGCCTGGAATTCAAATGGGGTCGCCTAAAATTTCTAGTAATTGATACAAAAAAAACAAAAAAAAAATTCTAATAAAAAATTATATGGTGAGTTGACAGAGACAATCCCAATACATAAACGACATGACAAACTGAAGCTGAAACTGAAGCACTGTGGTTCTGTTTATCTGTCAAATGTTCATTGTGGTCGGTTTCAGATGCTGCAGCTCTTTCATAATTCATAGTTTGAGTTCTTGTTTGTTCAGTATTAATTGTCAGCCTTGTAAATCCAAACTGGACTGACTGTACATATCCTGACCAAAGAAAATGAAATTCTCACTTTGTGCAGTAATCTACACCTGGCTTTTCTGCCTCCGTCCATAATAATATATATTATATAGACCAGGGGTCGGCAACCTGCGGCTCTTCAGCCTCCTTGTAGTGGCTCCTCCCTTTACTGCGGTCAAGCCAGCCGCAATTCTCCTCTGCATGGTCAAGCCAGCCGCTAGCATTTTTCTTTTGCACCTACTCATTCAACAATGGAGCGAATGTGCCCTCCGGACAACCAAAGTAAGGACTCATTTATGCTCTACGTTAAAAACGCAGACAGAGACGGATGGAGGGTTCTGTCCGTCCTTTGTATATTACTCACATAATTCTGTCCATTTTCTGGGAGCTTGCGGATGTGAACCCAGACGGAGAATATGAAGTAGTACAACTGGGAACTGCAGAGGCAGTGTTGAGTTTTGAAGAGAATAATTTCCATAAATAGCGATACTTTTCATAGAGCGACTGTACGAGTATGAGTACTGTGTACTTTTGGGGTAATCCTACAACAGATTCCCTTCCAAGCTCCAAAAGTGTGTTTTTTCGTCTGAAATAGGCTTTAAATTCAATGATGAATAAAATTATTTTTTCCAATAAGTACCTCATGAATTTGGTATATTTGGTATTAGTACTTCATATACTATTAGCACACGTATGATGAACTACTTTTACAATGTACTTTTGGAGTAATCATACTCAAAAATCCCTTCTAAGCTCCAAAAGTGTTGGTTTTTTGTCTGAAATAGGCTTTAAGACTAAATTCAACGATGAATAAAATTATTTTTTCCAATAAGTACCTCATGAATTTAATATTTTTGGTATTAGTACTTCATATACTATTAGCACAAATACTATGAATTACTTTTACTGTGGACTTTTAGAGTAATCATACTCCAGAATCCATTCCACACTGTAATTCTGTTTGTTGTACTCAGTGGTTGTAATAGATAAAATGTAAAAAAAAGATTAAAACTTTTAAAAGTTTATAAGCTCTGTTATTTTTTGCGGCTCCAGAGTATTTTTTTTTGGTGGAAGAGGGGGCAAAATGGCTCTTTTGATAATAAAGGTTGCAGACCCCTGATATAGACTAAATGTCATCTAAAATTAATATTTATTCACAACATAGTATAGCAAACTATAAAATTTTATTATTAAAAAAAAAAAACAAAAAAAACCTCTCTGTTTTGAATGTCTGGAGTCGCCAGAAATTTATGGTGTTAAAATGGGGTCACGAGTCAAAAAAGGTTTGGAACCACCACCCTAGTGAGAATAAAGCAGGTTCAGATAATGAATGAATTAATGAATGAAAGTATTTGTACTTCCCACAATGACCAGTCCAGTTTTCCACAAAAGTATATTCAAGTATAACTCAAGTATAATAATTCAGCATAATAATTACATGTGAGTAATTATAGTAAATAATGAAAATGAGGCAGAAATGTTGATCTTGAATGTCATTGTAAATTCTTTATGTATTTTGCTCATTTTCTACAAACAGAACTTGCAGCTCAGTTGTTAAAGCTGCCGTTCCAAAAAATGTTCCAGTTGTGATTACTTTCTTTTCATGTTCCATAGAGATTTAATGACATTTTTAACACTAACAACCAAGATTTACAGTTTAGTTGTAAGTATGTAATTCCTGGGAGGTTCATTATAACACCGGTGTCAACTCCAGCCAGATCTTATGCAGGTATGTGTACAGTAGTTGTTTGGGATAATGAGGAAGCCTGCCGCACACATGATGTATGTTCTTTACGGTCATAAATTTGTGTTTCTACAGTCCCTCTGGGTAGGGACAGTTGACAAGATGTACATCACATGGACACTCCCAGCTGTGAAGGTGGAAACTATTTAATTCAAGCTTTGGCAGTGCTGTGAAGCTCCAGTGTGCTGACTCCACACAGAGCCCAGGCAGAAAAAGAAAACTACCTTCCCTCTTTAAGTTCAGTGTTGAAGACAATTTCCAACTAAACCAAAGCAAATAATAATGGGGAGACCAAGTCCCACAAGTCTGTTTTTGGCACTCAAGCCATTTTTAGCATTCCAGCATCCACAAGCCAAAAACACACATCATCCATCATCAGGTCCAGCCAATGGATGAGTGAACAGTGTAAATGAGCTGTTAGCCTCCCTCCACTTGCTTATTTAATGAACAAAACAGTTTTAAAGTTAATAAGATCATCTAAATGTAATGTTTGGCTCAAACTCCAAAATGGGATTCAGTGTCAATAAGCAGAAAAGTAATTCTGAAGCTCGTCCTTATGATTAGCTGTGTTTCCATAGGCTCTAATATTCCCCTAATAACTACGATAAAAGCTCAGACAAAATAAAGATGTCTCATGTAACCACCTCAATCAGAAACGACTGACCTGATCTCAAGGAATTTCTTAATCGTGTTTAAAGTGGTGGTTTAACCTGTTAAACCCTGACCATATTTTCGGAGGAAAAACGCCTAAAAAGACATACCCAAAGTAAATGAAGAATTACTCCACAATAATAAGGTTCATATGGATGTTCTTGGTGTCTATGGACATTTAGAGACCTCACAGAATCGATTCCCATTGTCTAAAATATTGTATCTATTACTATGCCTGAGTAAACTGTAACAAACTAAAAGAGAAATTAGAATTTTTTTATCCTCGCCTGTTTTTTTTCGGCTGGATTGACGATGATATGCATAAATTAATTGTTCGTGTGTGAGATTTTTAATAGCGTATATTTCACCCCACAAAGATTAAAAATCATGTTTGAACATTAAAGTTTGCACTAAAATACACTTTTGATATACTTTTATTAACATTAGGGTCTAAACTTTGAGCAAAAGTTTGAAAAAAACATTCATTGTTCTGAATTATTATATTTTTATAGTAGATGAATATTAATATAATTTTTTTCAGCCGGCAGGCAGGCTGATAGGGCTAAAAGGGTTTAAACTGTTGAAAATCCAGCCTGGAACCAGACAAATGTGGGAGCTCTGGCAGACTGTGACTCCCCACCCCTCTATTAGAACACATTACCATCTGATCAAAGTTGTGAAGGCCGGTCATAAGCGTTCATCTTATATGGAGTGGTTTACATGTGATAGATGACAGACAGTAGTGTTAGTGATGGTGGCTGTTGTACATGTGGAATAGTCTTTTTGAATCCAGCATTTAACAAACTGGACAGAATATTTGATCCAAAACAATTGCACTGAAAGCCTTCATCACTATGTTTGCTGGTTCCATTTTTCCAACACTCAGCAATCAGTAGCTCTGATTTGTAAAGGACTATCCAATTGTGTTAAGAGTCATTTTTTTCATTTGCGCTTGTTTATAACCATCTTTGGAAAACTTAATGTGATTATGTGTCTGCTAAGATTGTAAGTTTCCTTCCTGCTTCTGTTTTCCCACCAAGGTTATAATAGTTTTGGATTTTTCATTATAGTTTCATTTAGTTTTGACCTTTTTTTCCTCTAATTCAGTTACTTTTAATTAGTTTTTAGAGCAGTTTTGATAGTTTTTATTAGTTTTTGTTTTTATCTAAATCAGGGGTGTCAAACTCATTTTAGTTCAGGGGCCACATTTAGCTCAATTTGATCTCAAGTGGGCCGGACCAGTAAAATAATTACAGTGAAAAAAGTAAAATTATGTTATGATCAGCTTTACATCTACAAATTTTCCTTAAAAATGTGAATAACATGAACTACTTTAATTGTCTTAAGAAAAACAAGTGCAATTTTAACAATATTATGCCTCTGTTTATCAGTTTATCATTTACACATGTGCATTACAATCGCACAAAACATTTAGTATCAGGCAGAATATTGTTAAAATTGCATTTACTTTTAAGACACTCCCTTTTGTTCATATTTGTTCAGGTTATTCACTTTTTTTAAAAATATAGTTTGGTAATGCAAACATTTGCATGTAATTTTACTTTTTTTACACCAAAAAAACAAAGAGAGAACTTGGGGTTGTCATTATTTATAGGTTATTATGATAATATTTTACTGGTTCTGACCCAGTTGAAATCTAATTGGACTGTATGTGTCTGTATGTGGAACGTGAATAAAAATGATTTTGACACTATTGATTGTAAATATCTTCAGTGTAATTTTTGCATTTCACAAATTCATCCTGCAGGCCGGAATGGACCCTTTGGCGGGCGGATTTGGCCCCCAGGCCACATGTCTGACACCTGTGATCTAAATGCTTAGTTTTATTTTTTTTTTAATATCTTTTCTCTTCTTCTCTGTCATATTCAAATAAATCCCAGACAGGACTCTGCTACTTTCTAACAACTTTAGTCTCCATGTTTCCAGGTAGAGTGGGGACCAGAAGACAACTGGAAACCACAAGTGACCACAAGTGACGGACCGTTAAATGTCATATGGTGCCAGCAGCTAAAAATTGGTTGAGGGAAATAAATCGATTTCATGTCAATCCGACATTGACAAAAACGCAGGGGATTTTATCCATAATTTTTATATGTTTTTAGTTAGTTTTGTAAGCACACAATACAGTTTCAGTTAGTTATCGTTTTTTTTTTTTTTCTTTTAATTATAGTTTTTATTTATTTCAGTTAACGAAAATGTTTTTACAACCCTAGTTTTCATCATTTCGTTGGTTTTCGTTAACAATAATAACCTTGTTTCCCACATTATATAACACAAGGTAACATGATGAATTCAAAGAAGGGACAGAAACATGAAGGTAAAAAAAAACAAAAAAAAATGTGCTCTGTGACGCATTAGATTTTTTTTGTTGTTGTTATTGGAGAGAACATTTTTAAACAGACCAGACTTTTCTTCTAAAGCATCAAGTGTACTGCACCAGCTTCAAGCATCTCAAGGTTATAACAGACCTGTTATTTACAGGGTTTAACAGACCCACTCCTTCTGTCTTTTCTTTTAACAATAAAAGCCCAGACATATCAACTGCGTGACTGGACTTAAATTCACTCCCAGTGTTTTGCTAAGAGGCAGCTCAGTAAAATAGATTACCTTAACACAATTACTGCAAGTGACACTGTGAGAAGCAATAAAACAGACCACGGTGATCTATGGAATGGTGGTGTTATATTTGCTATCATTCATAAGTCAGAAAACACAAACAGGGTTCCTACTCAAGTATGGAAAGTATGGAATTTGATTTTATAAATTTCCACGTCTGGAAAAATATGGAAAATGGAAACAAATGTATGAAAAAATGTTCATGTTTCCAGGACTGTTACCACTGTTCTATTTTCTAAAACATAAAAACATGAATATCTAAAAAAAGAAATGAATCGATCTGTTTTTTTAAGGCGCTTACTAGCACAGCTAAAATGTTTGGCCCAATCCCAATTCACCCCTTAGCCTCTACCCCTTACTCCTACCCTTTGGCCCTTGCAGTTGGCACCAAGGTTATAATAGTTTTGGATTTTTCATTATAGTGTAGTTTTATTTAGTTTTGACTTTTTTTCTGTAATTCAGTTAGTTTTAATTTGTTTTTAGAGCAGGTTTGCCAGTTTTTATTAGTTTTCTTTTTTTTTTTTTTTTTTCGAAATGCTTAGTTTTAGTTTAGTTTTAGTATTAGTTTTAGTTTTTTCATATCTTTTCCTCACTGTCGTATTCAAATAAATCTTATACAGGACTCTGCTGCTTTCTCCCAACTTTAGTCTCCATGTTGGACGAAAAGACGACTCTAAACGACAAGTGACGAGAAGGGTTGGACTGTGAAGTGCCGTGTGGTGCCACCAGCTAAAATTGCTCAAGCAAAATAAATTGATTTCCTATTAATCCATCATTGACAAAAATGAAAACAAAGGGAATTTTATCCATAATATTTTATATATGTATACATGTAATTTTAATTGTATTTTATTTATTTTTAACAACTTTGTATGGTGACCTTGAGTGTCCTGAAAGGCGCCTATAAATAAAATGTATTATTATTATTATTATTATTATTATTATTATTATTATTATTATTATTATACGTTTTAGTTAGTTTTGTAAGTACACAATACAGTTTCAGTTAGTTTTCGTTTTTTTTCTTTTAATTATAGTTTTTATTTATTTCAGTTAACGAAAATGTTTTTTCAATTTTAGTTTTCATCATTTCGTTAGTTTTCGTTAACGATAATAACTTTGCTTGGCACTACCCTTTGAAATGGAGCTGCAAGGGTTAGGGGTTGAAACATTCTCCTATGAAATGGGACAACCCTTTGCAACCTGTTACATCATCAGCAGTCATTGATGCTGCTATAAACAGATGCGAAAACTTTGTTTCCAAAAGTATTCACCCTGCCGTCAGTAGCTGTAACCGTCTCTGTTGCATGGGCTGTGGTCATCTTTTTGGGGCTATCACCTATAAACCACAGAAATGCGATCTATAACATATTGAAACATCATTAAATGGACAATCAATTGATTAAAACTTGTATATTTGTGTTTCTTTCATCATACTGCTGCACTTTTTTTTACTGTGTTTACCTCCATCTTGCCAATGATTCAAACAGAATTATGGGAAATTTCTCCTACCCCTCCATTTGTAGTGTGGTCTTGGAAAATCTCTGTTTTGAGGGTTATACAGTCCTCCGCCTTAGCCCTTCCCCTCTGTCTAATCGCGAATCGGGACAACACTACCCCTTCATGTGTACACGCGAAACGGAGGGGGAGAGGTAAGGGGTAAAGGGTAAGGGGGAGGGCCTGGGATTCAGTCTTAGTGTGAGAGCACCTATAGTAGGCCACAGGTGTCAAACATGTGGCCCAGGGGCCAAATCCGGCCTGCCAAAGGGTCCAATCTGGCCCATAGGATGAATTACACTGAAGATATTAACAATTAATGGTGGTTCCACATGCAGACCAATTAGATCTCAGTTGGGTCAAATCAGTAAAATATTATCATAATAACCTATAAATAATGAAAACTTCAGATTTTACCTTTGTTTTAGTGGGGAAAAAAAGTAAAATTACATGAAAATGTTTACCTTAATAAACTATCCTTTTATAAAAAATGTGAATAACCTGAACAAATGTGAACAACCTGAGCTATCTTCAGAGAAATAAATGCAATTTTACCAATATTCTGTCTGTTAATAAATGTTTTGTGTATTTGTAATTGTAATGTAAGTAGTAATGTACATGTATAAATGATAAACTGAGGCAGAATATTGGTAAAATTGCACTTGTTTTTCTTAAGACATTTCAAGTTGTTCATGTTATTCAAATTTTTTAGGAAAAGTTGTAGATGTAAACATTACACTGGTCAACAACAAATTTATTGTTTAAGTTTTTTGAGCTGATTTAGGATAATTTTGGTGTGCTGAATCCAAAAATCACATTCATTTTGCTCAATCAGGTCATCTTTCTGAACTATGCTACATATTGGCTTTTTAACATTTTTGCTTACATTTATGGGCATTTTCACATCATGCGATACAAAATACTTTCATATTTCTTGCAATAAACAAGTTCTGAAGATTTTACTTTTGCCAATTTATGATTAAAGGTTTTTTTAATATTACAGGTGAATGAAATGGCTTCGACTAGAAGATCTTGCAAAAATAAGCCTGACGTATTCTGCTACATCTGCGGTGAATACACCATTGTACCTAACAGGAATCCTGTTAGAAAATGATTTTTTTTTCTCTTAAAACCTATTTTGGGTGAGAACTCTATAAAAAAAAAAAAATCAACTGATAAAGTCACAAAAATGTAATCAATTTTGTGAGAAGATCATATTTTTCAAAATCAAATTAGCAAAAAAACCTGACCTGATTGAGAAAAACAGATGTCATTTTTGGATTTAGCGGTGCAAAATGGTCCTAATTCAGTTGAAAAAACCTAGACAACTTGCAAAAAACATTTTTTTTGTAACCCAGTGTTATCATAATGTAATTTTACTTTTTTCACTGTTATTATTTTACTGTTCCGGCCCACTTCAGATCATATTGGGGTGAATGTGGCCCCTGAACTAAAATGAGTTTGACACCCTTGCAGTAGGCTATGCATCCCAGAAAACATTTGGTTAGATTGACAAGTTGAATGTCCCGCCTTCTGCTCTTATCCTCCTTCAACCCATTTTAAGGCCCGCCCAGGTGTCGTCAAGTTTCACTGCTGCTTTGACGGACAGGTGATGTCCACACATGTTCGTGAGCGAGCTATTCAACATGCCTTGTATGATCATTGGGTAGATGTTAATTCACTGATGACTGGCTCATAAATCCCAAATATAAAGACTGGTTGGATTTTTTTTTTTTTTTACCAAGACATCTGGAAATTAGGGTCTAGGAAAAGTATGGAATTTTAAAATTTCAAATGTGTAGGAACCCTGTACAAAGCAAAACCCACTGTTACATCATTGCTTTATATTAATTACACTAATTATTAAACTAACCATGTATTTTATAAAGCATTCCCTGCATTATAATGAAATAGTGGCTGGTTGTGGGAACCATTTAATGAAAACATGGAGAGAAATGTCATTCTGTGGTGATCAATTAATGAAAATATGGCCTTCATATTGTTTTTATTTATTTATTTTCCATGAAATCCCTGAGGCTCTGTACCTCAGTGGACAAAAGGTTAGAAACAGGATATTGTTCAGTCAAATGTTTGATATGATGAATGAAATTGGACTCCATCAAACCAGCAACCAAATGATATAAATTGAATTTTCACTATGTAATTGGAAAAAATAATGCTGCAGATTAAACCCATCAAAAGAAAAAGTTGAAATACCTCGAGGCATGTAACCACAAATGTATTTAGCACCCAATGTTAGGCTGCAGTAGCTAATCTAGAGATTAAGTGAATAAAAGTCCATGTAACTGCAGGTAAAATATTGGTGTGAAAAATATTAAACTGGAGTATGTTTGTCTGTACCAAGGTTTTAATAGGTTTGGATTTTTCATTATAGTTTAGTTTTATTTAGTTTGGACTTTTTTTTCTCTAATTCAGTTAGTTTTAATTTGTTTTTAGAACAGGTTTGCTAGTTTTTATTAGTTTTCATTTTTTTCTAAATGCTTAGTTTTAGTTTAGTTTTAGTATTAATTTTAGTTTTGTCGTATCTTTTCTCTTCTTCTCCGTCGTATTCAAATAAATCCCAGACAGGACTCTGCTGCTTTCTCCCAACTTTAGTCTCCATGTTTCCAGGTAGAGTGGGAACCAGAAGACGACTGGAAACCACAAGTGACCACGACACCGTCAAGTGTCGTATGGTGACAGCAGAGAAAATTGCTAGAGCGAAATAAATCGCTTCATTTTAATCCGACATTCACAAAAACGAAGGGAATTTTATCTGTAATTTTTATTCATTTTAGTTAGTTTTGTAAACACACGATACAGTTTCAGTTAGTTATCGTTTTTTTTCTTTTAATTATTGTTTTTATTTATTTCAGTTAACGAAAAAAAATTTTCAATTCTAGTTTTCGTCATTTCGTTAGTTTTCGTTAATGATAATAACCTTGGTCTGTACATCAGTGATTTTCTTCCGTCAGTGGGTCAGCTCTGGAAGTGGCATGTCTGTGTGTTTTTGTGTGTCCTGTGTATGTATATGTGTAGGCCAGTGGGAACCTGAGTGTGCGATGGTCTCCAAGGTTGTTTCTCCTCCTCATGACCTCACTCTTTTCTCAGCGCTGTCCTCTACAATATCACTTCCTCCTCAGGCAACAAAGGGACTATTTTAGACCACAATGATCTTCCTCTGACAAAGACGCATGGGACAAAGAGACACAAAGTCAAACAGCAAGGGAAAAAAAAAAAAAAAGAGGAGGCTGAGCCAAAGTGAAGTCTCTTCATATTCATATGCTCCACACTAATAACTGACTTGGCTAAGGTACAGGCATTCATATACATGCACACACAAACACACACGGGCACGTACCTTCCTATTTATGTAAACACCCACAACTATGAGACAATGCACTGTGGTAAACAACATCAAAAATAGAGATCTGGAAAAACTTCACTGATTTAAATGATGCTTTTGGCTGCATTAAAGCTGCAGCTGCAAGAAATGATGTAAGTTTGATTGGTTTTCCATTCATGTGAGATGTTATACAAATGTTTTTAGCCTTAAATATCCACTTCGTCGTTGTAAACATGTCATAGATCTCCGTGTAATTTTCTGGATTCTATGATGAAACACATCAGACTTCATCAAATCGGCTCAAAACCTTCAGTTACAAGACACCTCCTTGTATTGATCATGTTACTTTGTGGAGTTCTTTTGTGGTGGATTGCAGAATCTGAAACCTAAAGCATGTAACCCAGGTTACAGGTAAGATTGAAGACATTCTGCGTTCTGCACCCTGAAGCCGATCATTGAAAAAACAGCAACCTAATGGTGTCCTGCGGTGGGTGCACTATCACCAAGTCATTTGAACATTGTCTTTAGATTACAGTGGAGATTGCTGCTGTGACAGTGTACAGTAAATAGTGACAAATAAGGTAATAAAGTCAACCCATGCAGGGTTACAGTGCTGTCACACATGAATAAACCTACCAAAAAACAATTAAAAACATGCATCAATCACTGTTACCTGAGTTAAAAATAAAATTAAAAAAAAAGAAAATTAACCCGTAAAGGCCCAGCGCTACTTTTATGTCAGTTCCCAAATGTATTTTCTTTATATCTAACCTTTCTTAAGTGATTTATCACCATTTATTATACTATTATCTTCTGCACTTTGTATTTTATCAGTATAAATCAGGTATTTTCCTATATTTAATTCATTGACCATGAAGATGTTCATAAAAGCTCATAATAAAGTTGAGGGTTATTATATCAGCGACAGAGAAAACCGCAGAAAAAGTGACTTTTTTTTTGTAAAAATCTAGAATTAACTGAACATAAAACAAGCATTTCCATCCATTTTCATTGATCCAACTCCATGGGTTTTACTGGTAAATCAATGTTGTAGCCTCTGAACATCCAAATGGGTCATATCTGATGACTGAAAAGATGACAAACTGTATTTTACACCGATCATTTATGTATTGATAGGATTAATGGATCAACAGGTATTAAACAGTTCAGATCAGTGAATGGTTTTGGTTGGTGATGAATGTGTGGGTCTTTATGGGTTAAAAAAAAATCACTTTTGTTTATTTGATGATGACACACATTTATATAGCTATGGGGAAAAAACCCTCTGAATGCAGTGGAAAGGGAATAGTTTGATATAATTTGTCACTGAAAAGTCCACAGTTAAAGCAGCTGTATGTAAGAACTTTGTTCCAAGTTATCATAAAATGGCTGTGGTCTCATCTCATGGGCCCTGGTCTCTTCACCCAGGCCCCTATAAATACCAGGCTGGTATTTATACTGGTGTAGGCCTCGTCACTTGCCATGGAAGATGGTAGTTCCTTGTAGTAGACGCTCATGCTGGATCTGGCAACCCCTAGTCTGGGGGAAAGGGGAGGGGATACCACGTTCTACAGTATTTTGAATGTGATTGCAGTACCAGTTTTGGCCACAAACCTACATACAACTCCTTTAATTAACCCTTTCATGCATGAATTATGAGAACCTTAGTCAAGATATTTTTTTCTAAATATTTTTATCCCACTTTAGGCATGAGAAAACAATGCGATCAATTTATTTATTTATTTTTTATTTTAATTTTTTTTTTTTTAAGTTACAAAAGTGTCCACTCAGCCAGACACCATGCATTTAATTTTTGAAGCAAAGAAACATTCAAAACCTAATATCAGAAAGTGATATGGAATACTATACAATAAAACCATTTTTAATGCTGCTAATCAGATGTTTAAATAATAATAATAATAATAATAATAATAATAATAATAATAATAATAATAATAATAATACATTTTATTTATAGGCGCCTTTCAGGACACTCAAGGTCACCGTACAAAGTTGTTAAAAATAAATAAAACACAATTAAAATTACATATATACATATATAAAACACATAGGTACATAAAATGGCAGTAGATAAAAGTGAAATTATGGAATTGTTTTCTCACATTTTATCATACTCTAATACTAGTTATTAGTCACTTCATGGAGATTATATGCAAAAAAAGACCCTCTTTGTTAAAAAAAAATATATATATATATACAGTTTAATAACAATTAGCAATTGCTTTACACTAAAAGATGTTACTGCAGATCAGGTTTATCAAGAACAGCAAAGTTACGGTAATGGTATGAATTGCAGTGTATAGAATGGTGCAGAAGCGTCCACTGTGTTGACTGATAGGGAACTAAAACAACAAAACCCATGAATCTACAAGAGAACAGCTGTAGAATAGCTGCCCACTGTAGTGACCACTATACATGAAAGGGTTAAAGTGATGACTGTTAAAACGAAAAGAGCACATGGAAATAATCAACAGTGGATTGACTGATCGCAAATTTGTCATACATTTGTAGCCACATTGCATTAAAGCAGTTTATACAAAACTGAAAATGCAAAAAAAAAGAGGTAATGAAATGTGATGATGTGACAAACATTAAAAAAACAAACAATTAGTAAAATACACAGTCATTTTTATTTTTTTATTTATTTATTTATTTTTTTTAATTTAATGTGTTTTTGTTACTTATTCCACATAGGTGTGATAGGAAAAACTGTCAATAAAGAGTAAAATAAATCACTACATCTGGTGAAAATATACACCACAACCAATAAACACTGATTGGAGTCTGGAGAGAAAATGCTGGACTTTGTTGTGAAGATCAGATGAATATTGGCTACAGCGTTCTATTGAAGCCATGTGTTTGTGAAAAGTTAATCTTACATCATCTTACATCAAAGTAAATCTCACGTCGTTTGTGAGATGACAATCAGAAATCATAACATTTTCACTGCGCAGTTTATCATGTGACAAGAGACACAATGACGTGGAGGAAGCCAAAAAGTTGATTGGTATTTGGGGGAGATGTCTGACAACAAACAAAAGTGATGTCTTTGTCTTCATGCTGCACATCGTCTGTCTGTTTTGTGGCTGCCTGCCTCGAGGGCTGATGGTTTCACGTCTGCTGAAGTGTGTTCTTGAGCTCCACCTGGGCTTTGAACCTGTGACCTGCCGAGCCAAAGGTTATAGCCCACAGGGGCCATTGCCGCCTCCGCAGATCCGACGGTCCGCCCCCCTGTAGCCTCCAACCCTTCTCTTAAATAAAAAAAAAACAAAAAAAAACCCGGTGCTTCATCAGAGGACCTGCTTTATATTCGACTGATTTCCCCAGACGGTTTTTTTCTCAGTGTGTGGCGGAGGCAGCTTGTTTTTCTTTTTTTTTCTTTTTTTTTTTTTTTTTTTTACTTGTGTGTTTCCTTACACAAGTCATAATCAATGACAGAGAACATTGTATGAACACAAAGCATGCACACAGTTCTGCAGAGCTTTGGCTGCGAGAGCATTGTCCATCTGGTTTCTTGGGAAAAGGCGGGTCATATAAAGTCAGCGTATGATCTAAGGACCTGTCAGCCCATGATTTAACCATGGGAGATATAACACTTTCGCCAGCCACATATTCTGACATCACTGTTTTGACAATCAAACAAACACCTGTAATAACGGCTACTGGCAAACGGAATAACTGTACAGGCTTTTATGGTGTGAATAAAATCCCAGCTGTACACAGTGGAAAAACAACAGCAGGAGTTTTTTTTTTGCATTCATGAAGCTGATTCAAAAGATGGATTTCTCTTCCCCTGAAAGTGATTTACGTGATCGTTGTGTCTCCATTGGCTCATGTAAAATAAATGCAAAGACCATTAACATGTTGTTGCCATGTGGTTCGTAATGTGGGCGTGAATTTTAATAATAATGTCAAAACAAGACAAGGGTGTTGTCCCCAAACCGCTGTAAAAAATTAACCACTATCATGAATATTCAACGCACTTACCTTAATACCTTAACCCCTTCATGCATAGTGGTCACTGCAGTGGACAGCTATTCTACAGCTATTCTCTTGTATATTTATGGATTTTGTTGTTTTATTTGCACATCAACCTACACAGTGCACACAGATAGTATGCACTATCCCATACACTGCAATTCATACCATTATTGTAGCTTTCCTGTTCTTTATAAACCTGATCTGCAGTAACATATTTGATCATAAATCAACTGCTAATAATTATTAGACAGCAATTAACATTTTTGAAAAGAAAAATGTTTTTTTTGCACATTATCTGAGTGTGTAGTAACTAAAATTATAGTATGTTAAAATGTGAGAAAACATCAGATTAGCAGCATTAAAAATGTTTTATTTCATAATTTTCACACAGTATTTCACTTCAAAAATGAAATGCATGGTGTCCAGCTGAGTGGACATTTTTGTAACTACTTGAAAAATAGGTTCATAAGAAAAATTAAATCACATTGTTTTTTTTTTTGTTTGTTTTGTTTTGTTTTGTTTTGTTTTTTCATGCCTAAAGAGGAATAAACACACTCAGGAAAAAAAAAAAAAAAATCTTGTTTAAGGTTCTCATAATTCATGCAGGAAAGGGTTAAAGGGGCAATATATATATATATATATATATATATATATATATATATATATATATATATATATATATATATATATATAGTAATTAGAAATAATATTAAATGACCTATGAGAATAAGAACCTCTGAAGTTATACCACATATGCAAATGTGTTAGATTGTAGGGATATATCTGGCATATTCATTCATTTATTCATTCTTTCATAACCTTTATTTAAATTCAGAGATATATTGAGGAAGTAACCTCATTTACAATATAGCTGAGACAAAACACAAAACAATTGAAACATACAATGAACATATCAGATATACCAAAAAGTAAAAGTGACAAAAACAAATTAAAAACAGAGAAGTCTACTTAAGAACAAGAGCAACTGGGGGTAAAATAAGATGCACTTATGGATTTAAAGCACAAAACATTTGAAACATACAATGAACATATCGATATATGTAATAATATGTAATATATATTAAGCCGGACAGAGTATCAATTTTATGTGACCACTAGAGGGAGTATTGAGTCACTCTGTCAGTCTCCCATGGTGATGAAACAGTTTTTAGAGTCAAAGAAAGTGACAAAGTGATAAAAGCTAGAAGTACTGTTGTTGTTTTCACCACTGGACACAGCGATAAATGAAAAGAATGCAGTTTGATGCTGAAAGGGCAGAATTTCTTCTACATTGTTGAGTTTGATTATGAGGTTTATGAAGGTATAAAGTTACTATGTGATGTTTTTTTTGTTTTGTTTTGTTTTTTTATCTTTGCTGTTTGTTGATCCACAGTTCAGACCAAACTGTGACAGTTCTGACCTTGTTTGGTTGATTCCAAACAGATCTTTAGTGGAGATACTGACAACACAAACCATACAGAAAACAGTTAGTTTGTGGTTTAACTTTGGCTGTTTTCTGTCTAAAACCAGAGTAAAGCTAACAGAGCTATAATGGAAACTATCAGCTGACACACCATGCAAGTTTTGGGTGGCAGAAGAAAACTTAATGATATCACAATACAGATTTACAAATTTAATATCTTGTCGATTTTGTTTTTTTTTTTTTTTTTGGGGGGGGGGGGGGGGGGGGCAGTAGTTATATAAATAAAGCTGGTGTCAAGTGAAAGTGAAAGTTAACATGCTCTCAACGTCTGACTACCAGCTTCTATGTGGACCTTACACAAAATTTTAACTTCTAACTTATATCCACTGGACCCCTCCAGTTTTCTATGGGCCCCCCAGATATGCTGGGCCCCATGAATTTGTCACGTTAACACCCCCCCCACCCCCCTTGGCGCCCCAGTGTGTATACAATGAGCTTTATATTTTATTCAGAGAGTAATACAGTCTGTGGAAACATGCATTGATCCATTAGTTTTTCAACAAAACAAACCTGGTGCAGACCTGGTTCAGAGTTGATTTAACTTGTGGACCCTCTGAGGACTGATTTGCATTGAGATGAGCTCCAGTCATGTCTTTATGTCTTAATATTGTAGGTTTGTGTACAGGTGGTGAGCTGATGGTAAAGTCTGAAAGAAGCACGCTAATGTTAGCTACTGTCATTAGGCTGGTTAGCAGTAATTATAATGTCAAAAAAATACTGCTATCATTGACTGAGGCAGGGGCGTAGACCAAATTCATATCTCGCCTAGGGTGCCAAAATTGCTAAAACTGATTGACTATGATTGTTTGCTTGTTTGATCAGCTCTACATGAAATTATGATCGCAAATGCAAAAACATCAACTTTCAGGTGTGCTGCCTTGGAGCACTTTTGTGTCCCCACCAATGTCAAAATCAAACCTACTCCCTGGGGCTGAGGTTTTATTTCTTTTTACCTTCATTTAACCAGGGAACCCCATTGAGATTAGGAATCTCTTTTTTTTTTCTTTTGGCTGTTACCCAAATAATAAGTAAACATTAACAAGCAAACATTAAAACTTATTTCTATGGTTTATTCTTGTTTTTGTGTATAAGAAACACACACAAGATGCACAGAGGCCTGAAGCTGTTCCTGTTGCCTTAGTCTAATAATCACTGAGTTATAGGGAGTTAAAACAAGAAAATGCATCAAGAGTCTGCTGTGTAAATCATTCTTGACTGGAGTGAACAGCTCCTCTCTCAGCTCTTGTCCCAGCATGCACTTCTCTGCATGGGGTTCAGAGAACAGGAAAAGCAGCGCTGGGCGTTGCTCCTCAATGCAGGGATGGTCACAGCATTTGTATTCTTTTTCCCAGAGGCTGCTATATTTATTTCTATTGTTTTGGACAGGGAGCTCCCCCATGTCTCTGCGCGTGTCCAGTATATGGTTGTGTGTTGGTGTGTGTGTGTGTGTCCTCTGTCTGTGTGTGTTGCGGTCTCTGGCTGCCAACTGGCTAACGTCCAGTAATGAAAATAACATGTTGACCAGAGGATGACCGCTGAGGTAGAAGATGACAACGCCGACTTTCTTTCTCTGTCTTTTGTTTTCTTACAAGTGAGGCTGTGATTCCCACCATAGTTCGTTAAATAGAGTCATAAACAAAAACTGACAGGCAACACAACAATGGGTGGGAAGATACATGCAGAAGTTCCCACACGTGTGTGATTCTATACCTGCATGTAAGACTTTGTTTCTACTGTTTCACTGAGTTACTGAGAGATAAAAACTAGTTTTCCAATTATGTCCCTATTGTCTTATGTAATGTTTAATAATATGATGAATAAATATGATAAACTTGATTTTATATGAATTTGATATTGGTCCTTTTTATTAAAAAATACAACTTGCATGAATGACATGATTTTTACACACAAGTATCAATAATTTAGGCCATTTCTTCAACTCTTAGGCCTATGCAGATATTTTTTGGCAAAAGAATGACTGATTTCTCATGCATCTAAGCTAAAGATTCATGATTTCTTTTAGGAAGCTGACTTTTAGTTTGTATCTCCTGAAACGGCTCAATAGTGATGCTTTTTTTTTTTTTTTGGATAATTCATTTACCAACCTCTTATGAACTATTGATGAGCTGCTCTTTTTACTGTTTTGCTGCAACTTATTCTCATATTTTGAATACTAGAAACAAATTGGTTTCATTCTTCAGTATTGTATTTTGCTGTATATTCTTTGAATATATATTTTCAGGATGATTAATTACTTTTGTCTTGTGTGAGATACATCAACCTCAATCTCTCATATACTGTGATTCTTGGCAAACAAATTTACTGGTGAATTGATCAGAAAAATACACATTTAAGAGTAAAATCAAATGGAATCAATAGTTCACACATATATATTCGATTTTTTTTTTTTTTTTAAATTAACACACATTTAGTGTCTGACTATCAAATAACTACCAATGCCATATAAAAGCAGAGTTAAAAACAGTATTTGTCAAACAACATCCTGCCAAATTGGAAAAAAAATAAAGAAAAAAGAACATGCCGCTATTATGGAATCAGATACTTGTTAATGAGTATATTTCTGTTTAATTTGTAATGTTAACATGAAGTGACATGACCTCAGTATTTGACCCTGCTCAGATTTTTCTCAAACTGGAGTCTAAAACAATAACTGCATCACATCTAAAAAAAAAAAAAATAAAACACAGAAATAAACACTTGAAGCTTGAAAAGTTGAAGAAACAATGGAATTAGTGCTTTTTACATGTCAAGTTTTGATAAGACTGAGAAAAATCTAACCATCTCATGCTTAAAAACCCTGTAAAAACTCTAATGAAGTTAACTGAGATGGACCGGTATCTAATATAGTCTAAATTAAATGTCTTTTATCAGATTTAATGTCAACAAAATGCTAAAAGTTAAGTTAAATTTAGAAAAGTAACCGCAAGCAAATGATATCCATTTGGTGTAATGATTCTTTTATCCATCAGATTTTTGCATTTTGATTACCACATGTGTCTGAGCACAGGTTGCATAACCACAGGCCATAGACTGTCTCAAATAAACACAGGAGGTTTTAACGGTTCTTTAATACTGCTCTGCAAAAACAAAGCCTGCTGCTCCTTCAGCTGCTGGGAATGTCTCTGTGGCCTGATGTGGAACTGCTGCTGTAATTTGTCAAACATTATTTAATTCAGGAAGACACAAATGAAACAATAGGGAGACAAGTTGAACTAAGGGAGAATGGAGAAAATTGCATATAAATGGGCAGCAATCTGGAAGATTAGAGACACCATACACAACCCCAAATTAGATGGGCAATGCAAATTATAAAAGAAAAGTGTGAAATTACTTTTATTTTATTTTAGATAACAAAATAAACACACTGTAATTCATTGTGTTGTCTGGTCACTTCATTTGTTAATACACATCAATTCCTCACGTTCAGATAGCAACACACTAAAGAAACAGTTGGAAAAGTAAAGTTATGTAACACTTTTTAACGTTGTCATTTATTTTCATAACACTTAAAAGACATTTAAGGGCTTAAGAACCAAGTGATGACGGGTTCAAGGTGAGATTTTGTCCCATTCTTCAAGCAAACAAGTCTTAAAGGAGTGATATTTAGCTTTTTTAAAATAGAATTATGCATTTTAAACATTTCCCTGTGATCTACATAAATTGTAAATGCTATGCTTGGGTCTGAATTCTTCATTAATTCAACTCCACAGGTCCATCTTCAACCCTATTTCTGACTAATGACAATAGACAGGTCATTTTGAGCGCTGGCCCTTTAAATCCAAATGAGCCACTTCACACCCCACCCCCTTCAGGTTGTTGACCATGCTTTCTGTCCCTTTCAGCCACTTGTGTTCGTTAATACAACCAACAACTGAACATTTTTGGTAATCAGCTCAAAGTTTGGTCATATTTTCAGTATGGACTACAACCGCTGTTATAACAATTATGGCGGCATACTCGGAGAAGTGTTCGTTGGAAGTCTTGACCTTATATGTGCAAATACCGTGACACAACTAGTTATAAAACGTAAGCAGGAATTGAAACAGGTTGTGGAAATCCACTTGTTTTCTTTTTCCAAAATGAATATAAAGATAGCTTTGCAGCATGTGGAGGGTTAAAATTCTAACTTTTGGAACTATTAGGGTCCAAATACACAAATAGCTGTTCCAAAGATGAATAAAAGTGGGTTTAGCAAAATATGACCCCTTTAAGGTGCATATCAGTGTGTTGTCTTCGTGGCCATGTTTTGTTTTTGAGAACGTGGCTCATATGCCCTATTGGAAACTGCATCAGTCCAATCCGACACACTCTCTTCTTCCTGTGCCACGTCTTTGTAGTGTGTGCAGAATGTGGTTTTGCATTGTCCTGTCAAAATATGCATCGGTGTCCTCACAAAAGTTGTGTTGAAGGCTGTATGTGCTACTCCAAAATCTCATTGTGTGTGTGTGTGTGTGTGTGTGTGTGTGTGTGTGTGTGTGTGTGTGGGAGGGAGGGAGGGTGGGTCTGAAGAGGGCAGGTAGATAAAGAAATAAAGAAAACTATAACAAGAAAATACTAACAAAAAGGAAAAAGGGGGGAGGGGGGGTTTTGCTAAAGATAGAGAGCTCAGATAAACAGATGGAATATGAGAGGGAGAGAAGAAGAAGAGCCTGACCTTTGACCCCTCATACAAAGTGAGAGAAAAAAAAAAAAAATCTAGGTTGGGGGTGAAGGGTGTAGGAGGGTTTAACAAAGTCTGGAAATAATGGGAGAGTAAGAAGAGGGGACACCATGAAGGCACCATTACTGAAATCCATTAAACAAGGACATGTCAGAATTACAATCAATCAAATAATACCTGCTGTGTGATGTGATAACCTCTGAATGAAGGATTACTGAGTGTAATGTAAAGTAATTGAATTAATTTATTTTATTTCTACACTTTCAATACAGGATTACACTACATTTATGTATTGTATTTAATCATCAATGAATGGTATTTTTCTAGAAGAACCAATATGGATGGATGGATGGATGGACAAATGGATGGATGGATGGATGGACGGATGGATGGACAAATGGATGGATGGATGGATGGATGGATGGATGATGGATAGATGGGCGGATGGAGGAATGAATGGACAGATGGATGGATGGATGGACGGACAGATGGATGATGGATGGATGGATGGATGGATGGATGGATTGATGGATGGATGGATGGACGGACGGACAGACAGATGGATGGATGGAGGGTTGGATGGACAGACAGACGGACGGATGGATGGATGGATGGACGGATGGATGATGGATAGATGGACGGATGGATGGACAGATGGATGGATGGATGGATGATGGATGGACAGACGGACGGAGGGACGGACAGACAGACGGATAGAGGGACGAATGGACAGACGGAAGGACGGACAGATGGATGGATAGACAAATGGATGGATGGATGGACGGATGGATGATGGAGGGATGAATGGACAGATGGATGGATGGATGGATGGATGGATGGATGGATGGACGGAGGGACGAATGGGCAGATGGATGGATGGATGGATGGATGGATGGACGGAGGGACGAATGGGCAGATGGATGGATGGATGGATGAGACTCCTTACTTGCACAAGGCTTTAAACTGTCCATTGACAGCAGTGGATGTGACAGAAGAACCAGAAAGGATCAGTATGATGGTGAACATTATAATAAATGACTCTATTTGTTTCTACTTTTACTCAACATTTATATCATTTACAGTATGTGAACGATATAGAACTGAATGCATTCACTGATTCATGTCTGTTACTGCAATAAGGCTTCCTGGTTTCAACAGCTATATTCATTATTTCCACTCACATATTTTTGCAAAATGTTTTGCACCAAACATCCCAATACATATCCCAGATAGACCTCCTGTTTCTTCTAATGTAACATGCCTACGTCTGGGTAACAGGTGGTGACCACAGGTGTCTTCACGTCTCCTCCTTTCGTCCCCGTCTCAAATCGCTCTCGGTTGGATGATCTCCCACTTGGAATTAATTTTCTTTCTCTTTCAATCCAAAAAAGCTTGATCCTACCTTTTCCAGAAGGGACCTTGTAGCGCTGCATTATGTAATAATGGTGCAATATGTAATAATGTCATATTTTTCACCTCATTATGTGATAACACTGCATTTTGTAATAACTTATTACACATTGTGTCTTCCAAATTTCAGTGTACCAGTATGTTTCTCATCAGTAATACTTAATTGGTGCAGCTTTTATCTCTAACTTGCAAACACATTCTCCATTATAATGAATACAGTTACATTCGATTCAGGTTTAACTAATGAAACATCCTATTAGTTTTTAAAAATGGATTGTAATTGAGCTGGAATGCTTAATGTTGTTCTGCTGGTATGATGGTTTTTCTAATTAAGGCATCAGTTTTGGTGGTTTATTATATAATGCACCCAATTGTTACATTTCTGTTAAAAAAAGTGCTACACTTGCATTTTGTAATAACTGTTGTAATATGTATTAAGTTATTGCAAAATGCTGCAAAGTTGTTTGTTTTTTTTCCGAAATTTTTTTATTGGTATTTAATTTTAACATAACAAACATGAATCAAAACAACATAAACACTCATACACACACCCATTCACACCATGTAGACTTGCACCAAATGAGATATACCTACAGGGTGGGGAAGCAAAATTTACAATATTTTGAGGCAGGGATTGAAAGACAGTGTATGACCAATTAGTTCATTGAAAGTCATGAGAATTTATTTGCCACAAGAAAATTGACGTAATAGAAAATGTTTTTATTCTTTGTGTCCTCCTTCTTTCTCAATAACTGCCTTCACACGCTTCCTGAAACTTGCGCAAGTGTTCCTCAAATATTCGGGTGACAACTTCTCCCATTCTTCTTTAATAGTATCTTCCAGACTTTCTCGTAATAGTTTTGCTCATAGTCATTCTCTTCTTTGCATTATAAACAGTCTTTATGGACACTCCAACTATTTTTGAAATCTCCTTTGGTGTGACGAGTGCATTCAGCAAATCACACACTCTTTGACGTTTGCTTTCGTGATTACTCATATGGGCAAAAGTTTCTGAAAAGGTATGGATAATAGTGTTAGGTATGATTATGACATCAATATATGTTTGGTTTCAAAACAATTGACATAGTGCCTGCTGAGAAAAAACAACTAAATGTTCATTGTAAATTTTGCTTCCCCACCCTGTACATGTGCTATTCAAAATCCAATATTTCTGAAAATAGAGCTTCCACTGTCAAATAATATCAGTAGTCTGTGCACAAATGGATTAGCATTATTTCAACACAGTTCTATGCATTTCTTACAACTTTTTTTTTTTTTTTTTGACAAAAATGACATAGTGCCTGCTGAGAAAAAACAACTAAATGTTCATTGTAAATTTTGCTTCCCCACCCTGTATATATAACATACATGTATTCTTATGAAACTGTGTAAATATATGTAGAAAAATAAATAAATAAATAATAATAATAATAATAATAATAATAATAATAATAATAATAATAATAATAATAATAATAATAATAAATACAGCAATCATGATAATAAATAAATAAATAAATAAATAAATAAATAAATAAATAAATAAATAAAAACATAAAATTAAACAATGATAATTTGTATGACATGTCCCTATTTTCCAGATACCATAGTGTTCATATAAGGTTCCCATAACTGTACAAATTCCTCCAGTTTTCCTTTGGTAATGTAAGTCAGTCTTTCCAGTCCGATGCACTCTGATAGTCCTTTTATCCATTGCTTCTAATGCCGCAAAGTTTATTACAAATCATTCAAGAATTGTATAACAAAATGCAACATGTTATTACATAATGCGGCTCTACAGAGCTGTTTAAGACCTAATGGTTTTCTCACACTCAAAATTACATAACATAATTGGTGGAAAGACTTTTGTGTGTTCATTTTTGCAGTGTTACTCTACTTGCAAGAGCTGAAATACATTGTTTTTTGCACATTTATCCGCATTTACGAGCAAAAAATAACCCCAAGCCATTATGTCTGCATGTCCCCATGTGAGTCTGTCCACCTCCATCCTTCCTTGTGTTTTTTCCACAGCAAATCCTCATCAGCTCAGACTCATTAGTCAACACTTTTCGGACCAGACTATTGTCTGCCATCCACAGCAATCTCCTGTCTGCGCCTCATCCTGCACATAATGATAATTTTATAACTGAGCAATATGTGAGTTGACGTAAATCACCTTTTATTATACACATGTTAACACAATAGCTCAGATGTGATGCTGCCCTTTGTCACATATTCCAAGTGGAGTGTTGAGATATGAAGTATCCATGTGAATAATCTACTTTGTGCTGTTGCAGCAGTTTGAGAACTCAGATACAGGAAAATCTCCCATACACAGTTTATCGCAGTTGCATGCATCAGGCGCCATGCCAAAACATTCAAACAGCATCTTTAAATAGTCACAGTGGTGGGAAAACATTTATGAGTTGAATACATTTTCTACATCCACAGTTTACAAAAAACTCAGAAAAATTCTTTCATCACCCACAAAGAATCAGCAGAACGCTCACATGTGGTTTGTGCATGCTCTCTGAGATTGTCTCAGAAAATGCTGAAGTACCATTTTGGAAAGCTAACAGTATATATTTAATAGTGTTAAGTTGTTGTAGAGAACGTAGAGACACCGGATGATGAAATGGGGTGAAACTTTTTGGTTGTTCTGTAGTGAAAACTCAAGGATGCACCTCAGTCATTGTGGGTGTAGGCTCACATAGTGTCAGCATTTACTTAGTTATTATAAATCCAAATATTGTCATTACAATTACCTTTAGTCAAATCAAACAGTAGATATGAAGAGTGAGATGAGGTGAGTTGTGGGCAAAGCTCCATCAGTTCTATTATTAGACACTGGCCGTGACTGCGGCAGCTGATGGGGAGGAAATGCCGTCAGACGGTAATAAACACACACACACAAAGCAAGATGGGAACTGTCCAAACAAGACCAAAGGTTCTGTCCTCAGGGATCACTGCCAAAATACTGCTTTTATCATGAAGACGGGCTCATTCAGACTTTGCTCCACTGTCTTTCCATGTAAAATTGGATTTTCATTGTGATGTCTGTTCAGCGTTAGACGATATCTGGTTGTTTTCTGATGGTGAAAGTAGACGCTTCTCACTGGTCTCCAAAAATCTGAGTTAACCCATAAAAACCCAGTGCTACTTTTCTTTCAGTTCCCAAATATTTTTTTTCCCTCTAATACTTAATCTTTCTTAAGTGATTTAGGACCATTTATTATTAATATTATCCTCTGTATTTTTAATTTTTCACCGTAAATTTTCCTATATTTAATTTCCTATATTGAATTTGATGTTCATGAAAACTCAGTCAATCCAAAAGTTATTACATCACAACAAAGAAAACTGAAGAAATAATGACTTTCCCAGTAAACTACATATACCATTAACTGGACATAAACTAAGGCTACGTTCAGACAGCAGGTCTTAATGCACAAGTCGGATTTTTTGGTGAAATACGATTTTTTTGTGTGCTCATTCATATGACACATTAAATGCGACTTCTATCAGTTTTGAGTATGAACTGAGTGCGACCCTGAACTGACCCGCATGTGCAAAAGAGGTCCTGATGTGACACATGACCACGCAGGCACGCACTATGTTTACAAAAGTAAATGTGTTCTTCCCACATGTGAAATGTGTCGCATTTCAATGATGTAAAGGTTGGATAAATGCAACATGGCGGTTCAGACTGAAGACGCATTGCAAATGATCAGATACATATTGGATTTAGGACCACATATGAAAGTGGCCTGGGTTGGTTTTGAAAAAATTGGATTTGTGCTGTTCAAACTGTCTTTAACAGATCGGATACAGGTCAAATTTGGGCAAAAAAATCGGATTTGGGCCACATTTACGTGCAGTCTGAACGTAGCCTCAGAGTCTCCATCCACTGTCATTGATCCAACTCCATGGGTTTTACTGGTGAATCAATATTATAGAAGATGACGGTGTTTCCACGTTCACTACGGAGCCTCTGAACATCCAAATGGGTCATATCTGATGACCATGAAAAGATGACAAACTGCATTTTACACCAATTATTTACATGTATTGATAGAATTAGTGGATCAACAGGTATTAAACAGTTTAGGTCAGTAGATGGTTTTAGTTGGTGAATGTTTGGATCTTTATGGGTTAAGGCACAGGTGTCAGGCATGCAGCCCAGGGGCCAAATCCGGCCCCCCAAAGGGTCCAATCTGGCCCCTGGGATGAATTTCTGAAATGCAGAAATTACACTGACGACATTAACAATCAAGGATGTTAGAATCATTTTATGTCAATTCAATCTCAAGTGGGTCAGAACCAGTAAAATACTATCATAATAACCTATAAATAATGAAAACTGCAAATTTTTCTCTTTGTTGTAGTGTAAAAAAAAAGTAAAATTACACAAAAATGTTTACATTTACAGACTAGCCTTTTACAAAAAATGTGAACAACCTGAAATTTCTTAAGAACAGTATGTGTAATTATACCAATATTCTGCCTCTTACTAAATGTTTTGCATATTTGTAGATCCACTGTGATCTGTAAGTTGTGATGCACATGTTTAAATGATAAACTAAGGCGTAATATTGTTAAAATTGCATCGATTTTTCCTAAGAATTTTCAGGTTCATATTTGTTCATGTTATGTTCAAGTACGGTTCATGGATGTAAACATTTTCATTATGGAATTTGACTTTTTTCACTCAAAAACAGAGAAAAAAACTTTGGAGTTGACAATATTTCTAAGTTCTTATCCTATTATTTATATTATTTTACTGGTCCGGCCCATTTTATGTCATATTAGGCTGAATATGGCCCCTGAACTAAAATGAGTTTGACACCCCTGGGTTAAGGGGATAGAGATTCCAACAGCCTTTGCAGAATCACATATCTTTTGCTGCTAGTCTAGTTTAAGTATGTAACTTTCTCATGTGTAATGTGGAAAAACAAAGTCATTGTTGCACATAAGTGGACTTTATATGTGTGTATATATATGACAATAGGGAAGATTTCTGGCTGTGCTTGTTAAGTCTGTGTCCAAGTCTTTGTTGTGCTGCCAGCAGCCCCTTTGTTGATCTTAGCTGACTACATTTTTAAGCTCATGGTCACTGCTATTGCACACAGTTAAAGAGCAGAAAAGAGGCACTGAAGAACTTGGAGAAAGGATTAGGATTTTCAAGATAAACCCCATCCTGAGTCCTTGAATGTATGTGAAATTAACCAAAGTTTTGATTTTGCACACAGATCCACTTTTGTTGTTATCTTATTGTTGAATCTGAGTCATCGTGCCGGTCTTGGTGGCCAGTAGAAAACATGACCACCCACCTTGAAGACCTGACACAGATGTGAGCTTCATTGCTAAATATTATCTCAGGATGCTTCTGTGTTGTAACAGCGCACAGCGTCTGTCCCAGCAGCACTGCAGGGATGGGACATACCACTGTTCCGATAGGGGGGGTGTGCTCCCAGACAGAGGTCAGAGCAGGGTTGTTGTGATTGAGGAGGGCTCATTTGTGTTTAATTTTGGCTGCCCAATTGTTTCTGAGGAGGTCCTGTTCAGGTCAGGAAAAGAAGAGTTTGTTGGAGGAAACTGCTGCAGTTGTTGAAGCGACAAGTTGGTACACAGTGACGGCTGCGTTCGGGACTTCATTTCTGACAAAATAGTCTCCCAAAAAGTACTTAAATATATAAATAAAGTCATGAACAAACACACAGACTGTCATTTAGATCACAAAGTCCTCTGAGATTCACAAAAGAGAGCCGGTTTCATAATGCAGAAGGTTGGGGAGGTGGAGGAGATCTGAAGATCTGTCGGCTGTTATAGTGAGAAACTGAGAATGAATGAATTCCACCAATAATGTACCTGTCTAAACTAACACAACACTCCATACAATTAATGTAATTTCCAAATGCCACAAACTTTGCTCCTGCATGTAAATACAAATTGTTTGAAGATTTTTTTTGGTTTGTTTTCTGCAGAACTGGCAACCGATCTTCAAGCGTGCACTTCACTGATGCTGATACTGATGCAGAAATGATTATATATGCTTTTATCTCTTCAAGTCTGCATTATTGCAATAGCCTTCTGACACAGCTTCCCTCTTTAATGCTATAAACCATCATCTTATGAAGGTTACTGTTGCTATTTTCCTACACACACAAAACTGTGTTAATTTCCAAGTCTTTTGCAATGTCTGAAAGTGTCCTTGCAAAAACAAATGTGGCTTTTTATTTTGGCCCTATGCATCTACTCCAGTCTGAAGAACTGTTGTTGATGTTTTTTTTGTTTTTTTTTTAATTTCCAATGTGTAGAGCTAGGCATAAAAAAGCAAGAGCTATCACAAAGTGCAGTAAATAGTAGATCTAGGAATAAAACACATGCAAGCAACAAGGAAGTCTTGTTGAGCTTCTGTGGTGATCAACTAAGCAGAGTCTTGCATAGGAAGACATGTTAAACCACTGTTCAGGTCAAAAAAGTGACATGTCAAGTCACATAAACGCCTGATGATTTGTCCTACATTAAATGTTGAGTTATCCATTCTGATAAACATCACTGGTGAGTAGTGGTCTAACCTATCAAGACCCAAACAGCCACTGGTGATCAAAAGCATCACCTGATGTAAGTGTTTAATACTTACTGATCCACTAATCCTATCAATACATGTAAATAATTGGTGTAAAATACAGTTTGTCATCTTTTCATGGTCATCAGATATGACCCATTTGGACATTCAGAGGCTCTGTAGTGAACGTGGAAACACCTACAATCTACAACATTGATTCACCAGTAAAATCCATGGAGTTTGATCAATGATAGTGGATGGACACACTTGTTTTTATGTTCAGTTTTTGATATCTTTGCTGAAAAACTCACTTGTTCTTCAGTTTTCTCTGTTTTGATATAATACATTTGAATTAACCCTGAGTTTTCATGATCATCTAAATTAAATGTAGGAAATTAAATACAGGAAAATGTATGATTTACAGTGAAAAATGCTAAATATATAGGATAATGTTGTAATAAATGGTGATAAATCACTTAAAAACGGCTAAACAGAGAGAAAAAAATCTTTTGGGAACTGACACAAAAATTCCACTGGGTCTTTATGGGTTAAATTAACACAATTAACATTTAGTGTAGACAGACACCGTCATCTTCTACATTGAATCACCAGAAAACCAAGGGAATTTGATCATTGACAGTGGATGGAGACACTTGTTTTTACGTTCAATTAGCCACTTTTACACAGGGATCACGGAAAAAAGGTGAAATGGTGATCCCAACTTTTTTTCCCACTATTGACCGAGTTCCACAGCCAAGGCAAAGGAGTAACAGAGGTGAGACAGGCTGAACTTTAACACAGCGGACCTGCATTCCGGAATCAAAGGGATGGTTCTACGTCGGAAATACCCTGAGCATAGCACACTCAAAAAAATAATTAAGCCAAAAATGTTGACTTTATGTATTTTAATTACATGTAAATTTTCCATGTAATTTTATTACGTAAGTTTAATGTAAAGAGTTGCATTTAATACAATGCTTTTTTCTATCATATTGAGTCAATATGAGTAAATTAAATACCTTCAGTCAGATTTGCTTTAGTTAATGCAAACTTTTACATAAACTGTTTGACTGTGACGCTCAGCCTTTTTATGTGATCTAGTAAATAAAGTTTACTTTAGTTGTTTAGATTCACTTTATACTAAGCATATTCACATTATGTTTGACTTTTTCAGATAAATAAACTTTAAATTTCATATATTCGAGTTACATTTTACTTTAAAATATTACTTCATGTTTATTAGAGCCAAGAATAATTTTTTTGAGTGCAGTGTTGCTAACCTTTCCAGAGTTGACCCATCTTTCATCGTTCCACAAATGGTAGCATAGATACAATCCTCCACCTGAAGTGACAACATCTCATGGATCTCGGCGTCTCCCCAGTTCGACATCTTTCTGGCTGCATTGATATGTTTGTTTACTGTACACGGCCTGCGCTCATTTTTAAATCCCCCCGGCGCAGACAGACAAATGTCACACCTTGGTTGCGGAACGAGAGGTGTTCTTTTAACATAGCATTCCGGAATCATGATTCCACCTTTATCACAGCTCTGTTACTACCTCCAGAGGTGTTACAGAACTGTGACAGAGGTGGGACCAAATGATCCCACCATTTCGTTTACACAGATGTCGAAAAAAGGCGAAATATTCCCGTAACGGAAGTGCTGTGTAAAAGGGACTACTGATGTCTTTGCTGAAAAAGTAACTTTTTCTTCCGTTTTCTCAGTTTCTGATATAATAACCCTGAACTTTAATCTGAGCTTTTATAAACATCTACTTGATCAGTGAATTAGATATAGGAAGATAACTGATTTAACTGATAATATAATAAATGGTGATAAAACACTTGAGAAAGGTTAAATCTAGAGTTAAATTAATTTGAGAACTGCCACAGAAATAGCACTGGGTCTTTATGGGTTAATAGTCTACTTACTGCAGTCATTATTTCTTCCCTGTCTCTTATTTTGATTGGAGGTTGCTTTAGCCTGTGGTTAGAAATGATGTTCTTTTTTTATATCAACCAAAGCTAATACACTCATACTCATACTGTCATTTTTTTTTGATTGTCGAAGAAATTTTGCCAAGATAAGACCCTTTTGAACTTTACTGATGCTCTAATGATTATATATGCTTTTATCTCTTCAAGTCTGCATTACTGCAACAGCCTTTTTACATGTGTCAACCACAAACTGGGAAACATTAATAGACTGAACAGAAATCAGCTGTACAACTTTTAACCAGGACAAAGAAATATAGATATATTATACCTTTTAGAGTAATTACACTGGCTCCTTATTTGTTCTAGGGTTGATTTTAAGATTTTACTGATCACTTTTCAAGATTTTCATGACTCATAGCTGCGGTCGCCGGTTACATCTCTGTCTCTCTCTTGGATTAAAGTGTGATGGTATTCTTTGTAAACTGGGCTGCTTAACCCATGGATTTAACAATGAGAAACAAGAAGTTACATATGCATCAAATTATTTTTATGTCTTGCTGAGCTGGATTTCTCAAGTAGAGGGAGTAGAGATTTACAACTCTTTGGAGGTTCCTCTTTGATATCTTTCTCCACTACGAACTGGGAGTATAGTATCTGTGGTGTAGACTGTAAAACAGAAAAGTGTTTGAAAATTAGCGTCATGTACATGTCTGAATATACCTGGTTTAGACACAGAATTAAGTGTAACCTGGAAAATGACAAGTTTGCCATCATCGGCCTGGAGGTAGAACGTCCATGTGGAAGTGATGAAGTTGTGGGGCTGACTCATCACGTCTTCCCAGAACCTTCGGACCAGGGTCAGGGGGTAGAGTGGGTGAATCCTGGGCATCGTGGCCTCCAACTGAAAACACAAACACCCAGGAAGTTAAACACTGTGGATGTCAGAGTTATTATAGCAGAAATAAAATACAAACATTTATCGTCAATTTCATCACGGATCTCGATTTAGTTTCAATGCACACAAACCTTTATTTTTAAACCGCCGCCATTCAGTTTTACTCTTTCTAGATATTATAACTATCACACCATGACATAGGAAGGCTGTAAAATGTCAAAATAAGGAATGCATAATGGCAAGTATTATTTTACGAACTACTGTTTTATATTAAATATTACTGTGCAGTGCCATTTTTCCATTAACACTGCACAAAAGATAGTAAAGCTCAGTCATTAGCATCTGCAACTAAATGAGCAGTTGAAACTTTAAAAAGTCAGAAACAGAAATAAAACCGCTTTGGTAACACTTTACTTGAAGGTCTAGTTTATAATGCATTAAGAGCACATTCATAAGACATTATAATGCATATATAAAGCATTATAAAAGTCATTACAACAGTTTATGATCATGTACAACAACTTATACCAAGGTTAATAAAGTATTATAAGTGTAGGCATAATGTATTATAAATTCAGCGTTCATATTTTTTACATCCATACCAAAGTGACAAGTGTTTGTAGGATGAGTCTCAAGTCCTAACACATTATAACCATCATAACGCCGGCCAGTTATAAAGACACAAAGAACTGCTCTGACATGTAGTTTCTGAAACTGAATAATGCCTTATAAACATCAATAATGAGTTACAGGATGGCTTTAAGAGCTTTTAGTAAAGTGACAATACTTTATTAGCAATTGTATGATATTATAACACAAGTATGATGATGTATGAGCAGTATGTTTTGGCTCTAAGTAAATAGTAAGTCAAAAATTATGCATCGAAGTGTTCTTAATAACTCTTTATTTTGCAAAAACAGAACATTAAAAGAACAGCGACAGTAAATAGAAGTGTTACATGTTGCTTTGTACATAAATAAAAAATAATGTGGCAGCTCTAAATCTTTGTTAATTCAAACACACACACTTATTTATTTATTTATTTATATGAAATCCCTAAAACAGATGGGTATAGGGGCCAGTGACAAAACCTAACAAAAGTTAACAACAGTTTTGGTGGGTGTCATTTCTGGTAGACTAGCTTGTATCCGGGCATGCACATTGCCAACCTACACCTATCAAAGCAGAGGTCTGACTTGAAAACTGTGAAATGGGAGTGTGAGCTATTCAATCAGCTGTGTGTGTGAGTGTGTATCAGGACTGTGTGAGAGGTCACATGATGAATGCCCCCTTTATTCTGATCCGTCTTCCTCTGTAGACAGCAGATTGATTCCCCTCTCCATCGATTGCAGCATCCTCTCCTCCGCTTATCCTCCTCTACCCACAAATCCCTCCTTCTTGCATCATCCATCACCTTTTCTCACTTTCACACTTTCTCACAATTTCTTCCTTTCCTCTCTTTATCCTCCCCTGCATATCCTTTTCATCTCATTTCGCTGTTCTGCTTTGGTTGCCTTTTTTCTCTCATGCCGCACCCCTCTCTCTCCTTTCCCTCTTTAGCCTTCTACATCGCTATCTTTCCTCTCCTTTCTTTTCTTTTCTTTTCTTTTCTTTGTATTTCTCTCTGTTTCTGCCCACCCTTGTTTCTCAATGCAGCCTCAAAGTTAGAGAGTTGATGATCTTGCAGGAAAAACTCCATCGCCAACACTGAAGAAATCAATAATGTGACTTAGTGCCAGTTAATGTGAGTAAATGCAGCTTTGTGTGCAACACTGCTCCGAGGTTGAGAGGAAGATTCAAACTTCATTTTAGGTTAACTTCTTTTACTATCTCATCAGTTTCCTATAATGGCTTAGTCTAATGAGATTTAGGTTGTAAAACAACACCTGCAGGTTTAAACTGTGAGGATTTAATGCAATCGCTGCAGCATCTACTCTCCTGCAGTCTTGAAAAGTTGTGCTGATCTTAAAGTTGACGATCCATCATTGGTGATGCTTTTCTAGGTGTGTGATTACCAGCTGTGTAGCAGTGATACTTATTCAGGAAGCGTCTACACTTCTCTGAACAGCTTTTTCCCCAACAAGAGGTTGTCCTCTTTCACAGACATTTGTCAGTAACCTGGACCTGAGTTGTCATCTGCTGTTTACATGATCACACTCATCATGATGTGACAGCAGTAGTGGATAGTTCCACTTCAGGTGTGATCTGAGCTGCACATGAAATTACCAACCAAGATTACGGACCCAAAGCTTCATATATGAATGTGATTTGTCTTGTCTTAGTATAGAACAGTGCACAGATGGAAATTTGCATGAGGCACTTATAGTCAGTGTTTTACCTGTCGTGAATGGATTTCAGCAGTTTGGAGAAGCAGAAAGGAACACCAGCATGGAAGTTAAGCTGTATGTGGACAAAGGCAACAAAAAACACTGATTTTATCATGTTTTTCCTCCATGTGGCACTGGCTCAAACTGATAAATTCGTTCTTGCTTCAGGTACCTGGTACTTTGTGTTCCCCTAGAGCAGTTTTCTCAAACTGTGGGGCGGGCCCTCCAGGGGGGGCGCAAAGGCTTGCCGGGGGGGCATGGGATCACTCCTGGGTGTTTTTCTTTTTCTTCAAGATAGAATATGTAGCAGGTGGAACTAATGTTTTAGCGTTGGAGCACCCTGGACTCATTTTAGGGACGTACAACAAACCAATCTACTGCCATGGGGATCTGTCACTAGAATGGACAAAGAGTTTAAGTTCGGAGAATGGACAAGGATTGGACTGGGGAAAAAAAGTGCAATGTTTCTGTCTTTGCACAGTTTGCACTTTAATGATCTGAGATGTACACTGTAAAAAATGACTGGAATTAACACCAAAAAGTTGTAAAATTGCAACGTAAAAAACCTGTAATTGACAATTCAATGCAAAGTTGTTTTTTGAAAAGATTTTTGTGTTAATGATTAAGTGAAATATAGCTGTAGTTCTTACAGGAAGAGTACGTGAACAAAACCAGATTTGTATGTAGAAATTATGTATTTATATGTATGTCTATATAAATTGCAAGACCATAATGTTGAAATAACAGCGTATTTGCTTTTTTTTTTTTTTAATAAAAAAGTTATTAAAAAAGTAAACATTTAACAATGTAACATTTTAAACTTGTAAATTAATGGGTTGGTAGAGTGGGTAGAGTGGCTCGTCCAATAACCAAAGGGTTGGTGGTTCAAATCCTGGCTCTGACTGTTCATATGTCAAAGTGTCCATGGAAGACATTGAACCTTAAATTGCTCCCAGTTGGACCTGGTGGCTTTGGAAAGTGCTTTGGACTCCATGAAGGTGTAGAAAATGTATAAAAAAAATAAGTGCAGTCCATTCAAATCCATTGTTAAATCTACATGTTTAAAATGTTAAATCTACATGCTACTCCGTAAATATGTTTACTGCTGGATGTGTTTTTTACAGTATTGTTCTGGTAACCACAGCTGCCAGTTTTTTTTTTTTTTCCGTAAAAACAACAGGAGTGTTTTTTTACAGTGTGCAACGTAAATGTACTCATGGGCTCATTGCAGCCACTGATATTGGTAAAATGTTCATCTTTGTTACCAAAATTTGTTTGTTGTTCTAAAAAAAGTAACTTTATTGTCATAGTTGTAAGATAATTGCCCATTTCCAATTTTCATTTGGACAATTATTGTCTCAGGGGGCAGTCTTATTGAGTTTGTTTGTATTATTTAAGCAGAAATCTAAGTTATTTTTAATTTGAACAAAAAAAACTATTCAATGAAACCAAAAAGTATTGTTACAAAATTTATGTTTCTTTCAATAAAAGTTATAATTGCACTGCTGTTACAATGTTGTTGGGGTTGAGGGGAGCCTGGAGGTTTTTAAACCTCCAATGGGGGGGGGGGGGGGGGGGGGGGCAGAAAAACATTGAGAACCAATGCCCTAGAGATGCAGTACTCCCTCAGTGAAGCTGGACATCCTGGTAATGCCACGACACACTCAGAGGAACATCTGCACCCACGTATTTGACCAATGCCTGTGAGTGTTTGCAGTGTTTGCTTGTGTCTTGTGAGTTTTGTCCCTGTTCTCAGTGTTCAAAGGTATGTATCCACACAAGTTTAGTAATAAGTGTGAAAATGAGTCCTGTCACACATTACACGGAATCTAGACAGAAATGATTCTAGAGAAAATACCAGGACTATCCACAGCTTTTAATCAATGTTAAGTTGAGGTGTAAGAAGTTGTGGAAAAGTATTTTGGTATCAGTTTAGATGTAAATTATACACATAATAGATTCACCACTATATTTTTCTGTTCTCTTCAAAGTCACATGACTCGTTCAACAAAACCAGCAATTTTACCTCACCAAGCACAGGTTTTGATGGTCCACAGTGACCTCAGGCTATTAGTTTGTTAGTTTGTTGGTGGACCTGCACTAATATGTTAAAGCACTCTATGGATAGGAATCTCAAACAGCCTTTCACAGCCTGTCATTAAACCTGTTTTTCTGGATAAGTGGTATTTTTCTTCAAATCATACTTTTGTTTAACCTTTTCATGCATAGTGGTCACTACAGTGGACAGCTGTTTTACTGCTGTTCTCTTGTATATTCATGGGTTTAGTTGTTTTAGTTGCATATCAGCCAACACAGTGGACACTTATGCACCATCCCATAATACACTGACATTCATACCAGTACTGTAACTAAACCTGATCTGCAGTAACATATTTTAGTGTTAATGAATTGCTAGTTGTTATCAAACTGTAATTAACAGTTTTCTCAATCAAAAAGTTTTTTTTTTTTGTTAGTTTTTTTTTTGCATATTATCTCCATGAAGTGAGTAATAACTACTATTAGAGTATGTTAAAATGAGAAAATATCAGATTAGCTGCATTAAAATGTTTTAATTTCATTGCTTTCACATACACTACAAAAAAAAGTTAAGGATATTTTAAATTTTTGGGCTATTTTTTTCATTTGGGATTCTTGCACAGTGCTTTTTACTTTTTTGTGTGTGAAATGAATGAAAACACATTTTTTTTTAATGACCAGACATAGTTTTATTTACAAATGGCAAAAATGACAAAAAAAGACAAAAAAAAAAAAAGAAATATCCTTAACTTTTTGTTTTGTAGTGTAGTTTATCACTTTCTGATATTTGCCCTTTAAATGTTTCTTTGCTTCAAAAATTAACCCCATGGTGTCCTGCTGAGTGGAGATTTTTGTAACTCAATAAAAAAACAGGTCCATTAAAAAAAAATTCATGCCTAAAGAGGAAAAAAAAAGACTCAGGAAAAAAAAAATCTTGATTAAGTTTCTCATAATTCATGCATTAAAGGGTTAATAAAGTACTCACAGATGCACGTTATAAATATGCACATACTAGTTAGCATAAATTGGATAGTTTTAAAAACCAGAAAACTTCATTCCACACATTGTATTTCTGTTCTCTTTCTAACATAGTTGATGGTCACTTGAACTGCAGATCAATGAGTTAAGTTACAACAGACAAAGTTTGTCTCCTTTCACAGTATTATCCCTGAAAATGTCGAAAAGTGCCAGACTGTCAAATGTTATCGTCAATCTTTGAAGCTAGTCACTGAGCAATAAAACAAACGTGCCAAGTGGGCAGTACCAGCTGGTTGAGGGATTATGCATTTTCACTGGGGTGCTGGATCTGCCATAACACCTCCCAGCCTTAATCACACTCATCTCCTGCTGTGGCAGAACATGTCAGCTGGTATATTTAGATCACTTCTTTCACAAATGACTGGAAGTAGGTGAGAAGAGGTAAAAGTCAGGTGAGATACCGTATTAATGTTCTGCAGGAGCATGTGATTGACAGCGACAGATGGTGGTGGACTGTTGTGATCCCCTGCAGAGATGACTGCAGGGTCTTCAGTGACTCCCTTGGTGGTCACCGATCACCAGTGGACACAATTAGTCCTTTTAAACACTTCAAACAGAAATGCATTCTCATAAACACACAAAAACCGATCGCAGTGACTACATCCACCTGAGTCCTGTTTCTCAGTCATTAGTCAAAGGTGATGTGAATATACCAGCTGACAAGTTATGGTTCAGTAAGAGGTGACTGTGAAGAAGGCTGTGAGCTGTTATGTCAGGCTCTGTTCCTCTTTAATATGCATGAACCCATGGCCAGATGGCACTACCCAGTTGCAGAGACTCAGCGCTGTGAGGTGTGACGACAATGCATGTTTCTAATGATGACGAATGCTAATAATGTGATGTTCAAACTGTGGGACATCTCCATTGCATTGCAGATTAGGCTGCGCCACATTTCCCATAAAATGCGGATAGCAGTTCAGAGGTGTGGAAGCAGCCTGTTTACCATAGTCATGTATATGCAACCAGTGTTGGGAAAGCCTCTTGGAAAGAAGAGCAAACCCAACACTTACATGGATGTTTTGCAAAATGAACATTTTTTCTATGTTCAAGTCTCTTTTAACAGGAATTTAAAGTTTTTTTGGTGACACTTTACTTGAAGGTCTAGTTTATAATGCATTAAGCGCACATTCATAAGACATTATAATGCATTTATAGTGCATTATAAAAGTCATTACAACAGTTTATGATCACGTACAACAACTCATACCAAGACTAATAAAGTATTATAAGTGTAGGCATAATGATTTATAAATTCAGCTTTCATAATGTTTTATACATCCATACCAAAGTGACAACAGTGTTTGTAGGAAGAATCTCAAGTCCTGGGTTATGTAACACATTATCAGTTGTATGATATTATAACACAACTATGATGACGTATGAGCAGTATCTGCTGGCTCTAAGTAAGGTGTAAATCAAAAATTATACATCAAAGTGTTCTTAACTCTTTCCCCGCCAGAGCATTTTCCAGTGAGTTGGTAGCCAGCGCCAGCCGTTTTGGTCATTTTCACTAATCTTTGGAGGCTCACTGAAAATGTTGTGTTAGGAGTATGTGAACACTGAATACATCAAAAGAAAGAACAGAACTTCAACTTTTAAACACAAAAAACTATTTTATTCTATCTTTATTCGTTCGTGAGATATAAACATTTGAATATTGGTCATTTTCAGGAAAAAACTGAATTTTGAGCAAAAAGCTGAGAAAATTGCATTTTTTCCAAAGATATTGATTTTCAAGAGAAAACTGATTTCCTATTTACATTTTTGACTCTTTCTTATTCACCAACAGTAACACTATCTTCAAAATCACAAAATAAAATAATAATAACAGCAATAATAGTAACAAACAGCTCTAAGATATCCCATCATTCCACAAAATGTTAGGGGAATCCACACCAAACTTTAGACAAAACATCTTGTAAAGCACAAGGTTCCTTCTAAACTTATCACATTTACATACATCAGTTATAAGTCTAACACATAGTAGTTTAGCTTTTGGATATAAACACCTCAATATTCCTCATTTTCAAGAAAAAAAGAAACAAATGCACTAAATACTGTAGATTTCTGGCCTTTGGCTGCACCAGGTCCTCCTGTTGGACCAGCTGCTGTGTTTGATCTGTAAATAATTCTGTGGACATCTAGTTATTTATCTCTGTATGAATATATGTATTTATTTATTTCATACAAAAGCCAAATCCAAAAGTGTCTTCCATGTGTCCTGCTGACATTCTACAGCTGAATCTGTTCTGTGTCCTCAGTCTGAATCTGAACTCACTCTAACAGATGCAGACTAGCTTTCCTTTGTCTTGTCCCATGTCTGTATGTCTGTCTTCTCCTTGAATGTCCCCTAGAAATGTCTCTTTTCTCTTCCTCCTGCCTGTCATTTTCTCCGTGTTGCTCTGTGCCCCCCCCCCCCCCCCCCCCACCCGCACCTCCGTGTCGGACCTGAGCCGCTCCGTGTTTCCCGTGTTCCGTGTCCGTCGCCCTCACCTTCTATTTCTCCGTTCCTGTCTCTAAATGGTTCTTCTGTAGCTCCATCATATATTGAATTGTCAGACTCTGTCTCCATAATCATCTTTAAGGCTTTTGAAACTGCGCGCGGTTCCTGCAGTCTGCACTTCCTCATTCAGTGACTGCCGCTGGATGCGTTGCCATGGGATACGGAGACTCCAGTGCAAAAACGTTAAACCCGGCCCGTCATTTTTCCGAAAAAGCTGCTTAATTGTTTGTTTTTGGACTAAGGAAAGTAATTCACATGATCCACAACACCTCCAACTACAGTATAACAGTGAAAACACGGATTGACGGAAAATCTCGTCATTGGCGGGGAAAGAGTTAATAACTCTTTATTTTGCAAAAACAAAATATTAAAAGAACAGAGACAGTAAATAGAAGTGTTACATGTTGCTTTATACATAAATAAAAAATAATAAAGCTCTAATAAAGCTCTAAATCTTTGTTTATTCAAACACATACTTTTTTTTTTTTTTTTTTTTTTTTTAATAAATATGAAATCCCTAAAATAGATGGATAAAGGGACCAGTGACAAAACCTAACAAAAGTTCTCCACCTAAAAAAATAAATTCCCTCACACTGCTTTGGTATGGATGTATAAAACATTATGAAAGCTGAATTTATAATACATTATGCCTACACTTATAATTCTTTATTAACCTTGGTATAAGTTGTTGTACATGATCATAAACTGTTGTAATGACTTCTTTAATGCATTATAAATGCATTATAATGTCTTATGAATGTGCGCTTAATGCTTTATAAACTAGACCTTCAAGTAAAGTGTTACGGTTTTTTTTTTTGTTTTGTTTTTTTTTACCCATAAAAACCCAGTGCTACTTTTGTGTCAGTTCCTAAATGTTTTTGTTTTTTTTCTATATTTAACATTTCCCAAGTGATTTATCACTATTTATTATAAAATAATTCTCCATACTTTGCATTTTTTTCAGTTAAGATCTGATATTTTCCAATATTTAATGTACTGATCATGTAGATCAGGGGTGTCAAACTCATTTTAGTTCAGGGGCCATATTCAGCTAAATTTGATCTGAAGTGGGCCAGACCAGAAAAATAATAACATATTAACCTATGAATAATGACAACTCCAAATTTGTGTCTTTGTTTTAGTGTAAAAAAAACATTAAATTATGAAAATACTTACTTTTAAAAACTATCAAAAAAAAAAAAAAGCCTGAAAAAACTGAAATTTAAATTAAAACATGTAAGAAAATTTTGTGTAATTTTAACAGTATTCTGCCTCCACTTCTCATATGTCCATGTGCATTATGGATCAGCTCTATAAAGACACTAAACACTCAGTAACAGGCAGAAAAGAGTTCAAATTGGGCTGAATTTTCTTTAGACATCTCAGGTTGTTCATATTTGTTCAGGTTATTCACATTTTAGTGTGACAGGATAGTTTGTAAATGTAAATATTTTCATAATTTAATGTTATTTTTTGCAGTAAAACAAAGGGAAAAAAATTAAGTTTTTAATTCTAGATTTTTTTTTGGCTTAGTTGAAGATTTTTTTTTTTTTTTTTTTCTTTTTTTTGGCTTAATTCAAGATTTTTTTTTTTTTTTACCTCATTGAAATTTTTTTTTTTTTTTGCTTAATTGAAGATTTTTTTTTTTTTTTTTGCTAAATTCAAGATTTTTTGCTAAATTTGAGATTTTGTATGGCTTAATTGAAGATTTTTTTTTTTTTTTTGGCTTACTTCAAGATTTTTTCTTTAATTCAAGCTATTTTTTTTTTTTTTTTTTTTTTTTTTTTTTTGCTTAATTCAATTCAAGACTGTGGAATTTTTGCACTTGGCAGAAACATCCCCGGGGCCGAACTGGACCCTTTGGCGGGCCACATTTGGCCCCTGGGACACATGTTTGACACCCCTGATGTAGATGTTCATAAAAGCTCCAAATAAAGTTGACGGTTATTGTATCAAAAACAGAGAAAACTAAAGAAAAAGTGTCTTTTCCAGTAAAATATATCATTAACTGAACATAATGAGCCTCTGAACATCCAAACTGGTCATATTTGATGACCATGAAAGGATGACAAACTATAATTTACACCAATTATTTACATGGATTGATAGGATTAGTGGATCAACAGGTATTAAACAGTTTCCGTCACTAGATAATTTCAGTTGGTGGTGGATGTTATGGTCTTTATTGGTTAAACTCCGGTTAATTTGCATCTTTTTGGACAGGGGAAATGGAAAACATAGGAAACAATAGCGTAACACCCCTTTGCCCAGTGCTTCCTTATTGTAGCTGTGTGTACTGAATCTGCACCAGAAACACCAAATATAGGTGATTTAGTGTTTTGCAGTAGATCAAGGTCAGTACAGACACATTAAGGAGATGGATGCATATGGAAGAATTAAATCAAATCAAATTTTATTTATATAGCGCCAAATCATGACAAGTTACCTCATGACATTTAACATATAGAGCTGGTCGTAAACAGACTCTAGAGCCAGTTTACAGAACCCAACAGAATCCTTGGGACAAAATTTACAGAATATAAAGAATACACTTCAACAACTCCAACAGACACTTTTAGCTAACTTAAGTTTATCATATAACTAATTGTTGCTGCTCAACTTCATCACAGACTAAAGCCTCTGCATCTACTATGTCCAGTATTTAGTGAAAGTCTGTGGTGTCCACTGTTTAAAGTCTCCAGGAGACAATAGCACAGTATGTCTGAGCGTTTGTGTGCATCTGTATTAGAGTGAACACGGCATTAGTTTGATTAACTAAAACTAATGGAGTTGAAACTAATTTGTGATTGGAGAGTAATCCAATTTACTAATTCATTGTTTTGGGCTTTTCACTTTGTGTGATAAATAAGAACACTTGAATAATAATGAAACTGTTAATATTTTATGCAGGATTTCAGGTTAATAATAACACATTATGACTTTGCAATTTCTGTAATGCAATGCAAATTCTTACTCGAGTCTGTCCTCAGAACAAATCTTTTGCATTAGAGAGCTGATTCATTACACTATAATAAATATTAAAATAGGCATAAGATAAGGACTAAGTGCATTAAAAAAAAAAAATTGGTAACACTTTACTTGAAGGTCTAGTTTATAAAGCATTAAGCGCACATTCATAAGACATTTTAATGCATTTATAATGCATTATAAAAGTCATTACAACAGTTTATGATCATGTACAACAACTTATACCAAGGTTAATAAAGTATTATAAGTGTAGGCATAATGTATTATAAATTCAGCTTTCATCATGTTTCATACATCCATACCAAAGCAGTGTGAAGGAATTTTTTTTTTTTAGGTGGGGGACTTTTGTTAGGTTTTGCCACTGGTCCCTATACCCATCCATTTTAGGGATTTCATATTTATTAAAAAAAAAAGTATGTGTTTGAATTAACAAAGATTTAGAGCTGCCACATTATTTTTTATGTATGTATAAAGCAACATGTAACACTTCTATTTACTGTCTCTGTTCTTTTAATGTTTTGTTTTTTTTAAAATAAAGAGTTATTAAGAACACTTTGATGTATAATTTTTGATTTACACTTTACTTAGAGCCAGCAGATACTGCTCATACGTCATCATACTTGTGTTATAATATCATCAGTCATCCTGTAACTTATTATTGATTTTTATAAGGCATAATTCAGTTTCAGAAACTACATGTCAGAGCAGTTCTCTGTGTCTTCATTTCTGGCTAGAGTTATGAAGGTTAGAAAGTGTTATGTAACCCAGGTCTTGAGATTCCTCCTTCAAATACTGTTGTCACTTTGCTATGGATGTATAAAACATTATGAAAGCTGAATTTATAATACATTCTGCCTACACTTATAATACTTTATTAACCTTGGTATAAGTTGTTGTACATGACCATAAACTGTTGTAATGACTTTTATGATGCATTATAAATGCATTATAATGTCTTATGAATGTGTGCTTAATGCATTATAAACTAGACCTTCAAGTAAAGTGTTACCAAAAATTCTATGTACAAAGTATTACATGTTAACTACTGTGAGATGTGAAACACATGTATTATGATGTAATAAGTGGTACCAGATAAAGGCTAGTATAAGTATAAATAAAATGGACAGTTTAAAATTGGGTGTTGACATTGAGTATTTGTGTGCAATATAATGACTAGATTATCAAAACCATTATTTGCGCTCACTTGTTCTATTTACAGGGCAGAGTGTGTGACTTGGCGGGACAGTAGAAGAAGCAGGTTCACAACAGCTGTTACTATCTGGCAGTTCTGTCTTAGTGATAATGAAAGAGCGCTTGTTAACTCCAAAATTAACACCTGGGGAATGTGTCGGTTGGTGCAGATAGGGCTTTATCTGCTGGAAGCTGTGGGAGTGCTGCCCTGTGGACATTCCCCAGAGGCCGAGAGAAGACCTGGGATGTGAAAGTAGCCAAAGGGTCGACTGAGGGTCACATACTGGAAGACATGACATGAATGTCTTCAGGTCATCTTACAACATGAGGAAGACTACAACCTGGGAGGTAGGAGGGAGGGACCAGGCATCATTCAGAGATTACAGATACTTTATTAGCATTTCTCTAAGTCTATTTTACATTTAAAGCATTCTTTTATTTATTAAGTAATATAAAATATGAGTATATATCGGCTAAAATTTGCTTAGAGTTCTTATTTATGTCTTTGTGCATAAGAAATCAATATAAGTGAATCCCCAAAGGAACTTTGTGTTGGTAAATGCAAGTTCTGCAAATTTACAGGATTTCAGTTCTATTGTAACATGTTGATGGTCATATGAACTATGTTTTCAATTCAAAAATGTTTAATTTCATCACAATTAATGCTATATTTTCATGTCATAAACGGCCAAGTTATATTTTAACTGAATTTACCTGAAAAACAAATATTCTATTCTTTTAGATTCCCCAGTTTTTCTAACAAGATTCTATCCTACATATCACATGTTTTATTTTTACAGGTTGCAATATGGAGTATGGTGCTGATCCATCCTGCTTATGTTACGCCAATACATACATTAAGAATGTCACACATCACTTTTAAATCAAGTTTTCTAATAATAAGCATTTTTATAAAGAAATAACAATTCTATATTGTTATTTACTCTTTAGTATGATGATAAACTATACAATAAATATTTATGATACTAGTTTTTGCACAGGGATCATTTGTGGAAACGGTGACATGGCTGCCGAGCATCAGTATGATGGGATCCGTAACAACCATGTCACATCCGTCCACTGCCACATTTTGTATTTTTGTTTCAGCTGTTATTGTTTAAGATCCACAATACTAACATTTATGAATAAGAGGAGAATTAGCAATAGTAAGTATATAAGTTTATTACTAATAAAGTACTGGTACTGACCAGATCATCATGGGTAATGTCACGTCCGTCCACCAGCAAAACTTTTCACATAGACGTACTATTCAAAATCCAGTACTTCTGAAAATATAGCTTCCACTGTCAAATAATATCAGTAGTCTGTGCACAAATGTATTAGCATTATTTCAACACACTTCTATACATTTCTTACAACTTTTTTTTTTTTTTGACAAAAATGGCCACTCATTTGACCCCCTAAGTAAATTTTAGCCGATACTGTATATCATGTAGAGCCTATGAAATACATGGTACAATAATCGTACATATTACATGAAAATGTGTATATTTAGATCAATTTCAAACAATGACATATATGTCAAGGGCTTATAATTTTATGTATATATAGATTTTTTTTCTATTAGTCTACATAGCCCAGCCAAAAAAACACTATTTCATTAGCGTTGATTATGACACGAATTCACTGGGGCATAGTTTTGAAACGCTTATACAACGTCCCAACATTTTTTACCATCCTTTTTAGGGTATATATCATTACTCAACATAGACCTGACCAACTGAAGCAACCCCAGATCATAACACTGCCCCCACAGGCTTGTACTGTAGGCACTAGGCATGATGGGTAATCACTTCATCCACTTTTTGAACAGGGGAAATCTCGCCTCATCAGACCACACAACCTTTTTTCCAAAACAAACACAGTCCAGTCTTTATACTCTCTAATAAACGGATGGTGACGCTGCATCAGTTAGAGTTAAAGAACATATTGTGGCTAAAATATATTAATCACATTAGTAATGATCCAATAGGAGGATCTGAACCATTTCCTTACTTAAATCTAGATAGAGACTTTTTTTGGCCAGGCTGTGTATTATATACTTTTTATGTAAATCATTTCTGTATCCAAATGCACTATGTATATGACAACAGTATTATGTTTTATAGATAACAAATTTTGCAATACAAGTATTGATATTTGGACTTATATATCATATAGTGCATTTCTGTGTAGGACAACGGTTAAACCTGTGTCAAGTCTTTAGTTTTTATGTTCCAGCGCACTGAATAAGTAAAAAAAAAAAAAAAAAAAAAAGTAAAATAAATGTATTAACTCTAATTATTGTCAATTTGATTCAACTTGAACCTCGACTTGATTTTTCCATGTGTTTATTTAAATTTCAATGACAGCACAGTACTGCTACTGAGGAAATACAGTCATAACAATGGAAAATGAATGCGGCCTTGTCTTTCCCCCCAAAAAATGGCAGAAAATAGACATTAGACAACGTTTATGTCAGTGTGAGAAGTGTGAATGGTTCATTGTGAGATTGTGGTAAATTATGGGAAACTATGTGTTAGTGCAACATAACATTAGACTTCTAATGATGATATTTACTCCTTAGGTATCAAAATGAAAGTTGATTTGTCAGTATTCAATAACATCTAAATAATTCACCATAAAAGTATTAGAATTGGGTTCTTAGGCCTGTGGGAGAGTTGACATAGCTAAAGAAGAGTAACAAAGTACAAAGTCTTAATTAAAAGGACAGAAGTCTGCAAAGTAACAGTGTTCTTACACAGGGAAGTGAAAGAACTTCTTAGTGACTTGTTGATTACAGGCCACAAGAGTCACACGACGAGGGAATGAGAGACGCAGACAGCTGTCCGATGCCTGGCATGCTGTTACCACCTAGCAAGAGGGGCTACCTCAGGTCACAGAGAAAAGAGACAAACACACACTCCAGATGGTGAAAGTGTATTTACAGTAGCGCTGCCTGGCACTGAATGTGCTCAGAGGCTTGGCTGGATAATTAGATAACTTTGTGTTTGCCAAGAGTATACAATGACGACCAGCCAAATGTGCGTTTTTTATCAAGGGCATGTAGTTATATTTGATTAAGTCTTAAAGTGATAAATGGCCATATTTATTGTGGAGACAATTGGCATTTTTCCGCATTATACTGAATAGTCGGAGGGCTGAAATGGAGTTTGTGCAGCAGTTTGTGTGTGCAGTTTTTAGTCAGGTTTGGGGATGATTGATTTGTGTATTTGTGCACGAGTGTGTGTGTGTTTAGGGTTTGGATGACAGCGCTAAACAGTCACCCAGGAGGTGTCACAGTCATTTCAGCGGGTGTCATAAGGCCACTGGGCGTGTCCAAATCAGTATCCCCCATTTAAAGAGTCGGTGTCACGCCACTCAAACAGCTCAATACAGCTGTCAGTCACTGCTGTCCCACCTAAAAAAAGGCCAGGAGGGGGTTCTGGGGTGTGTTTATGTGAAAGTGTGAAGAGAGGCCTTTGGGAAACACTGACTAATCAGATTCCAGCACCAATCTCTGGGACATGGGATGTCTTCTCTGAAGGATAAGTCAAATGAGTCAGGCAGGGCTGGGACCTCAGTCAACTGAAGGCAAAGCAGTAATGTGTGGAAGTGGGAGGGTGTGAGAAAAGGATGTGTGGGGTATTAGTGGCTGCCTCCACAGTAAATATGTCAGAGACAGTTATGTAAGAAAGGACTGAGACATTAAAGACATTACAGGAGACATTACAAAACATCATCTCTTTCATGTAACTATGAAACATCTGAACTGTAAAGACATTTTTATCAAGGCAGAAACTGTTTTCTGATGGATTTTAGAGTCAGTTTTCTTTTGTAGCCTTTTATAATGGCCATTGATTTATACAAGTGAATGTCTGCCTCCTTCTTTGTTTATATCTGACACGAATACACTTACTTTTACCGTATTAGACAGAGAAATACAACAGCTACACAGGCGTGAATACACCATCCAGTTGTTTGCAGTTTTAAATTCAGTGTCAATTTCAGTGTAAATTTAAACATATTACATTGAATAAAATAGACTGACACTGTACATTATTCAGGAAGACGGTGCAACATAACTTTTTGTTTTTGGCCAGTTCTCTTCTGTTTTTACAGATGTATCTACACAGATGAGAGGGAATAAGACCAAGGAGATGTCCATACATATTTTACAAATACACACTGATGTGAAAGTCTGTGCACAGTGCACATACAGAGATCACAACTTAACAGCAGCACACAGAGTACAGTACAATGGGTATGAAAAACTGATCAGGTCTGTTCAGGAAGAACAACACTTATTTCTAAAAATAAAAATAAAAAGTAAAGAAATTTCAACTTGCAAACACAATGTTCAGTGAGTGGTTTGAATGACTTTCTGATTAAGAACAAACACTTTAATACTTATATTTTATGCCTGTTTCAGGGTCAGGTCCTTGAGAAGTTTTGGCAGTTATTATAAGTTTGAAAATTGCATGATTTTTTTTTTCTCTTTTTGTCTCTAACTTGAGATAAATGTGACTGAACTTGACAACATGCAATCAAGAGTGTGTGCTCTCAAACTATAGATAAAAAACTGTATCATCTGCATAAAAACTTAGTACAATAGAGAATTTGATAAATAGCATTGTAATAAAACCTATTCCTGAAATTGAGAGTAACTTTTTTTTTCTCATACTGAAAATAACCATCCATATAATTTATTCTATAAAATTTAAATCTTTGTATTTTCTAAACATTGTGCAAAACAGATACTAATTAAGACATTTACACATGTGAATACTGGAGCTACCCCTTTTACATCTATATTATCTTATATCGCGTATATTCTATTTAACTAGTGGCTGCAGATACAAAAACACATTTCACTGTACACAATACTACGTATAATTATAATATATCTTATCTTATCTTATCTTATCTTATCTTATGGATTTAGCTGTGCATTCTTCCGAAGACAGTTGCAGATATGGAGTTAATCTCACATTATTATATTTAGAAAGTTGTTTATCTGAAAAAAGCTTCAAATGTACAAATCTAAATCGGTACTAAGTCAGTAGTAGTAAACTGAAACCTTACATGTATTTGGATAAATGTCTGTAGAGCAAAGAAAACTCATTGAATTGAACTGAATGAATAAAATCCAAGTTCCCACTAGTGTGCAGGACTTCTTTTGACCTTAGAGCTGTTTTTCCGATACACCTGTCCCTCAAGGCTTGTATATGGGAGTGCATGGGACAACTTTGAAGTTTTGCAAACACTAGGATTAATTTACTATCCCTAACATAAACTTCTTTTGCAGCAAACTCTCCGGTGGACTGTTTTTACGGATTTTCCTTTCCGCTTCCAATTAACAATCTTTACAAGACCAGGATGGCGCACATGTACGACCGACGGTTCAGAGGGGTTTACGTTCAGTGTCAAGGGTCAGCTAAGTTTAGTAGAGCCCTGGAGAGGGAGCGAGTGTTTGACCAGAAAGATAGACAACTGAATCCACCTCTTGCAGGAGCAGCTAGCTCCATATTGAATGTTAATCAGGGGAGGGGGCCCATGCACTCCTATTGTCTGGATGAAAGAATGAGATGTCTTTCATGTCCTGACGTTAGCAGCCCTCTGGGTCTCCTGGTATCAACCCTGCTGATCTGTCTCCTGCTACGGGGAGGGACTTTGAAAATGAAAATGCTTTAAATGTGTGCAGCTACTGATATGATAATGATCAAACTGTGATCGGCGCAGACTGAGGCTCGACAAGGAAGCAGCGAGCTACGTCTTCATTGTGTACTTTGACTGATTATCACATTAAAAGACACACTTTGTTAAGACTAAAAGAGAATATGCTTAAATGTGTTTCCTGTAAATTAGCATGCAGAGAGCAGATGGTTTACAAAACTAACAAAATCGCCTTTAATGCACCTAACACTCCAAGCCTCCCAAATACACCACGGTCAGACATTTTCTACCCAATGATTATTTTTTAACCTGCTGCGAGTAGAAGATGAGAAAACATAGCTGAATTCAGGCATTTCATGTGTGTGGTCACCGCCAAACTGCCAAAATGATTTTCAATTGCTTTCCTGTGATTGTCCTGAGGCTTGGCACTTGCATTGTCTTCTTTTTTGCAAACCCCACCCATCTGGCACACCAGACAGGTTAAAACAAACACCCAGAATGATGCAAACATGAGCTGACCCATGTGTGCTCCCAGCTGCCCTTTTCTATTCATTTGACGTCCTCAGTTAAACCAACGACTATAGCTTACTCACAAAAAAATCCTGTGATGATCAGAAGAGAAGTTTAATGAAAGTTTAGCTCACTGAAATATTGATTTAATACATTTGATCGACCTATAAAGGATGATCAGGGATGGAAGTAACAAAGTGCAATAACTGTTTGTGTACTGCATTTGTCTTTGTAAATGAAGTGATCTCCTACACCAGGGGTCTCAAACATGCGGCCCACCAAACGTTCTAGTCTGGGCTGTGGGATGAATGTGCAAAGTGCCAAAATTCCACAATCAAGGCTGTGGAACTCATTTTAGTTCAGGTTCCACATACAGACCAATATGATCTACAGTCAAATAATAACAGCATAAAAACGTATTAAAAAAATAATGACTATATTTTCTTCTCAGTTTGATGTGAAAAAAATTATCTTACATTATGCCTATAAATAATGACAACTTCAAATATTTGTTGTTGTTTTAGTGCAAAAAATAACATTAAATTATGAAAATATTTACATTTACAAACTGTCTTATAACAATAAAATGTGAATGACACTGGTCTGCAAGGAAAAGGCTTCCAAAATAAAAGTAATGAAATTTTACCACATGAGAGTCACTGATAAAGAAAAATCAAGTCAAAAATGCTGGTTGGCTGAACTTTCCAAGACACAGCCTTGGGTCAAAATGTGAAATTCAAGAATTAACGAGAGAATGGGTTTGACTCAAAAGGAATATTTGTCTCAGAGCTACAAGATCTACTTCAAAACACTGTCTGCACATTAGAATACATTCACTTTACAGGTTCTATTTAGTGGAAGACTTATAAAACTATTATATAAATGTACATAAACCAATGCATATGTGTAATAACATTTAATCATATACCTTGAAAACATCAGCAAACACTTTTGTCATTTATTTTCCAATTAATCTTATTAAAATACGTAACATTTAGCACATTTAATCTCTGAAGCAAATAATTTCTTAAAAACTTGTAGACCAGTGTAATCTGAACAAATATGAACAACCTGAAATGTCTAAAGAAAATTAAGCACAATTTTAACAATTTCCTGCCTGTTACTCAGTGTTTAGTGTCTTTGTAGATCCGATCCATAATGCACATGTAGAAATGATAAGTTGAGGCATAATATTGTTAAAAATTGCACTTGTTTTTCTTAAGAAATTTCAGTTTTTTCAGGTTATTTACTTCTTTTTTTGGGGGGATAGTTTATAAAAGTAAGTATTTTCATAATTTAATGGGGTTTTTTGCACTAAAACAGAGACAAAAATTTGGATTTGTCATTATGTATAGGTTATTATGTTATTATTTTACTGGTCCGGCCCACTGGAGATCAAATCAGGCTGAAATTGGCCCTTAAAAGAAAATGAGTTTGAGACCCCTGTCCTACACCAAGACAGAAGTTACCCATTTAATGGAAGTGAGTCAAGATGGAATTTCACAGACATAAACACACAAGACTTGTAGGTCTTAGACAAGACTTAGATTTAATGGAGCAAACAGGTTTATTACGCTTTGTATAATCTCTGTTTGTCCAACGGATAGCTTAAAAAAACTCAATCTGCACAGATGAATATCAAAAATATGGGTGGTCACACTCAGTGCTTTTGCTGAACTTAGTGGTCTAGTAAATGCAAGCTTTCTAGTTTCGATTAATAAAGTTGAGAGTATGTAACATCTAAACCCACCATGTCCTCACGCCTAAATAGCAATGATCGATTTCCTCTCACTTACAAATCTAGTAACTCTACAAGTAACGCAGACCTGTATGTGCAGGATGTTTCAACAAAACTGTGAGAAAGTGAAAGTGAACTCCACACACCTTATCATTGACTACCTGCTGCCTCCAAAAACAAATTTGTGCCCGGGGTGGGGATGAGGGGGCGACAATGTGCTGGACGATATGCGCCCCCCACTCACAGACCTCAATCTGATCCATCCTGGGGGGGGGGGGGGGGGGGGGGGGTGCGCTGACTGACTTATAAAGTTGTGATGTACAACAGTAGTCGCTAATGCACCCACACATACGCACGACGATGTCACTCATGAAACCTCCCATGGGCTTGCGCCCCCCGAGAGAGTATCTGCGCCCTCCACTGATCTACAGGTTTAGAGTAATCATTGCACCTTCCGAACAAAACCACTGAAATGTCAGTATTTGTCATAAATGTGAATTGTTAAGACAACAGGGTTTTTTTATCTGCATATGTGATGTGAAAATGAGACACCTTTACAAACAGAATGAAGAATTAAGCTGTATTCAAGTAAATAACAACACAAATCTATCTTTATTAATAAGGAAGACATACATCAAGAATATCCGACGCTGAAAAGCAATCAAGAAACAGTAAATACTCCTGGAACAGAATAGCAGAAGGTCATATTGAAGGGCTGTTATATTTAATATGTGCAGAAAATCACAGGTGGCGTAATAATTACTTCCAAAGCTGTGGATCTTTTATGCACACAGACTGAAAAATGATGATAAATACCAGAATGTAAGAAGTTGTTTATTAATATAGCTCTCTTCTAAACAGCGTACGAAAGTGCTTCACAGTGAATAACAACTCAACAATAATTGAAATGTAGAGAAATAATACAACAATATAAAAACAGAACAATGCACAGTTATAAGTCTAATAGTAAAAAGGAGGAAGTAAAACAAGACAGTTGTGCAGCGCAATACTCTAACACACAGGTGTCAAACATGCAGCCTGGGGGCCAAATCTGCCCCGCCAAAGGATCCAATCTGGCCCCTGGGAAGAATTTGTGAAATGTAAAAATTACACTGAAGATATTAACAATCAAGGATGTTCAGTCTAAACTTGGTCAGACCAGTAAAATACTATCATAATAACCTATAAATAATGAAAAAAAGCTATTTTTTTCTTTTTGTTTTAGTGTCAAAAAAGTAAAATTACACAAAAATATTTACATTTACAGACTGGGTTTTCACAAAAAATATGAACAACCTGAAATGTCTTAAGAGAAGTATGTAGTATTTTAATAATATTCTGCCTATTATCAAATGTTTGGTGTATTTGTAGATCCACTGTTATGTGTAAGTTGTGATCCACTTGTATAAATGATAAACTCAGGTGTAATATTGTTAAAATTACAATTATTTTTCTTAAGAATTTTCAGATTGTTCATTTTGGTTCATGTTACGTTCAAGTATCGTTCGTAGATGTAAACATTTTAATTACGGAATTTTACTTTTTCACTCAAAAACATAGAGAAAACTTTGGAGTTGAAATTATTTCTAAGTTCTTATCCTATTATTTACATTATTTTACTGGTCCGGCCCACTTTATTTCATATTAGGCTGAATGTGGCCCCTGAACTAAAATGAGTTTGACACCCCTGCTCTAACATTAAGAGTAACATGATAATAGTTTGGTCATTCCTGATCTGAAATGAGTAATAATACAGTTATATTATGGAAGTGAGTTTTTATGTCTGAGTGGTGTGTTGCTGCAAGACAGATCGCACTGATGAACACAAGTTGACAGAGTAATTTCATATTTAGTGGTGGTTGTGTGGATGGATGGATTTGTCAGATCATTTGTATCTGGAAAAAAAAGGTGAAGGGCCACCGATAGGTATCAAAATATCCATTAGACAAATGGGTTTCGGACCTGGCAGCTCCATTCAGGTCCATGCAGAGGTCAACCCAGCGACGGTGGGGTGTCCTCAACAAGTTAACCAGACTGTGAACGGGCTTTCTCCGGTGACAAGGCCTCCATACATCCAGGCCGGGCCTCCTACTGTTAGCCGAGGGCCTGCAGGAGCGCTCAGGGAGGCTACTGTTTCTGCCACTGTCAGCGAGATGGATGAGGGGGGAAACAGAGAAAGAGGCAGAGTCTATTTAGGCACAGTGACATCTCAGACTGCGTTTGACACGTGGACACAAAATCTCACAACCCCCCCTACTTTACTTTTGCTCACATAATGGACATATGGTGTCCCCAAACACTTAAAGACATATGCAGAAGAAATTAGATTACCACTGATGATGATGACCAAATTAGATTTGTCACAGCGTCACATGGGAGAGGGGAGTGCTTTGCACACATGAGGCGCAGAAAACACATGTATGCACTCTCAGATACACACACATGTGCTGTACAAAGGCTGGAATTCTGCACAAAAGGGGAAGGGGATGACACCATACTGTGCTTCAGACAGGCCCAGTGATGGATATGATGGATCAATCATCCTCTGCGTTTAATCAGGACATCAGTCATTGAGCGGGATGGGGGCTGATGGGTAAAGTGGGGGGTGGGTGGAGAAAGGCAAGGCAGAGCCAGAGGCCTTTTATAACTACATTTAACCCCTGATGGGAATCTTTATGGGTTGATGGAATGAGGACACCATATATTTAAATTGGCAATAAACACACACACTGGTGTTTCAGAAAGCAGCTTGTTACCATGGAAAGAACTTTAGGGCTCAGAAAGAGGATTAACTGGTTGGGAGGTGGTGTTTTTAATGTAATTTGGACAATTCACAGTTCTTACACTGAAAAAAAAAAACAAAAAAAAAAAAACTAAATTTCTTGTGACAGACTGCTGTATTTTAGTCCTACATTACTCCCTTGTGGTCTTGTTTTTAAGTACATTTGCATCTTTGTTCCTATTTACCAAGTTTCACACTGATGTGGCATGAAACATCTGAGAAAATGGATTTAAACATATTTGAGTCTGATGTATGGATAGACAAACTACTGGACATACGTAACTTCATTCAGATACAGATGTGTAGACGCATCAAAACATTTTGAGTGGAATTGTTGGAAATTCTGAAAAAAGATGAAATATTTAAAAAAAAAAAAAATGGTTTATCTAAGTGTTGAAAAATGAATGCAATAGAAACTGATTTGATGAACAATTGTCTACATGTGAGAACCAATGAGGAGGCTGCAGCATTCCTTGATTTAGTACAAGTATCAAAAAGAAATGTCATATTGCATAAGAAAATGCAACAAAACAAAAAGTCATCGACAGCCACAAACACACGTGTTGGACAAAAGCTTTGAAACATCTGACCCAGACCAGTTGTTTGGCTCAGATGTTTTATTATAAATAGATAAATAGAATATGTTAATATATGTAACAGTAAAAGTAATAGGTAAAATTTCAAGCCATTATGTTAATGATAAACCAAAACCAATTATTTTTTGTCAGTAGTGAAAATCTGCTTAAATTTTCATTTTCTGTTGGCAGATTTTGAAAATGTAGTTAAAATGCTCTGTACATTTAGATGAGAGTAGAGAGATTTTCCTGTTCACTTTATAAAACACTTAACAAACCCAAAACTCTGAAAGAAACAAAAACAGAAGTAAAATTGTGCAAGAGAAAGTATACTCTGGAAGTTACAGCCAAATAGTGGGGTGTTTGTAGAGGTAAAAAATTTGACATTAGACTAGTAAATATCATGGAGTTAACCCTATAACAGCAAACTTATCATATTTTATACATGAGTTTTGAAGCCCTCTACATGATCAGTGTGATATTTTTTTTCTTGAAAAACCTGGTGTACACAATTAGATACATGCAATACACAGATAATCCACCGGGGGGAGGAATTCATTAACCAGAGGCCTTTCCAGTGACACTACAAGATTGTTATTAATGAGGAAGGAGGCAGAACTTTGACAATTTTGAAAAGGAATTACCAATTTGTTAGACATGTTTGTGTTACATTATGTTTTTGTTTGTTCAAAAATAATATTATTTGAGCATTGAGACCTGATGTATCAAATATGATACAAAATTGAAACTGATATGGAAACTGATATTTGTAAAAATGTATTTGGTTGTTCAGAAGGACCAATAAAGGCTCCAGTTTTAAAGAACTGGAATTTTCTGTCAATGATTTAATGGTTCAGGCATTACAGGGTTAAATACAGATCATATATGCGACTTCAAAACCAGTATTAAGAATGGAAAATCACATGAAATTATACAAGCAACCATAGACCCATATGTAAGTAAAAGAGGAATAAACTAAAATAAAGGCAGACAAACCAGGCTTTTGAAATGTATGACCAAAAACAGACAGGTGTACGAGCACTACTGATGTGACTGAATAGAAAGGTCTTACAGTTTGGAGCATGAACGCTAAAGGCAGTTTCTCTAGTATTCATAGAGACTCTGTTTCAGATGACCTGTAGGCTCCAGCTGGCTCATAGCTCACAAGTATGTCAGAGATATATTGGGGTGCCAGAGTATACGGCCTGAAAAACGAGCATTCACATTTTAAAATCAATTGTAAGATTTACTGGAAGCCAGAAGAGCAACCTCAGTACAGGACTTGTCCGGTCATGTTTCCTTTTCCAGTGGTCAAAACTCTTTTCCCTGTGAGCAGCTTCATACCATACTCGGGCTGATTGTGACTAAAAACGTGAATAAGTGCATGTAGACTGATTTCTGTAAACTCTTGAAAAGAAAAGCTGTCTCCTCTGACTGTGATTGGCTGAAGCCCAGTTACCAGCCCAGTTGCCAACCTAAAAACGCAAGCACTGACAAACACTCAACAACTCATAATCAGCTGAAAAGTCACCAGTGAGTGCCAATTCATAAATTTCTATCCATATGGTTCTGGTTCATTTTCATCATATGTGTTTCCAGTGGAAATATGAGGAGAAAGCAGAAAACTAGAGACAGGAGAACACTGATATCTGCTGATTATGTGAAGTGTCCTGGCAAGACTCCTGGTCTGAGTGTGAGCTGGTCACGGCAGCCTCGTCAACAACCAAACTCAACAAACACACTGTGAAATCAGTCCATCTCCATTCTCTGTTCATTCCAACCACAGCTCTGGATCCACACACTCTCACATCTACACACCTTATTGTTTCACTCTGAGACTTGCAGAGCTGTGCCTTTATAGCCTATCTAACTGAAAAGGATGTTTATCGGCTAAAATTTGCTTAGAGGTCTTATTTATGTCTTTGTGCATAAGAAATCAATATAAGTGAATCCCCAAAGGAACTTTCTGTTGGTAAATGCAAGTTATGCAAATTTACAGGATTTCAGTTCTGTTTTTGCATATCCTCCCTGCAATGCATTTTGTCCTCTATAGAGGACAAAAGTTTGACAGTTAAACTTAAATGGTGTCCATTGCAAAGGACATTCCATTTAAAAAAAATCAATCAATCAATCAATCAATAAAAATGATTTTAAAAATGTGTCTGAAAAAACTGTTGCATTATGCAGTTTCCAATCAAGACATTTTTTTTAGTGCAAAAAAGCCAAAATTGTCAATTTCCTGGGTCTCAGGAGGAAATTATCTTCATGAAATGAGTATTAATTAGTATTTGAGTATGATAAAATGTGAGGAAACATCAGATTAGCGGCATTAAAAATGTTTTTGTTTCATAGTTTTTACACAGTTTATCACTTTCTGATGATGAGTTTTAACCCTTTCATGCATAGTGGTCACTACAGTGGACAGCTATTCTACAGCTGTTCTCTTGTATATTTATGGATTTTGTTCTTTTCAATGTTTTTTTTTTTTTTTTTTTTTTTACACATATCTTTATTAAAGTTTTAAGACACTACATATCTTTTCTGACATGAAATGGTAACATTATGTAGATAAACCCCCAGAATCACAAGCCCTCCCCATAGTTTTCACACAATTTATCAGTAAATACATGTTTCTGTGAATCAAAAATTAAACATGTGGTGTCCAGCTGAGTGGACATTTTTGCAACTTCATGAAAAATAGCTTCATAAGAATTTTTTTTTTTTTCCATTATTATTTTTTGTGTTTTTTAATTATTTTTAAATGTATTTATTTTTTTCAAATTTATTTTTCAGAAGAAAATTTTCACTCACATTATTTTTCCATGCCTAAAGAGGAATAAAAATACTCAGGAAAAAAAAAAAATTGATTAAGATTTTCATAATTTGTGCATGAAAGAGTTAAATACATGTTTCTTAACTTCAAAAATTAAACTCATGGTGTCCAGCTGAGTGGACATTTTTGTAACTCCATGAAAAATAGATTCATTTAAAAAAAAAAAAAAAAAATCAATTGCATTGTTTTTTTCATGCCTAAAGAGAAATAAAAACACTCAAGAAAAAAATATTGACTCAGGTTCTCATAACTCATGCATTAAAGGGTTAAAATGGGGTCAAGAGCCAAAAAAGGTTAGGAACCACTGACCTAAGACAATACTGTATGGATAAACTGATACAACTGATTTGTAGTTTGAAACCCCTTCAGATATCAGTCATTATTCTGGTGAGGTCAGCCTGATGTTAATGGAAATATCCAAAATGTGACACACTGTCAGTCTTCAGCTGAAACTCTCCTTTCCTCGTCCACTGCCTGTTTGTACAAAGGCCCAAATGTGCAGAACTAAACTGATGACCTTATACAACAACTACACACTTGTGTAACACTTGACAATCAATGTAGTATAACAAGTGCACTTATGTTGTCCATGTCTGTAGAGATGTTGAAATAAATGTCACCTTGCATGGAGACACTTGTCTTTCATGTTCCAGATCACACCGTTTTCACAAACACATCTGTCCTAAACTCTTGCAACCACTCTAAAATCATGTCTGAAAGACTCAGGGGAGAGGAATATGGGAGGAACAGATCAAGGTGGCGAGCTAAATCTTTTCCTGCAAATGGTGACAGCTGAAAAAAAAAATCAATCCCAAAACAGAAAATAGATCACCTGCTTTTCACGTAAAGTGTATGCAGATGAGAACACCTGACATAAAGAGGCATGAACCTGACAAAGCCCGGGGGATACAACACCAAATTCACTCTGATGTGGTTGATCTGAAGGTATCAGACTAATGGAAGGAGTCTGAAGGCCCTGCTGTTTTCTCTCTTGTTCAATAATTATCCTGCCTCGGTTACTGGAGTACACCTCAGTACTTGAAGTATCCCACTACTCACACTGTAAAAAAAATCTGTAATTTAACCGAATTTTTACTGTTTATTTTACAGATTTTTCCTGTATTTTTAAGATACAGGAAAAAATCAATGAAATGACAAAAATAGACTGTGATTTTACATGTCAAATGTAAAATAACACGAAAAAACTGTAACTGTGAATAACCAAAAAAATTTTGTTTTTTTTAAAGAATTTTTTTTCTTTTTTCACAGAAAAATACAGTTAAAATACATTTGCAAATGTATCATAATTTCATAAATATTTATTTTCTATTTATGAGATTAAACTGTTAATTTAAAGTTTAATACTGTAAAAAAAAAAAAAAAAAAAAAAAGAATAAAACAATAAAATTACTGACAATTAACGGTAAAAGAAGTATTTGTTCTGTAAGTTTAACACGACTTGTTTGTTAATTGACAAATATCTTGTGTAATTACAGGAGGTTTCACAGCAAAAATGTTGAATAAATGTGTTTTTGTGAATGTATAACATGTATGAGCACTGATAAACTGTCAAAATACAGTTTTTATCAGTGGATTGTACATCTTAGTCTCACTGAAAATTATTTCTATATATATATTTATAGGTAATTTGATTGTTTTAATACATGTAAATATTCTTTATTAAAAAAGTAAAAAAAAAAAAAGAAAAATCTCATGTAAAGTTAGGGCAAAAAACTGTATTTTAATTATGGAAAATTACCGTATTTTTATGAGATGGTTATTTTCCGTAATTTTACATTATTTTTTTGGCACCCCTGCTGCTGGAATATTACCCTTTTTTTACTTTTTTTTTTTTTTACAGTGCACTAGTACACTGTACATTTTACTCTGTGGTGTGGTGCGATTCAAGCTTCCAGTTGTCTTTTCTGCCTTTTCTATTTCAGATTCTCTGGACAATCATAAAGAATATAAACCACACAGGAGGCACTACATGGCATTGTCTGGTTCCATTCATTTGATGTTCTCAATTAAACTAATGACTGTAGCTTTCTCACAGACATCAGTCTGCCTTTGCATTCAGAGTCCACTGTGTATAACCCATTCTACGTGCTACTATTGACACAGCTCCCAAATGCCTTTCTTAAGTGGTTTATCACCATTTAGTATAATATTATTCTCTATATTTTGAATTTTTCATTGTAAATCATATGCTTTCCTATATTTAATTTCCTATTTAGATGTTCATGAAAATGATTAATTCAAGGTTAACTGAAAAGTTATTATATCAAAACAGAGAAAACTGAAGAAAATGTGTGTTTTTCAGCAAAAATATCAATAACTGAATGTGAAAACAAGTGTGTCCATCCACTGTCATTGATCCAACTCCATGGGTTTTACCGGTAAATCAATGTTGTAGAAGATGACAGTGTTTCCACGTTGACTGCGGAGCCTCTGAACATCCAAACAGGTCATATCTGATGACCATGAAAAGATGACAAACTGTATTTTACACCAATTATTTACTTCATTTATTTATTCATTCATTCCAATCTAAATGATTGGAAAGGAGCAGGATGAAGAAAACTTATAATACCTGCCCTTTTCTTGAAACATCTGCTTACATCAGATAGGTTGCCGTTACAGCTATTACAGTAAACAGTTTATATGACAGTCAGTGCAAACAAAACAAATCCAACATCCATAAATTAAATTCTTTCATTACATGCTTTTATAAAGCCTCTCTATTTTCTCCTTATATAACCTCTTAAACTGAAAAATATTTGTACAGCTCTTCTCTTCCATTGCCAAAGAATTCCATATCCTTACACCCACAACACAAATACACATTTGCTTTACATTAGTCTGAACCCTTTGCTGTTAAAAATTAAACCTCCTTCTATGTTCTTCATCCTGTGATACTAAAACAAATAATCTCTGCAAATTTGCAAAAGTCTGTTTCTCGCTCTAAACACAATCAGCAATGTCCTTAATTCAGATAACTCTTTAAACTTAAACAATCTTGATTTAATAAACAACTCATTTGTGTGTTCCCTGAAATTAACATTATACATGATTCTTATTGCTATTTTCTGTAATAAAAACAATGGCTTTGTGTTACTCATATATGTATTGCCCCATACTTCAATACAATAACTCAAATATGGCAGAATAAGGGAACGATATAAAATTCTCATTGCTTTACAGTCATATATTTACATGTATTGCTAGGATTAGTGGATCAACAGGTATTAAACATTTTAGATCAGTAGATGGTTTTGGTTGCCGTTGGAGGTTTGGGTCATTTTGGGTAAAACAAAGCTGAGAAAAAAATTACAATATAAAGATAGCTTTGCAGCACCTGGATGGTTCATATTCAAACTTTTTGAACTATTAGGGTCCCCAAATATACAAATAAAGGTACTAAAGACTAATAAAAGTGGGTTTGGCAAAATGACCCCTTTAAAAAGAACACATTGGGATGTAAACGCTCAAGAACAATTTTGACATTTTATTTAACTCTGCATTATTATATTGTATAAAGGTTTGATGGCCTTAACCTCCTATGGGTGGACAAGAGTTTCACAACTTTATACAAAAAAAAAAAAAAAAAAAAAGAAAACTGTCCACCACAAAGGACATTCCATAAAAAAATTTAAAAACTGCATCTGAAAAAACTGTTGCATCATGATGTTTCCAATATAGGAATTTATTTAATAAAAAACAAAAAAAGCTTGTACTTTGCTGACATTTCCTGGGTCTCCAGAAGTTAAAGAATATTATGGATTGTTGCAGATTAAACAAAAAAAAAAAAAAATTAAAGTACCGTAGTGGGTCAAATGAGCTAAACCTTAATATCTACGGCAAGAAAATGCAAGATACACATTAATGCAGCACTAATATGAACCCAAACACATCATATATAATAGTTAAACTCTAACAGTAGCTAATTTACTGCACAATGACACAATTAATTAACTAAAGTACAGTTTTGAGTACAGAATATTCACTTGTTGTGCATTTTCACTGTGTGCTTTACATAAAAGGATTTGAATACTTCATGCACCAATGTGTAAGACTTAATGTTTCGCTGATACTGCCTGATAACACACATCAACATGCAAATAAGCGTGTTCTAGTTTCTTTTTTTCAATTTTTTCCATTGCTACCCTTGCTAGTCAGCATGAAGTAATTCCTGAACAGCAGCCAGTAAGTCCATATCTGAAAGCTGAAGCTGTTCCGGCCTGTGAATAGATAGAAATCTGTGTATTTGTACTGGGCTGATTAAACTGAGTCATGCTGCATTCAGAGGCAGCATACCAGTTAGCTGCGCCTCCTCTTGCGAAAACTTTGCGTAATGCTAAGATGATGAGTGTTGAGTGAGGAAACTGTGTCTGCATGTGAATACGAAAACACTCTACTGGTTGTTTCTCAAGGAAAGTTGACTAAGACCTTGGCTCCTTCCTATTCGCCGGTTCTTGAGTTTTCACACACCGGCAGCTCGTTTCTCGCTACGTCACCATGACCCCAGTCTCCAGGAAGCATCCATTGTTACAGTGCAGAACAGTGGCAGGCAAGGAGAGTGAAAAGCTGTGTGTACGTTTGTCGGCAGGAGCAGAGAGGCGGGGGTGCATGCTTGTGATGGATGTGTCCCTTTTCCTGTTTGTAGTTTCTCAGGAGTGCACTTTTTCCCATGCTGTGAGTCTCACACGCACACGCCGCCGTGTTTTCTCCGCACACGCTGTAGAAGAAAAGCAAGCCCGTAAGAAGAAAGCAAAGGAGGGAGATGAAAGAGTCACAAGAGTAAATCTCATTCCCCTCGGACCAAAGGATATGCCAAAGACACAGTCAGGAGGGCTCGAGAGTCTTTTAAGTCAAATTCTTTATTTCCCTTCTGTTTTGACATAAAACCACAGTCGCCACTGTGCAGCTCACATTCCCATAAATACTCTGCCCTTTCATACATCTCCTCAGTTGAACAAACATGGACTTACCCTCAGCGCTCAATCACAGTTTTTAATTTCAGCTGATAATTGCTCAGAAAACTAACCTTTTACCCCATAATGTCGACTGCAAAACATGGCGATACAAGCATAATCGGTGCCTTGAATTTGAAGCAACGAACTGTAATATCTCAACAGATGATCCTCAGCCTGTTTTGCCTTTCATTGGTAGAAGGTGGTCGGAGCTGATGGTGGATTTACAAAATCCAGGTCTTCACCACAGGAGACTGGAGTTCACATCCTGACTCCTGTAGATGTATCAGTTAAGGCAGTAAAAATAGAAAAAGATTGTGGTTTTGGTCAGAATGTAAGATTTGTGCATGCCTGGTGTGCTGGGTGTTTGACATTAATGGGGAGGGACGTCAGCTCCAAAGTGAAGCCACTGAGGAAGCATCTTACAGTTTCGTTTACATTTTCCTGTTGAATTGGACTTTGACTTACATTTTATTTAACCCTCAAAGACCCAATCAGCTGCTGGCAACCAAAATCGTTTACTGATATAAAAGGTTAAATCACTGTTGATCTACTTGTTCTATCAATACATGTAAATAATCGAGGTAAAATGCTGTTTGTCATCTTTTCATGGTCATCAGGTACGACCCAGTAGACAGTAGAATATCAAGGGGAGCCTCATACACTTTATGAAGTTTCCCTTGGCAAAGCAAATTTGTTCAGCACAAAACAGGCAGCCAGACCATCATTCTGCTGTTATGATGCTGGACGAGACAAGTTAAAAAAAAAAAAAAAAAAGATATCACCCATTCATTGCTTCTGCGCTGTAAAAAAAAAATCTGTAATTTAACAGAATTTTCACTGTTTATTTTACAGATTTGTCCTGTATTTTTAAGATACAGGAAAATATCAATGAAATGATATTTGAAAAGTGTAAAATAACACGAAAAAACTGTAACTGTGAATAACCATAAAATTTAATTTTTCTGAAAAGAAATTTTTTTTCTTTTTTCACAGAAAAATACATTTAAAATACATTTGCAAATGTATCATAATTTCAAAATATTTCTTTTCTATTTATGAGATTAAACTGTTAATTTAAAGTTTAATACTGTAAAAAAATAATAATAATAATAATAAATAAAATAAAACCAGATAAAATTACTGACAATTAACTGTAAAAGAAGTGTTTGTTCTATAAGTTTCACAAGACTTGTTTGTAAATTGACAAATATCTTGTGTAATTACCGGAGGTTTCACAACAAAAATGTTGAATGAATGTATTTTTGTGAATGTATAACATGTGTAAGCACTGATAAACTGTCCAAATACAGTTTTTATCAGTGGATTGTACAACTCAGTCTCATTGAAAATCATATATATATATATATATATATATATATATATATATATATATATATATATATATATATATATATATATATATACACATACATACATATATGTATGTATGTATGTATGTATATATATATATATATATATATATATATATATATAATTTGATTTTTTTAATACATGTAAATATTCTTTATTAAATATCAAAAAGTCAAAAAAAATATGCCAAATCTTATGTAAAGTTAGGGCAAAAAACTGTATTTTAATTATGGAAAATGACTGTATTTTTATGAGATGGTTATTTTTCGTTATTTAGCAGGTTTTTTTCAGCACCGCTGCTGCCAGAAAAATACTGTTTTTTTAATTTATTTTTTAATTTATTTTTTTTTACAGTGTGTAGTAAACAGGGAAACACAGTTATCTTCTGCAGCATTGATTCACCAGTAAAACCCATGGAGTTGGATCAATGACAGTGGATGGGGACTCTTGTTTTTACCTTCAGATATTGATATCTTTGCTGAAAAAAGTCACTTTTTCTTGCCTTTTCTCTGTTTCTGATATAATAACCTCAACTTAAATCTGAACTTTGATTAACATCTACATGATCAGTAAATTAAATAAAGGAAAATACCTGATTTTCACTGAAAAAAGGCAAAATATAGAAAAGAATATTATAATAAATTGTGACAAAACACTTAAGAAAGGTTAAATAGACAGAAAAAAATCTTTTGGGAACTGCCACGACAGTAGCACTGGGACTTAATGAGTTATGTTACTTTTTTTTTTTCACTGACAGCTCCACTGTTGTTGTGGTTAACAGGTTCCATTAACAGGACTCTGAAATGACTCTGACCCCTAGCACTGATGCATTCCCACAACTCAGTGCCTTTTGTCCAAATATGGCCACTTCCAAGTCAAAAATTTGAATATAGCAAAGGACAAATCACTAACAACTGGCTTAAAACCAATAGGTATCTATTTTTTTTTTTTTTTTTTTTAATCTTTTTGTTTATTGTTAACAAGAAAAAAATTAAAATAAATTCTTGGCAGTTTCAGTATGTCATGTCCTGGATGTGTTTCATTATCTTGCTGAAACATCCAGTTTTGAACTCGATGGAACTGTTCACATGCAGAAGGGAGCTTGTGGGTTTGGAGAATTGGAACAATACTTGTTAGAGTTCAATGACTTAAGAGTGACTCTTAATGCAAGAAATCACAACTGCACAAGGTGTCCAAAAACATCTTTCTGCCACTGTATACAATCCATGGTTTCTACCCTCAACAACAGGCTATGCCCGCTGGTATTCAGGTTTAGGCTATAAAATAATCATTATTAAGGTTAACAAAAGATATAGTTTAAATATTAATAAATACAGTGGGAGTTTCTTTTTATTTAGTAGAACATATTTTCTTGACAAACAGCTCGACTGTAGTTGTGGTTATAATAAGACCAGAAAACAGGTTTGTGCTCAATGTTTACTTTTTTACTGTCACTACACTAGCATTTAGCATTAGCTCACCCCTGACCCTTCACAGATTGCCCCAACTCTTTGTACCCCTGCACCTCCACCCCTTTTGTCCAAATATGGTCACTTCTGGCTCCAAATAGCTACGATGGTGATGGTCAAATTTCAGATCTACTGGCTAGTTTAGAAACCAATAGGTGATATCACAATATCACAGTTCCTACATCCGCAAATTATATAGAGTCTATGATTGATGTGTCTTGTTTAATCAGTAAACAGCCTGTTTACTGACTTGTATGTACAGGACTCAGGTAAGTTTTTTTTTTGTTTGTTTTTACGAAAATCCTGAAATCTGTTCTTAAGTTCCTCTCTCAGTGCCTCTTATTTGTTCCTCTACTGCGACAACAGTGTGTGATTTGAAATAAAGGCCAACACCAACCTACTGAAAAATTGTGATTTTTAAAAAAATATATATATTTTTTTATTTTTCACCAAAAGGACATCCAAATCAATGCATAGTATCAGGTGCTTTTAAGGACAGCATTGTTAAACTGCAGTGTGAGCAGGAACAGGTCTTAGGTTAGGACCCAAGTGAGATACCAGGAGCATAGTTTTTTGTTTTGTTTTGTTTTGTTTTTCTTCATTTATTTCGTTCATGGTTGTGCATTTCATCAGTAAACATTCAGTAATCATCAAGTAAACAAACATGTACACACCCATGCTCAAAAAGGAGCAGGATGAAGAAAATCTTATATTTCCTGCCCCCTTCTAAATAATAATAGCCTTAATGGTTAGCCATACACAACTAGATATAAAATCATACTGTATAAAGTCAGACAAACCAAACTAAACACATCCAAAGATAATACAAAATGAATACAAAACCAAGTGCAAAACTACATGTCCAGAAAGTACTAAACATAAGTAAATATAAACCTGATGAAATGATGCAAAAACATTTTACCAGTCCAAAATAAGTAAATACATATGTCACAAAATACAAAACAAATACAAAGCCAAATGTAAAACTTATAACGTTAGCTGGGAAACAACTAGTTACACAGACAACATTTAATCATTTTCTTGAAATAAATCAGTTTTCTGTGATGAACTGTGACACATCCACATCCATTCTTCCTTCACCTGTTGCTAGATGGGATAGGCTTCAGCATCTCTGTGACCCTCTCGGGGACTAGACAGTTCACAAAATGAATGAATAAATCAATACTCTGCTCTTTCATACATCTTCTCAGTTGTACAAGCACACACCAACCCCACTGTGCTCAATCACAGTTTTTAATTCCAGTCGATAATTGCTTACTTGCTTTACTAGTTTCGGTTCTGGATGGCAGAGGAGGGAGGGAGCTCCGCGGTGAGACGAGAGAAGAAGCAGACCGTTTGTCTCAGATGAAGATACCGACAAGAGCTTAACCAGATCAGCTTCCCTGCTGGCCAGAACTTCAAACCTGACCCTTGACCTCTCCATTTGGCCTGTCAGAATCACCTGTCCCCCTTTCTCTCTTCTTGTCCACCCCTCTTGAGAAAGATGATCCCCGGCACTGACCACCGCTTCTTACATGTACGTGGTGGTGACAGCCAAGTTCCCTCCGAGTCTTTTGTCACAGGGGTCATCTCTGAAGCTCCTCTAACACTTAATTACATCTCCTAAGAGGAAGGGGACACGGCTATCACATGGAGATGGACTGAAGCTCTTCAACGGTCTGACACAAACAAATCGTCAGGAGGAAGACATTAGACATATGGCAGTCGTAGTGAATGGGCAGCTCTTTTAAGGGTTAGTGATTCTGAATTGAGTGAATCGTCATGATGGCCTTCTTGAGTAATGGTCAGTCAGAGCATGGACATCTGGTCAGTGGTTTGGTGGAGTTTTTCAGGGTCACATGGTAGCAGATAGTGTGTGACGATATTGAAAAGTGACAGATTATCTTTAAAAACATGACAGTTTACTTTTGACAAATTATTTGCTGCTGTTTTTTCCAATTAGAACTGACCAGAGCTTCTCTCTTACACATGGCAAATGAAATTATGTCACAAGTTTAAGATCATTAGTTTAAAAAGAAATGTTTTTCCCCTGCAGAAATAAGTCAAGGGAAATCACTGAAGAAAGCAGTTTTTTAATGAAATGTTACTGGTGAAGTTATAGTTTAAGGCTTCATAATACTTGTGAATCTTACAAGCACTGTCTCTTTGTCTTGATTTGTTGTGTGTTGGCTATTGGGGGTGGTCTCAAATCTGATAAAAGCTGCTTCAAATGGAAAACAAGCAGTGTATTTAGACCTCAAATAATTTGCATTTATATTTACATTTATGCATTTGGCAGACGCTTTTTTCCAAAGCGACTTACAGGGGAAAACCAATCAAATTAATCAATCAAATTTTATTTATATAGAACCAAATCACAACAAAGTTATCTCATGACACGTTACATATAGAGTTGGTCAAAACCAGACTCTAAGCCAATTTACAGGAACCCAACAGAATCCTCCAGGAGCAAACACTTGTGACTGGTGACAGTGGCGAGGAAAAACTTCCCTTTAACAGCAGAAACCTCGAGCAGACCCAGACCCTTGGAGGATGGACGTCTGCCTTGACCAGTTGGGGTTGAAGAGAGAGGGTAAAGGAAGAAAAAAAGAGAGAGCGATAGAGATAGAGACTGGGGGAGAGGGGGGAAAGTAGGGGGAGACACATGGATGCATTTGAGGATAAGTGAGTGATGACGATGAAGGCTGGAGAGAGGCAGGACCACCGCAGCATGTCAAGAGATGATCCTGGGAAAACCTGTGATAATCCTGGGAAAACCTTAATATATTTAAGATGGAATGTCTGAAAGTGCTAGGACAGGAGGTGCTCTCGGAAGAGCTGGGTCTTCAGGAGCTTCTTGAAGATAGGGACGCCTCTGTTCTGGTAGTGCTTGGTAGAGGATGAAAAGAGCCTGGATAGTCTTGTATAAGGTTTCAGGACCACCAGACAATGTTCCCCAGACATGTTTTTACAGATCTCTAAAGTTGCCAAAGTGGACCACATTCCCTAGTTCTGATCATAAAATAATGCAAGGTAAACATTCATTCATTTTCTGAACCTGCTTTATCCTCATTAGGGTCACGGGGGTCGCTGGAGCCTATCTCAGCTACTTATGGCCGAATGCGGGGTACACCCTGGACATGTTGCCAGTTCATCGCAGGGCTGACATATAGAGACAAACACAACTCTCACATTCACACCTATGGGCAATTTAGATTAACCAATTAAACTATCAGTGCATGTCTTTGGATGGTGGGAGGAAGACGGAGAACCAGAGAACCCATGCAGACACGGGGAGAACATGCAAACTCCACACAGAAAGGTCCCACCCCCATCATGGAATCGAACCCAGGACCTAAACCTACAAGGTAAACATGTTAATTTTATCAATGGCATAACAATAATGCATGTATATACAGCCTCATTTATCTGACACGTCCAAAACCTGTTGTTGAGAGAAATCTTGAGAAAAATCAAGCACAGCGACAGTCTATAAAAATATTTGTCAGTTTAATTTTGTTATTCTAGTTTAAGAAAACCCTTCACACAGTCTAGAAATTCCACCTTTTGCTTTCTACCTGGAGTGGGAAATGGATGAAAGATTTAAGGATCAGAGTGGATGAGAAGTTCAAGAGGATCCGAAAAGAAACTCTTAGTAAGATAGAGAACAAAAGGATGCTGTAGTTTATTCAAATTTCTAATACAGACAGCGAAAGGATGTAAGAAGAGAGTAAAAATGAACTGAGGGTTTGTTTTACGCTGGCAGCTGCATTTTGAAGCAACTTTAGAGATTTGGAAAAACATGTTAAAGGCAAGTAGAGGGAGTTCCAATAGTTTAAAGTGGGATCTGCAGATCTGTACAGCTGAAGAGAACAGGTAAGGACAAGGTTAAAAACACAATGATCAAATGTTTCATACCAACCAAAGATTCTTAGCTGTAGAATTGAAATTTGGGTGAAAGGGAAAGACCAAACTGTTCAACTGCAGCTGCAAAATGTTTAGGTCCAGTGAAAGAAAGTGTAATTCCTCATTTAAGTGGAGGAAATTAAGTCTAATGTTGCTGCTTGGTAGTCATAATAGGGGGACAGTTAAGAGCTCACAAATCAATATTAGGTGGAATAACCCTGATTTCCAGTAAAGCGTTCATGTGTTCTCCATCAGTATTTCACATTACTGCTGGAGCTAATATGGAAGTGACTCTGCTTTGTTTGACAGACTGTGACTATCCGTCTTCCTCTTGATCACATTCCAGAGGTTTTCAATGTTCAGATGTGGAAAGTTAGAGTAGCCTTTTAATACTTTTCCAAAGCTGTAAATAGCAACATTCACTACGTCCAACTGAAAATGTCGTTGGTATAAACAATCCCTAGAAGCTGCCATATTCAAATTCACACTCTCTGCTTCACTTCAAAAAACAGTCGTCCTCTGTCATCATTATGATCAACCACAACATGATCAGAACTAGGGAATGTGGTCCACTTTGGCAAAATGATGCCTTGGCAAAAAAAAAAACTAGACCATTCCAGACCAGACGAATTGAACTGAGGAGTCCGCAGTCATGTCTTAACCCTTTATAGGACTCTCACAGAAATACTCTGAAATTCAAAATTTCAACTTCAGTGTGTTATTAGAGGACATAACAAGACTTTATTACTTTTGTGAAATATTTCAAAATGTTTTGCTGTTATGTAGAAAATCAAAGTTAACCCTTTCATGCATAGTGGTCACAACAGTGGACAACTATTTTACTGCTGTTCTCTTGTATATTCATGGGTTTTGTTCTTAAATTTGCACATCAGCCAACACAGTGGACACACCATCTCATACACTGACTTTTATACAATTACTGTAACTTTACAGCTCTTGATAAACCTGATCAGCAACATGTGTGAGTGTAAATCAATTGCTCATTGTAATTAGATTGTAATTTACAGTTTTCTTGAACGAGAAGTTTTTTTTTTTGGCATATTATCTCCAGGAAGTGAGTAAAACCTAATATTAGAGTATGCTAAAATGTGAGAAAACATCAGATTAGCTGGATTAAAATGTTTTTATTTTCTAGTTTTCACACAGTATATCACTTTCTGATGCATTTTAAATATACGTTTCTTTGCTTCAAAAATCAAACACATGGTGTTCAGATGAGTGGACATTTGTGTACCTCCATAAAAAAAATAGGTTCTTTAAAGAAATTTCAATCCCATTGGTTATTTCATGTCTAAAGAGGAATAAAAACACTCAAAAAATCTTGACATAAATTTCTCATAATTCATGCACCAAAGGGCTGATGAAGTTACCATGTTTGGTTTCTTACCCATAAAAAAATAAAAAAATATCAGAGAAGTGTAAAAAAAAAAAAAAAAAAAAAAAAAAATACAAGAGAAACACACGCAAGGTGGAAGGACCATGTATTTTAGAACATTAGAACATCACTTTTAGAACATTAGACCATCATAAGTGCTGATCCAGACCCCTGTCCACATCCACATCATCCCTTTGAACATCATTCCTTACATTAGTACCATTACTTCATGGTACCTAACAAAGCAGGTCCACTCACTGTTCATGCAGAGGTGGACCTTACAGACCCTGTAGACCACATTGGACCTGAGATTGTTGACTCACTCTAACTGTCCCTTTCTTGTAATACACAAAATTACCAAAAATAGACACTTGCCTGATAAAGGTCTTTAACCCTTTCATGCATGACGTCCATATTTGTGGACACATAGTTTAAGCTCACTTTTCAAAATGTTATAAAGGCAATATTTTCCAAACCACATGGGTTTTCCCTCTATAGACCCTAAGCGATACAATGAAAAGAAGTGTCATCTTAGTTTTAGAATTTGGACTGCTCTGTGATCTCATAAAGTTATCCTCCTAACACCCAGCTATGGGTTTTCTGTCCACGTTTGTAGCCAGGAGAAATATCTTTATACAAAAACTCCAAAAACAAACAAAAAACAGCTGTCCACCACAAAGGACATTCCATAAATTTTTTTAAAAATGCATCTGAAAAAATATTGCATCATGATTTTTCCAATACAGGCATTTATTTAATTAAAAAAAGCCAAAACTCAAATATTAAAAATCTTCCTAATAAAGCCGTATTTTTAAAAAAGTTCAAAAAGCATTTCAACTTTAGCCTAATTCTGAGTAATAAAATCAAACTAAAAAAAAAAAAATGTATATCATTTTTTTTTCATAATTCATGCATGAAAGGATTAATCATTACACGTCAAACTGAGTACCTTAGTGTAAATTTTATTACTATACATTTTAATATGCTGAAGCAGACTGATCGGACTAACTTCGCAGCTCTAACCAAAGACACCTTAAGGAAAGTAACGTACAACTTGAGTGATAAAGTAATGATCGGTGCATACAGGGCATGATGTATGTATCCCTGCTGTGACCGGTCAGCACTGTAGCACCTCTCGACTCCAATAACCCCCTAAACCCCCTTCATCTTCCCTTTCCTCCTCATCTTCAATCTTTTCCCTAAAGTCTGCTCCTCCTTCAGCATCCTCCCTCTTTGTCTCCCTCTGCTCCTCACCTCTCCCATAGCCAGCCCAAGGAGAAAGAACTGTTCTCATTCAGGGTTGGTGGAGGTGGAGGGGGGGTTGAGCTTGCTTTCAGGTTCCCCTCCTCAATGGCTCTTTATGCCCAGACCCCTGGGCCATCAACATGACAATGTGACAATGTGGCGGGGCTTTTTAAAAGAGATCCTGTGTTTGTTAAGTGTTTTTCCCCCTGAAGAGCCACCACGGGGCAGGGGCAGGGGACCTGAAATGTGCCTGTGAATGGAGAGGGCCGACTTTGATCACACAATGTGAAAGGGATGAACCTTTTGATTAACTTGAGCCCAGGTTCTGCTTCTTTGGATTTAAGTTATACAACGCTGAAGTTGTAATGATCACTTGTAACTGATATTAAGTATTCATGCTCATCATAGATAAAATGTAATCTTAAAAATATAACATAATGAAAAAATGTCATCCATTATTTGAGACTTTCTACAGAGTTACTTTATTTTATCATGTTTTATTAAAGTAAAAGATGATGATGTGAGATTACCAGAGGTGGAAAAAGTCTTCAGACCCATAAGTACCACGTCTAAAACTACTACATTAAATTTACAGAATAAGATTTGTCTGACCTTATGGGTGAAGGTTGTGTTGGAGTCTGCTTTGTGCCGTTCTTTGTTGACATTTACAGACTCCAGACTTTTAAGATAACAGTAGCTAGTGTTGCACACTGTGACTGTGGAGGAGCAGAACAAAGGTGTTAAAGACCTTGGATGTGAGGGTAACTAAGGCGTCTAACAAAAAAAAGAAAAACTGTCTTAAGTCCTTAGACATAGAGTTAGCAAAGGTCAACTCTGACATAAAACTGGCATCAATGCAAACATTATGTAAAAACACAGGTAAATGTTAAATTTAAAGTATCATAAGTTGTCATTATGCAGAATGGTTCCTTCGGGCACCCCCCAAGACCCTCACAAAGACTAAGTGGTTTGGATGGATGGATGGATGGATGGATGGATGGATGGATGGATGGATGGATGGATGGATGGATGGATGGAGTTGTATTTTTCTGTGTTTATCAGTACAAATACATACATTTAATGTTCTTCATCACTCCATACACTTATCGGTACTTTGTATATTACCAAGTAGGAAATTTGTACTGCATCATATATTAAGCAAATATATTTAGCTATTCATTTGAATAAATAATAACTAGTACTTAGTGTCCAATAAACACAGTGGAGTAACCAGTACAATATTTACCTTTAATCATAAAGTAACAGAAACTAGAAATACTCAAGTAATGTCTAAGTACCTTAGATTTATACCAAAACTCAGCTAAAATACATCAGTTGAACCTTTGCTCAAAATTGTTCAAAGTGGAGGTATGCCTTCTGAGGACACTACTGTTTGCATTGTTTGGGTTTGGTTGTGAATTCATGGAAATAGGAAGTGACACAATCACACAGTCATAGAAAGTTTTCTATAGTGCCTTATGGAAAACTTTATAAAACTGTGTGAGCTGCAGGTTACATGGTGTTCTCTGTATGCCACAGAGCTCCTATTTGTCTAAAGGTCTATGAAAACATCAGTGAGTTATGCTGCCAGAAATACCACATGTATGTCAGTCCTTGACTTAAAATAGTCCAAAATAAAAGTACTCTTTAATTCAGTAAAAATGAAATTTACTAAAATGCACCACATCAAGGTATTGAGGAATATGACTCGCTTCTAACAGTGCATCAGCATTTGTGTGCTACTTGAAGTCAGAAAGTAGTTTTTATTTTTTTTATTCTTTTGAAGGTGAAAATATTTTATTAGCTCTCTTATACATTTTTCTAAGTTAGCAAAATTTAATCATTGCCAAAAGTGAAGAAGAGACACAAAACAGAAGGAGTATGAAAAAAAAGTATGAAAAAAAACAAAATGCCACAAATACTGGGACAAAAATTATGTGTGACAGAAAAAATTGTCTTTCCAAAACAAAGCATTCCATGACTGAAATGGAGAGAGATGCACTGAGAATACTGTTATCTAACTATATATACTGTAGGTGTGAAGTGACTGAATCTTAGTTCATAAAAGCAAAAACTGTTATACCCAGATGACAAAGAAAGAAAAACACAAACCTTTTTATAGTACTATGATAGAGTAATCAAAATCTAGATTAATTTCATATAGCACTTCTGCAGTCAAATGGTCACAGCATATCCTTCCTTACATTTACATGACATGGTCACATGATAAAATGCGGTGCAGTGACCTTTAATTTGACTAACATTAACTCATATCAATAGCAATCGTGCGTTCAATCCACATTTCCCAATAATTTAATTTAGCATTGAATTTCCAAAAGAAATTATTTGGATATGAAATAGTCTGTCTTATTAGTTCCTCTATATATTTATAGGAAGAAACGTTGCCATTTTTAGGTTCTGCAAAACACAGATCCATGTAAATTCAGTGTTAAAAAGTGTAATTCATATCAGCATTTCTTGATACTGTATATGCATGTGTTTTAACCATCAATCATCACAATACTTTTCAACTATATCTGACAAACAGTTTAAGCAAGATGTATTTGATATTACTTATGTCTGCTTTTGGATTAACCCCAAAATTGTTATGAAAAGATGACAGAAAAATATACAAAGACGTGACACAGAATGGCTTACAATATGTTTACAAATAAATCATTGCGGTCAGGCGGAAACCTCTTATGTCCAAAACAGTTATTTTTTATCAAAATTGAAAATGGTACATATTCTAAATAAATGAATGGAGTTAAGAGATGTAGTCTCAAGCCATTTTCAACACTTTTTATTGGTTAAATGTTTCTAAAACCAATCAATAGAATTGCTTTATGACCCCCCAAGAAAAAAGACCAAAAATGGACTTATGAGGTTTCCACATGACAGCAATGATATGTTTAGTAATAATACATTTAGTCATCACCTAGACCGTGATCTTTTCCTAACCCTAACTAACTAAAGGTTTTTCTTAACACAGGATTATACATGGTAGTTTTGAATACCAAGAGTATAATCATACATGTTCTTTAAATGCTGGTCCTAAGGGGGTGAAAGGTTAATATGATCAATAAATTGCACAAACAATTGCCGTGCAGGACTAGTGAGTGGGATCTTTTGTTGAATGAGTGAATGTTCCAAACCTTCTTGCCTCAAATAGAGTTGAAGGTGCAAATATTATAACAAAAATTCTCATAAAACTTCAGTAGCAAAATTCTGGAATCAGTTATATTTGTAACTCCAATTGTCTGTTGTCATAATAATAATAATAATAATAATAATAATAATAATAATAATAATAATAATAATAATAATAATACCTTTATTTATATAGCACCTTTAAAAACCGAGTTTACACAGCGCTTTGACAGACAAAGCAAAAGGGCACAACAGCTGAATAAAAACATAGAAAACAACACAACACAATAAAAGAGATAAGTACAACAGCAAACACGAAAACATGACTAACTTTGAATGTATCGTAGTGGAGAGGGCAGAAATAACATAACATGATGCTGTCAGATCAATGCAAAAATGAAGGAATGAAATAAAACATCATGTATGTCAATATAAATGAATAACCAAAACAGGATAAAAATGAAATATTCAACATTAAAAACGTTAAAAAGAGAGACTATTGAGGAAAGAAAAAAGTGTATGGCTTTTGTAAAACACTAAACACTAGTTTCCTCCTTCTGTTTTAGTCAAATTGTTGTCATTATGGACACTATGAGTTCCCGTGGCTACGATAGAAGGTGTCCTTACACTTTTATACAACTGACAACACTACTACACCTGTAATCGGAATATGAAGTATCCACCAGCAGTCATTTATCAAATATATCAGATTTGGCAGACTGTTACTAATCAGTGGGATTATGTGAACAAATTAATCATCAGTGTGTCTCCCACTAGAGTAAGTAGTGCTCCTGAGACCCCTACACCTTTAAGCCTTGACTGACACATGATTATTAGTGAGGTATCTAAATTGTTTCTCCTGATTTTACCTCTACATGGCACCCTTTCAAATACGGATTAGAGAAACATGAAACCTGCTCTTTGACTCTTTGAAACCCTTTTTAACAACCCCAGCTTCCCTATTCACATTACTGCCTTTCCTTCGACATTCACCCTAAACCACCCAAGAGCAGCACAGACAAACTCTGAAAATTCTTTCATTTACACATGCACATCTTCTTCTCTAATCCTGCTTCTTCTTCCCGAAGGAACCGCACTGAAACTCCTTCCCTTTCCACCTCCGTGAAACATTTTCTATTATTCATCAAAAGAGGCTATAAGCACCTCTCCTTTCCCGTTCTTATGAGGGAAAAACAAGACAGCTCTGGCTCTTTAATGCCTATTCCTCTCATCTCCAGGAACAGAATTCGTGGATCATTAAAATAAAACACAACCACTAGTTAGAGAAAATCGATTATTTGGCTTCAAGCGGGGGAATAAGACAGAGAGGGAGGAAGGGAGGGAAGGGGAGCAAGCAGGGGAAGCTGTTCGTGGATGGATGAGCTAAAGACTTGCCCTCAATTTCTGGTACTAAAATCACATCATTTCTCTCTTTGCTTTAATTCGGAAGAAATTTGTATTTCTGTTCTGTGCTCACACTCAATATGACAATGCCTAAAGTAGTACTAGGCTCACAGATGAATGCACACTCACTAAACACAAAGGCCCATTTCATCTGTGCGGGTATGAAAGTGACTCATCTGACAACTTTCATCATTTCGTAACAGCTCAAAGAATTCTTGATCTACAATCGGAGCAGCATGCGGCGCGACTCGGCGCGAACAAATTATTTCTCTCTTCTAAAATTAGACTGCAAGATGCTGATTAGAAAAAACTAAATGACAAAAAGAATCCTCCTGAAGTTTCATTTGCAGCTTGAATAGTATGACCTTCCAAAAGCTTGTTCACTAGCCTATTGAGTTATGTGATTTTAAATATAGTAATGCCAGTTTATTTTGAGCACAGCACTCTGGGGAGAATTATCACAATGGCCTCATTTTGCCAGAGTAGGATGGCAGTTTTTTTTTTTTTTTTTTTCTTTGTAGGATTGTGTCATTGTGAAGTGGTGTTTTTTTCCTCCCTTGTTCTGTCTGTTGGTTGGTTATCTGATGGTCTTGTCACTAAATTTACAAACTCAGATAAAAGCATCGTTTTAGCCCCTGATAACGCATGAAAACAACATTTAAAAGTGGACATGGACACAGTTAAATATAGGTCAAAGAGGGACAAAAACTGAAATTAGCGTGAAGCTCTGCTTAGCGAGAAAGCGGCAGAGAAAACAGCTGTGGTGGTTATCATTTTGACTTTCACTGTACGCCCGGATAAGTAGAGTTTCCTCAAAAAATTTGTGGCAAGTGATTGCACTTAAATGATTTGAGTAATGATCGACTAACCAATTGGTTTAAGTAGGTTCAACTTTAATGCTAGAAGTACTGAACTTAAACTATTAAGTAGAAAACACTAAAAGACAAGTTATTTGTACTTTAAATCTGTTGTAAAATCAACCCCACTATCCAACCATTCAACTCAGCATTTTAAGTTACGCTGACTAATTTTCTCAATTGCAGCTAGATCAAATTAACATTGATTAAACAACTATTTTTGAGATAATCAAACCCAAAACTCTATTCCTGACCAAAATAGTAATGAAAATATTATATTCACTATATTGTTGCATGAACAGAAGTTAGCTAAAAGTGATTTATCAGTACAGGAAGTGTTTATAATTTGACAAGACTTAAGATTACCATTATACATTAACATTCTTAGATGAACAGGAAAACCATAGTTCTTCCTATGGCTCTGACTCATGGTGCAGCTCTACAAAAATGCAAAAACAAACACAAAAAGGCCAATAAACACTGCCATACACACATTAAATCCAAATTAACACTAACACCACAACCCCGCTGAACCCCTGCACGTAAAAATAACACATTTTCAACAACATGCCCAATACCCACAATGCAATGTGAAGATAAAAAGGTGTGGTCATGACTAAAACTTAGTGATTTAAGTCCATTCAACTTAAACTTTTTCGTACTTTCAACTATGTCTACAAATTAGTAGAATATACTTAACATTTTATAGTAACATCATAAAACTTAAATCATTTAAGTGCATTGTAATTAAAGCATTTTAATAAATACAAATTCCGGGCTTACAGTGTGCAGGGGTGTCAAACTCATTTTAGTTCAGGGGCCACGTGCAGCCCAATTTAATCTCAACCAGTAAAATAATAGCATAATAATAAATAACTGTAATTTTTTTCTCTGTTTTTGTGCAAAAAAGTGCAGTTTTAACAATTTTATGCCTCAGCTTCTCATTTACGCATGTACTTTACAACTTGCAGATGGCAGTGGGTTTACAAACACACAAAATGTTCAGTAACAGACATAATATTGTTAAAATTTCACTTATTTTTCTAAAGAAATTTCAGGTTGTTCATGGTTGTTTAGATTATCAAATATTTTTGTGAAAGGATAGTTTGTACATGTAAACATTTTCATGATGTAATTTTATTTTTTCCACATTAAAACAAAGAGGAAAAACTTGGAGTTGTCATTATTTATAGGTTATTTTGTTATTGTTTTGACCCATTTGAGATCGCATTGTAGTGTGGCCCCTAACCTAAATGGTAGATGAATTGTATTTATATAGCACATTTTCTACATCCTCATGGTGCCCAAAGCGCTTTACAAAGCCTCACATTCATGCACACACTCATACACCAGTGGGCAGCTGCTGCCATGCAAGGCGCTGCCAGGCCCTACTGGGAGCAATTTAGGATTCAGTGTCTTGCCCAAGGACACTTCAACATGTGGACAATTGGAGCCAGGATTTGAACTGCCGACCCTTCAGTCATTGGACGACCCACTCTACCAACTGAGCCAAAGCCACCCCCGACCTAAATGAGTTTGATACCCTTGACTGTTAATATCTTCAGTGTAATTTTTGCATTTCGCAAATTCATCTTGGATTGAAAGCTTTGGTGGGCTGGTTTTGGGCTGTGGGCTACATGCTTGACACCCTGCTTTAGAGAACTGAGCTGGAACTGTTTATGTATAATTTGCATTAATACCATAAACCATGACAAATCTTGATTCCCCTTGTCATCAGTTAAAAGTGACAAAAAAACTATTATAGACCTTTAACTCTGCACTGAACTGCTGTAAAACTGTGGGACTACTTCAAAGGGGAAATGATCAGTAGTTATTGATTTGAGTGATCGAGTGGATGGGCTCAGACAGTATACTGCTGAGAAGAGTCTGGTAGAAGCTATTGTATTGTCTAAGAGGCCTGAAAGGCAGAATGAGTAGAGCTTTTTTATTTGACTTTCACTGACAATTACATACAACAACCATTTTTTCTTAGATAGATAGATAGATAGATAGATAGATAGATAGATAGATAGATAGATAGATAGATAGATAGATAGATAGATAGATAGATAGATAGATAGATAGATAGATAGATAGATAGATACTTATATGTACAGTACTGTGCCTTTAGATTTGTTGTTTTGCAGCATTGAAATGCATATTTATTTCTGAGTCTCTTTTCTTCAGATACAAGAAAATACAGGAAATATGTGCACAGCTTTAAAAGGCACACAAAAAACTGAACAAAATGGGTTCTAAAGGTTGAAGTCAGCATTTAGTGTGACCCCTGACCCCATGACAAGAAGCAGTAAAAACCATTACAAACATCTGGCATGTGTTGAATGAAACCTGGAATAAAAAATCAGAAAGTGGATGCCAAAAATTTCATATTGTCTGAACAAAAGGACTAAAGATATCTTAAATGTAAAAGGAAGGTCACACTAAATACGACCACTTTGGTTTATAGAAGCTGTTTTTTTTTTTCCACTAAAACTTTTGTTTTTACTACAGTAAAGTAGGCTGTATGTAGGCTATGAATATGTGTTGTCCCTTTATAAATAAATAAAATTTTTAAAAAAATAGATAGATAGATAGATAGATAGATAGATAGATAGATAGATAGATAGATAGATAGATAGATAGATAGATAGATAGATAGATAGATAGATAGATAGATAGATAGATAGATAGATGTACTTTATTTATCCCAAACTGGGAAATTACAGTGTAACAGTAGCATGACACTCATCCAATAACAATAGGAATTGATGCTCCATTAGAAAAAGACAAAACTCCTCAAAATACCTTTAATGGAATTAATTTACAGGAAGACAGACAGGTAATGGATGGAGGCATAGGTGACGTAGATGTTATATGCAATAAAAACATATGTGCACCTCAGCAGAGAATTGCAAAATTGTCCACGTTTAGCTCACAAACCATTAAAAACTACTGCCAAATATGACCGAAGACCAGAAAGAAAAAATGTTCCACTTTCTACTTCTTAAAATGGGTCTGTTATCTGACTTGCCAGGGTTTTAAGAAGCTAATTGCACAGTCTTGACAGCTAATACAGTTTCCAACTTGTACCGTTGGGGATGGACAAGGGTCTTAAAATAGGTCAATGTTTTTACTTGTTAGAACAGAATCTCTTGTTTATACAACACATGAGCAGTGGCAGCCAGTGCCAAACAAGACGTGGGGGGTTTAAGAGAATATGAAAACAACACTTATGAATTTGTGTGCACAGTCACATTTTTAATGTTTCAGTCAATTTAAAACGCTTGTCAAAAGCCCTTGGTTTTATTGTTAGACTAAAGTCCACCTGCAAAAGAAAAACAGAGAAACACAATTTTATTTTTTGCAAGATTGAAGTAGTCACATCCAAACAGCAATGCAAAACTTAAACACTCAACTGATATTTCATGGGCCTATATAACTTTTATACCCCAAAGGCCAAGTGTTGTTTGGCCTCACACTCAGTTAAACTTAAATCCCTGCATAAAAAACCAAGAAGAGACTAAAGAGGGATGTAATGAGCTGAACAGGACTACACTTTGTTATCTGTGAGGAGGTTAATCATCTGCTTTATATTCACTTTGCCTCCTGATATCTCCCCCAGGGACATTTGGAAATTTAGCGAAAATTATCACACAAAAATAAACACAATTGTGCTTGGCGACAGAGCAAGTTTATGCTCTAATGAAAACACAGCCTCATGTCACCTGCTCTCTAAAAGTTTTAGGAGCGAAATCATTTATTGAAATGACTTTATAAACAATTTTAATTAAAAAACAATTTCCAGCAGTTAAGAAAATAACAAAGAGGATACACGCTCATTTAGAAGTGAACATATTCATATAGAAATTAAATAGAGTTAAATGCTGACATGAGCTGGAGGACACAGGTTGAGTAGTTTAAATGGTTATAGTAGTGTAATTCACAGAAAAATAGCAAAAAGTACTTTTTAAAAATATGAAACTGTCACCAAGCTACTCCAAAATAATTGAATTACTAGTTTAATTTGGGAATAGATGTAGTTCATTACTCCAAACACTGATTTTATAAGCTATATAAATATTCAAGATATAATTCAGGAGATAATAGGCATCTTCTGGGCAAACTATTACTTCAGTTTTTAAAAGTTAATAGGAAATAGAGAGACTGAAGGAAAAAATCAGGAAAATTAATCGAGTCATAGACAGTATGGTGAAGATTTAAGTAGTTTGGTAAAAAAAAAAAAAAAAAAAGCAAACCGCGGTGCATGATGGGAAACTACAAGTGTCGGCAAACCGCCATCTTTCTTCGTAACGAGTTAGTAGGGCAAAATAACAACCACTTTTCAATGACTATTTCTGCAAAATACAACAACTGAGAGGATCGGATTTGGTCAATTATTGAGAATAACGACTTTAAAAGGCAGCAGGCAGCAGCAAAGTTCAGATTCTGTGCACATACTAGATATAAGACACAGTAGTTTGGTGTAAACGCTCGAATAGCGGAGGCAGTCAGTATGGGCCGCTCACGGAGCCGCAGCTCGTCCCGGTCAAAACACTCCAAAAGCAGCAAGCACAGCAAGAAACGAAGTCGGTCTCGATCACGGTCCAGAGACAGGGAGCGGTCTAAGAAGCGGTCCAAATCCCGGGAAGGGAAAAGGAGTCGGCGTAGAGAGTCTCGTTCACGTTCTCGGTCCACTACAGCTTCATCCCGGAGAGACAGAGCAGCCTCGCCGCCAGAGCGCATCGACATCTTCGGTCGGACGCTGAGCAAGAGAAATGCCCTGGATGAGAAGCAGAGGAAAGAAGAAGAGGAAAGAAAGGCAGAAATGGAAAGACAAAGGAAAATGTGAGTATAAACATCCATGAGTAATATTACATAACCTTACCCAGATGGAGCTGCAGTATGTAGCAAGCTAACATGCTAGGCTAGTTAGCTCCATTCACTAGTAGGATAACGTTAGCTTCTCGCTGTTAGCGGGCTAACGCTAGCTACTTTGCTAATGTTAGCTAGGCTCTGCAGGGCCAGGCCTGCTCAGGGACAGTTATTATCTCTGTCAGCTGCACCACAGGGGCCAACTCAAACTGTCAACTTGATAGCACCATATATATAACAATTTTAGTCTAGGATGCAATTTTCTGTTGTCAGCAACAGATTAAATTTAATTGCTCCTAAAGTTATGACATTGAGCTCATGGCTACTTAATTGTCAATAGGATTTAATTATCGTGGTGTTATCAGGATTTCAAATCATGACTTGTTATCGGAGTTACTGTCAGATAGTGTTAATTTTACCGTTCTATTGTTTTAATTTTATCAAAGTAATTCTTTAGATAATGTATGAAGCTTGAGCAGACACAGTGTGTCAGTAGTGTCAGGCAGTCAGTAGGTTAATCAATACATGTGATTTTATGGTATATGAATAATCTATCAAGTCATCCATTAGGCTAACTAAAAACATTTCTTTTTTATAGAGTCAGGAAAATGCATGCTGAAGGAAATAAACAGAATAGAAATATCTTAAATAGCACTTTTGTAGCTCAAATGGCAGCTTTTGTAGCAGTTAAGTTGGTGTAAACATGACAGATTTCTGAACAAAACCCTTGGGTACTATGCTGTTATGATTTTAAACATGTAAGTAAACTTTTTTTCAAGAGTACTGATCACAGTGCTGTACGAAAGAGCAATAATATTGTACACCAAATGTACTGCTAATCCTCTGCTAGTTAATTTTGATATTCTGACAGTGTTCCTTTCCTAAAATTGACAGTTCAGTGTCCAAGAAAACCAGGACCAGTAAGATTCTGCTGATATTAGCCCTGCGCTGTCACTTCTTTGTCTTAAAACGCTTAAGTGCCACCTGCACATTCTATTCTTACTATCCGCTGGCAGCTCCTGTCTGTCAGACAGCGAAGGTGCTATTGTCGAGTGCTGTGCGATAGCTGGAGGCGCACAGACACCTGAGATCTGAACCACTGTCCCACACCTGGCCTCCTGAGTGTCTCTTTTTTATTTCTACGTTAATAGCCACAGGGCCACTTTACCAAGCATACAAATGTAAATATCAAGCCAGAGTGATTTGATAGATAAAGGAGGACTTGACTCTCTGGTTTCCTAGTGGCTGACTGCATGTAATCAGATCCATGGAGAGGAGGTTGTGTGTTGTGACAAGCGCAATGTGACAGCACACCTCCCAGCTTTAAATGGTATCCTGTTTGGAACGCATTTATACAAAATGCTCTATTCAAAGGGTATTTTAACAGGATGAACCATTTTGTCAGTGCTTGGCTTGGATTAGTGCTGTCTTAACACATAAACCGATTTTAGTGCAATGATTGCAAAGAACAGGATGATAAATTGGACTCTTCAGTGTCAAATGAAAATAAGGACAAAAGCAGGAGTACACAAACATGGCAACATATCGTAAAGGAAAACATTACAAAGGGCCTATTGAACAACAGATGGCCTAATCAGAGTTTCATGCACATATCTTGAAAAATGTCCATTAAGAAGCGGTGCAAAGAAAATTGATGAAATGTGTTTTCCTGCAGAGGTTTACTTGAGTTTTATGTGTTCATGCTCATGAAAAGTTTGGTTTAGAGGTTAAGTTGTGCTGACTGCATTTGCCCGCCAACAGGGTTTAGTTTTGCACACTGTTACAGCAGTTGAAAAACAGAAAGGAGGCATCGAAGAACTCTGGGGTCAGTATCAAGATTTTCATGGAAAAGCTGAACTGAAACCTCAAAATGGGTTTAAAATATGTGTTTTGGCTGTTATCATAGATGTAGGCAACTGAGACAGTCATTTGTTTAGAAGTGGAGCTGGTTAATATCAACACATGACCAGTTCCTAGCACAAAACAGACTCCAGCGTTAAGAACAACTTCAGAAATGCACACACAAGTCATCTTCAGTGCATGTTTAACTAAGAGTTAGGATGAGAAATTTACAAGCACAATGAGTGTAGTGATTTAAAAAAAAATTGGAATTCAAATATTTGTTTCAAGCATTTAATAATTTTGTTATTTGTTACATTACCATAATACACTTACTGCAAGGACATCTTAATAAAGAACTTCTCTTCAGTTTATATTACCAAAAAGCCTGCTCAGTCAGTCAGAGTGTATGGATGTCACTATTCTGTATATTGCCTCCACTCAAACACTACTGAATGAGCTTATTGTGGAAAAGCCGCACTCCCAATTGGCTTCCCTTGATATTGCTTACGATGAACAGTCGCTGATAAATGTTGTTCATCTATTCCATAAGAGTAAATTAAAAAAAATAACAACTTTGTGCATGGATTCCTATGTGACCACAGACACTGAGCCATCCTGCTGGTCATGAGGACAAAGCTTTCTTGGGCCTTTTTGCACAGGGCCCAACTGTGAGCTCTTCCACTCTGTGGGGAGTGACCGCAGTGACCCACATTATTATGGCCCTGTGGTTGACCCTGCTGAGAGTGCACTGTGTAAATGGATATGAAGACAGCTCCATTTAAGAACATAAGTGATACCATGCTGGTGGACAAACGACAACAGACCCACCATATCTCCATTTCTTCCTTGTCAAGTGTTGTAATAAGCAGCTTACTATATTACTGCTCTTTTTCTCCTATCATTTTTTTCCTTCTCTCTTAGTCGTCAGCAGGAGATCGAGGAGAAGCTGATCGAGGAGGAGACGGCCCGGCGAGTCGAGGAGCTGGTGGCGAAGCGGGTGGAGGAGGAGCTGGAGAAGCGGAAGGATGAGATTGAGCGAGAGGTGCTCCGGCGTGTTGAGGAGGCAAAGCGCATCATGGAACGGCAGCTGCTGGAGGAGCTGGAGAGGCAGCGGCAGGCCGAGTTGGCGGCGCAGAAGGCCAGAGAGGTAACGCTCGGTCGTTTGGAACGCAGCCCCTCCCTCCCTACTTACCTCCCCGACCCCTTACCCTTCTGTCCACATCATCCACTTTGACTGGTGCCTCTCTATGGGACATAAGGGGACGGTGGAGATTGAGGGACCTCCAACTCCTCTCTGTTTACTTTTCATAATGTAACCCAGCCATGGTACAAGTCTCAGAACAGGGAGGGGAGATGCAACACCTGGAAGTGGAGATACTGTATATGATTGTTATATGCATTTATCTGCTCTGAAAACACACTCCTCAGGTGCGTGAAGTGTGCAGGGTTGTTCAAGTGGCTGATCAGGTGTTTCTTACTCTATTATCATAAGTAGGAATTAATGCTGTAAAAATGAATCATCATTTCTCATTAGGACTGTTACAATTCTGAAACCAAGACTCGATCTGCAATACAAATGTCCATGGTTTTGAGCAGCTGCTGTCTTCAGTGTCATGGTTCCATCCCAACGATGGAGGCTCATTACCTCACTAATGTATCAAAACACATTTATTCATTAACAAGGAGGTAAATGAGGAAAAGTCCGTACAAGCTGTATATGTTTGCCTCGTACAGTACACCTGATCATAGAGTAAGTCTGAGAATCTTTAAAAATGCATGAATTTTGTGTTGTTACTTAATTTAAATGGTCATTTATGAGGTTAATGTACCTTCCTAGTATTGTATTTAGTTCATTTAATAAAACCCAGATTCACCCCATTTCAAAACAGATAAACAAAATGGGGTATGAACTAAACCATGAATCTGGAGAATAATTATAATCACACATATTCAACATCATTAATCTAAATCTGTTGTGAATATAAATAGTGGTTTGGTGTTGTATCAATTGAACTGTAAAGAGCATGTGTCAGAACATGTGAGCATGGAGCTGCCAAATGAACCAAAATCCAAAAAAGTTAAGTTAGCGTGGATTTAGTCGGCTTTCCTTCTACTTCATTTCTACCCCTAAAAACTTGTATCCACTTCCTGGTATTGTACTAAGTAGCAATGAATATTGGAAATTGGGTCTTTAAAAGCAGGAGGCTTCCTGGAGCAAAGTAACAATTTGGGTTATAAAGAGAGCAAGTAACTGCCAGGTAATTGAAGGCGGTATTTTAATGGTTGCATTCTGGGGAAATATTTGGATGAGAATTTTGCCATGGCAGGGTTAGCAAAAACTGGCAGACTTTGATTGTTTTTCATAGTTTTCCCCCTGGTTCAGTTTTATCTTTTGCTTTCATTCTTAGAAGCATTTTTTAATGTTTGTAATAAACAGTATTTAATACATATTTTTAAAGTCACACACCCTGTCCATCACTAGCATTTGTACAATTATAAACTAAATCGACCTGACATTAGTTTTTCATTCCCAGCAGTTAGTTAAACCTCTAAGACTAACTTACCCTGACTTAATGTATATAGATCCCAATTTCTTCCTTTTTTTAAGTCTGTAAATGTAAACAGCTCTCTGATAAACCCTGTACCCCCTTTTCCAGGCATCATAATGAGAAGGGGGTTTGTTTACACTACAGTAATAATGCATTGTGAATGAGAGGGCCAGCTAAAGCCTAGTGACCCTGACTTGTACTGGGAGCAGCCAGTGGCTTGGCACTAATAGGGTGAGAAATGTAGTCCGAACGCACCTCTTTATATGACCATTCCCCCCTGCCTTATGCTCTGTCGCTTACCATCCTGCTTTTCTTAAATCTCTGAATCTCAGCCCTGTTTATAGACAGACCGGTAGAATCAGAAAGGCTATTCTGTTACCAAATGCCAACCTTTACATAGGTGGATTTAAACGCATTGGCCTCTTGAAGTTTTCAGTTACATTTTCTCTGCAGAAATGTCGATTCATTTACAGACAGCTTGTCCCATACAGGTTTTCTTTACCCCACCCCCACTTTCTCTTTAACAGTTTTGAGAGTGTTTTATTTGATGGCATCTGCTCTGGAACCACTACATTCCTGTTTCCTGTTGGACAAAGTTAACTGTCTCCTTTTATCTGTTGATTTTCTACTATTTATTATTTTATTCACTTTAGAAACAAACCAAATGTACTGTGTTGTGTACTCATGACTTGTTCTCCTATAGGGCTGCTGCTAAGTTTTACATTGTTATTTGTAAATCTGTTGTTTTTACTTTGAAAACACAACTCACCCACCTTCCTAACTAGCACTTGACCCGAGCTGGCCTGCAGCCTTTCAGCTCACCCCGTGACATGTGTCCTGTACTGTAAGTGTACCGTGGTGCGGTCCTCCTCGAACACACACAGACACCACTACTTTTGTACTGTACTCTCCTTCACTCTTTGACTGTAAAGACAAGGAAAAACCCCAAAAACTAATGAGTGCGAGCTGTGGCTGCAGGCACAAGCTAAGCAGTACAGAGATCAGAGTTATAAAGAGGAATGCCGCGGGCGCGGTATGGCGTACGGCAGAGTCCCCCCATACCTACCTACCTACCTACCCACCCACCCACCCCAGGAGCGCTTCTCTGTCTCTGCAGGGGCCACACAGTCCGGACGAGACAGTAAATATTCATCCGTTTAATGCCGAATGATTTCACCAGTTGTGTAGGTACACAGGCAAGGAAAATGCGTAGGTATACGTGCATCGGTGAGCCAAAACTATTCCCTCCTTTATTTGTATCCTTTTTTTCTCTGCTTATAATGATGTTAAATACAGCATATGTATTTTCTTCTAGAATGTACTGTCTGTCATTTATATCTGTCTTCTTTATCTGAGTGTGATGAGTGGGTTTCCCCCTTTTTTGAACTTCTTTGTTAAAATTTTATTGTCCTTCACAGTAATGCAGTGAGGTGTGGCTTAGCTTTTCATTTTTTTTGTAGGGTATTAACAGCAGTAGAGGGAAGGGAAAAAAGACAGAGGGTTCATTTCTCCCCTGCAGTTTGTTTATTTATGCTTTGTGCCCCCACTATGTATTTTTAAAACAATTGAGGCTGACTGCGAAGAATGCCACAGTGTGGTCATGTGCGAGAGGCTAAACAAACTTCTCTGTGGTATAATGAGTGAGTTTTGTATGTGTGCGCGCGTATGAGTGTATGACAATTAGAGGGTGAGTGTGTGTATGTATAAAGTGCTTTGTGGCCTGTTCGTGCGCTAACATGGCACCGTGTCACCCATCTAGGAGGAAGAAAAATCGAAGCGGGAGGAGCTGGAAAAAATCCTGGAGGAGAATAACCGCAAGATCGCCGAAGCTCAGGCCAAACTGGTACGCCCTGCTCTGCTCCTTTTTCTGTGCCTCTCTTTGGATCCTTTTTTTTCCAATTTCTGTCAAATTTATAACCTTCAATTTATAGTTTTTGCATGCTGCCTTGATCATATAAAACCATAATTTTGACCATCAATCCTCTTGTAACCAACACTGAAATGCAAGGTTGTTGAAATCTTGAAAACATATTACAGGGTTACTGCAGGCCCTTGAAAACTGTAAAATCCAATAATCTGAACTTTGGGCCTCAAACTGTCTTGAATGTGATGGTGACAGGTCTTAAATAACAATTACAACTTTTCCTTTATAATGCTGTGTTCACTTCGTATTTAATAAAATCTTAATAACACACTTACTGGATAATCAATAGTCTATAGAAATGGCTGCTTCTAAGTAATGAGTTAAAATGGTTTCTGTTACTTTCATTGAAGTGCAAGTTCAATAAGATCTGGTCCTAGAACACAGTATTTGGTGAAACTGGGCTGAAAATTAGACACTTGAAGCCTGTTGCACCTTAAAAAAAAAACCCTTAAACTCTCCTTTGCACTTCATTGCCTGTATGGATGTGAAGTACATCTTAAATTGCATCCATAATGGCATTTAAAAGTTTTTCATTTAACTTGATGACACCTGCAGAAACCCTGATATACAACATGACATAGACCATTAATCTTCTTGTAACTAAACACTGAAATTCAAGGTTGTCAGAGTTTCAAAAAACCTAGTGTGTTGATGTAATTTAACAACATAAAAACATAGTTCTTTGCTCATTAATCACTTCTCATTTCTGTCATATTTATAGCTTAGCCCCACCCCATCCCCCCCCAAAAAAAAGTTTAAAAAAACTGGGTCCCGTTCCCATCCTGTGATTCATAGTCTGTTCCAATTCGCCAGCTCTGAATGCAGACGAGGGAGTATAGATCCGACTCGCATCATGTCTGCTTTATGCGCTTTTAATGTTACTTACGTGTCTTTGATCACAAATCTGTGTCCTCTTACTGATTGAGACCTCGAGGATTTTGCCACACCACAACATGACCAAATAACTTAATAGACTTTTGGCATGTAACCACTTCTGTTGAGTGGCTTCGAATTGATAGTTATCAGCCGTGGTTAGCGATCCAGTGGGTTTTTTTTCTTCCCCTGTTGGCTATGTAAGCTTAAGTCTGACTAATTTGTAAAGCGGTGTTTATTTGATTCAAGCCTGATTTGGACAAGCTGAGAGTGAAGTAAACAGAGAACCAGACTCTGTAAAGAGTGGAGTAAGAAAATGCCAACAATTTGTGGGCTTCAAAGATGTTCCCGTCTGTCCTTGTGTGACCTGTTGTCCATCTGTCTGTCTGTCTGGTTTATTCAAATGTCCAACAGGCCAAAGAGAACTTGCCTATTCTCAATTATCTTTCGGTATTGGATGCTGCCTTTGTCATATAAATCTATCAATTCTTTAGTAATCAAACAGTGAAATGCCACATTTCCAAAACACTTTATTGTATTTCAGTGAGTCAATAAACTCTAAAACCCACTAATATGTACTCTAAATCTTAAAATGTGTCAATTGTGGTCTCGCTTTTAAGTATGTTGGGGAAAAATCTAGTAACATTTTATTTAAATAGTTTGTTTTTTCAGCTGCTTCTTAGAGATTAACCACTTGAGATGGTTTGATTTGTGAATGAATTGTCACAAACAGTAGTGGAAAAAAGTTTTCACCCACCCTTACAATTTTACACAAACTCAAATATCATGCAGTGTTTGTGGATCAATCTTGTTTGTGTTTCAAAAGGGGACGGAAGCAAAGAAATGCAAATTATTTGTTTTGTTTATTGTTAAAACAGGGTTTCCGCGGGGTCTTAAAAAGTTTTAAAAGTCTTGAATTTACAAATCTGCATTTAATACCTTAAAGTCTTTAAAAGGTCTAAAGTTATGTTGCTATAAACTTGTTCGCTGTATTGTGGTTAAATGTGTCCAAGCTGCAGAGAAAGTAACGTTAATCTACTCAGTTCCTCCCGACAATTTATTTTAAAATTCAGAACCAATTATCGCTAACTTTGCAGCCCCCAGTAAAAAATGACTGGGAACGGTGGGAATAAAGACATTTTCCTAAATTCTAGGAGTCATGAATTTTTGCCAGTATGGCTGTGAAATAGGCATTAAAGTCTGTTCTAAGTAGTCTTAAAAAGTCTTAAATATGACTGGTAGAAACCTGTAGGAACCCTGTAACAACAAAAAAATAGCAAAACTAAATTCTTGCACTTTCATCATTATCATGCCTGGATATGTTTTGTTATGAGGCTGAAATATCCATTTTTCTCTTCGATGGAACAGATCAGTTCAGTGACTTAATAGTGATTCTTAATGCTATAGATCACAAACACATGGGGCGTCCCGAAACTTTTGTCCACCACTGTAGAATCTGTCGAACCGTCTGGCATTCAAATTTGCGCTCAGAGTGAAGTTGAATATTTCAGTCTGTCCGTCCTTGTCTGACCTGCCGCCTCTCCGTTTGCTCTCCATCACGTCCGACAGGCTGAGGAGCAGTTGCGTATTGTGGAGGAGCAGAGAAAGATTCACGAGGAGCGCATGAAGCTGGAGCAGGACCGGCAGCGGCAGCAGAAGGAGGAGCAGAAAATGATCCTCGGCAAGGGCAAGTCCAGGCCCAAGCTCTCCTTCTCACTCAAGGCCACAGAATGAGACACTGCTCCCCACTTTCATCCACATGTCGCGCCCTGCCTTCATCCCCTCCCCACACACACCTCCCCTCCCCCCTCCCACCCAGCTCTCCCTCCTCATCATCATTCTACCCTCCCTCCTCATCTGTGGAACGCTCGCTTCGTTTTGGAAGTGCTGAAGGAAGGCTGAGGAAACGGGGACGCGACCCGATGTGTTGACTCGCTCGTCCCTTCTCAGCGTTGAAGAGGAAGCAGCTCTTCGTGCCCACCCTCCACCCCCACTGAAGGACCTGGCTGCTCCTTCCGGCCCTCCTCACCCCCCCCACCCCTCACCGCACAGATGACTCCTGTTTGTGCTTTTTCCTCCTCAGTTTTATTTTCACTTTTAGGGAACTTGAACTTTTGATGTAGAATGCTCTAACTTGTCCTTTTCGCCCCGTTTAAGTCTTAACTCTGGTGTAACAGCGACAAACTGTACGCCCATGCTCTTAACAGCAAACTACAATCCAGTCCCTGATGTAGAAGAATATGTGTGACTCTGTTTAGTCCAGCTTACTGTTCATGTGCAGCTTGGGAGTTGGCCTGTGGTTTTCCTGTTTTCTTTTTTTTTTTTTTTTTTTTTTTTTTAAAGTAAGAGTCCTAAAGCGGCTGATGCAGCGGTAACAAATCAGCCTTTAAAAGCACACTTCACATCCCGTCCGGCTGAAAGCTTCACGTCTTTTACCTTCCACATGTTTTCTCCTCCAGATGAAGCTTATTTCTACTTCTTTTTTAACTCGTATGCAAAGTCGTCGCAGCGCAGGTGAACTCAGTCCCCGACTCCCAAACTGCCCATGACAGAACCACCAACCTACAACAGGATACATGTCTGTCTGTCTGTAATAAAGGGGGGGGGGGGGGGGGGCGGGTTGTCTGTGGGTAGTGGAAGAGAGAGGGGACATTTCCTGTATGATGTCATGTTATTAGCCTTGCTGTGATGTGCTGACTCCCACTCCTCAAACTCGGAGGATTAGAAAACAAAAAGTAATGCTTGATTTTTGTTCGACTGGGGGAAAAAAAAAAAAATAACGGTGCATTGTACAAACAAAAAACGAAACATCCCAGCATACAGTGCGTGTTCTGTCCCTGAGCTTTGTTGTAGTAAATTAACTTGGCAAGGCGTCTCACTTCATGATTCGTAGAGGATGGACAAGTCCAGGTAAGATGTGGCTTGAGGTCAGCTGTGTGGATGTGTGCGAGTGTCACAGTGTGTGTGTATGTGTGTGTGCGTGTGTGTTGCGAATGACAAGGCTGACCTCAAGTCTGTATAATGACTTTTTCTTATGTTGTGGGAATCTTGAGTTCGTCGTGTAATTTCCCCCCAGTTGTCAAGGGACTGAACAGTTCAATAAATCCATTGAATGCCTCTATTTGTGTTTTGTGTGAGCATTTATTTACTACATTTATACAGAAAAAAAAAAAAAAACGTGTGGAGTAAACCTGTTGAACTTGGTTTAATATGTAGGTTTTTAGCAGAAAATTGGACTCCTGGATTCATTATTCTTGCCATTTGGAGTGGCTTTAAATTAAATGTAAGTCACTTCTCACAGTCTCTTTAAACACGTAGTGGGTTGACCTGGTCAATGACAAATTTTAATGGCATTACTGGCACCGTCTTGGGGTTTTTGTCAGCGGGTTATTGCACACAGTGATCCATTTTGTCCCCTTGAGGCGTGCAGGACCAATGCATCAACGTCCCGTTAAAGAAACCCCTGTAATAACACACTGCCTAATGAGCTGGCAGCTCCGGGTGTGGGCCCACAGCTTTATATCCAGCAAAAAAAAAAAAAAAAAAAAAAAAAAAAAGGGAAGAATCAGTGCAAACGACTGGGTTGAGCAGCCGTAGCCGTGTGCACTGAACCTCCCTGAACTCAACATTTCATGAGACGTTCAAGAGACACATGACGAGTGGGAAAGTGACTTCCACCTGCACAAGAAGATATCCCAGATGATTGTTCTGTGATTTAACAACCGATTAATCGTGCGTAAAAATCCAATCAACTTTAACTGTATTTAGTTTTTAATATATTTAAACTCCACATTTAAGAGACACATGACTAGTGAGAAAGTGACTTCCACCTGCACATGAAGATGTTCCAGAAAACTGGTGTTCTGGGATTGAAAAACCGATTAATCGTGTGTAAAAATCTAATCAACTTTACGTGTATTTAGTTTTAATATATTTAAACTGTACTGTATTTATGACACATTTACTACTTTTTCACAGTAATCATCCAATTTCTGCACAGTGAAAACTTCACAAATATCTGCATTGTTTCCCCTTTATTAATGTGCTCATTCATAGGGTTTAATATTCTTGGATAAACTGTCACAGCTTTTCCTGAGCTCCTGTAAACTTCACATACTGATCATTTAGATGCATAGACAAATGCCCACAAGACAAATGCCCACAACTTTATTTCATAATACTTTATCAGCAACAAAAGTAACAACTATATGCATTGTTAGTAAGGAAATGTAAAAACAGTACCTATGATATCCCATCACCTCTGTATGCAGACATATACATAGCTACTAAGGAAAAATGTTACATGTTAACTTAAAAGTCCCATCGCCTGAGGATTCATATGTAAAATATTCACCTCGACGAGTTATAAACTTAAAAAATATGTTAAAGTCCCATGTAAGAAAAATCTGTATTTGCATTTACATGTTAAATTGAACTGTCCATTAATTCAGATCCTGTATCAATAATGTTAGTGACATAACTATTTGGATTACTGTTGCTTAACAACTGAATACTGATTACACGTATAGACATCTGCACTATTTGCATGCTTCATATAGTTCCCCCATTGGAATAAAGCCATACTACAAATTGTGGGCATTTGTCTTGTAGTTATTTGTCATGGAATAGATCATTTAGGTAGAATGTGGTGCGTCTTTGCAGATTTAAGTCTTCAATAGAACATGAAGTACTTCAACTCAGCTCAACCTGAACATCAGTACAACAGACACGCACGATTTACTTATGTTAAATACTTTCTGGTGTTATTTTGAAGCACTTTGGTGACGGATCTGCGCACTTTTGCCTGTAGTTTATCGCTGACTACAGGCTGAAGTCCCGCGGTGCGCTCTGCCGCTCCTCAGGACGCAGTGCCCGGGCCGTGGCGCACCGCTCCACCGCTGGATAAACACGGAGCTCCACGGCCCGTGGACTAGGATCGGCACTACTGCCGCTGCTGCTGTTTCTGCTGCTGCTTTTGCCAGCCTGTCAGCCAAATGTGTCATTAAAACAAAGACGGATTCGAGTTGGTAAAGCTTTTCACAACTTAAGCAGTTTTAGACTTTATAGGGATTACATTTCTTGGAAAACTTTGCTTTTTACGCCAAAAATAGGACACTATTATAATCAGTATTATTTCTATACTAAATATACTCATCATTATCATTTAATAATTGTTGTGTGATAATACTTTTTACACTATTTTGCATTCAAATAATTAATTCAAACTTCCCCTCTCATTTACTACATCTTGTATCATCATCAGAAACACAAAAATAATCCAAACTGCTTTTGTGAAGCTCACAGACACACAACCATGTATTTATACATGTATGTGTGTGTGAGAGTGTGTGTGTTTCCGTTGTCTTTTGTCATCCGGATCTTCAGGACAGAGACGCTCCACCGTGGACTGACTGACCCACGGCTTCAGGACTTGTTTTCAGCCCCGCAGAGGCAGGAAGGAAGGGTATGAAAAAAGGAAGAAACTCGACACTTCCTCTATTAAATGCAGGTTTTAAGGGCAATAAGGATTTGATAGCATGTTTATTTTTTTCTCCCAAGAAACATATTTTACAAACACTCATCATGGGTGGAACAAAAGGAAATACTAGTTAAGAGTAATTCCTGCTTCCTCACTATTTTTTTAAAAAAATTATTTATTAATAGTCACTTTATACATGTATATTTTTAATGCATAAACATACAACATAAAAAATCAACGTTGTGGTCTATTATAAGTGAACTTTTCTAGCAGTTCTTACAGTTTTTAAATGAGCTGCACCGTTTAAGATGAACACATTCATTCATTCATCATTACTAATGTAATGAAATCATATCTAATTTCTGCACTTTTACTTTTAGTAACCTATATTTAGTAATATTTAGTTACAGGCCTATTTAAGTAATATTACTGTGATTCATATACTTTTGTACTACTTCTAACAAAATCAAATGTTAACACCTTTTTATGTCACAAACTCCAAGTACTTGGCCAAAAAAGAACACAACTGCATTTGTCCCTCTCTTTAATCTAATTAAAACACAGTAACTTTTCTTTTAACCTTTCCTCGAATTCAATTAATCTCCAATCCACACCCAAAAAAGTGCCATTCCCGTGTTTATTCCACGGCTGTAGCGTGGATCGGACTCTTCCATTATGAACCCTGTGTTATATCAATGTGATTATCAGCAAAGCAAACAGACTGCTGCCTTCACAAAACGACCTGATCGAATTAAGTCGTTAAAACGTGTCAAACATTCGCACCTTCCAAACCACAGAGCGATCACAAGTGGAAGTGTGTGGTGAGCTTTTTCCAATTAGAGACCATTGACTAAAAGTGTGTGTTTATAGTGTGAATGTGTGCTGTTTGATTTATGATAAAGGTCAACTGTGATCATGTATTAATGCAAAAAAGGAACTTAAAAAAAAATAGATATTCTCCTTTTATTATGCGTCGGTGTTAATTGGATAATATGCAAAATAATCGAATTTATTTACTCTGAATGATTAATTACAGTCTATATATGATAACTTGTATTTTAAAGCTGCGTTTACGTGTAAGTTTAAACAAAAATCGATTGTTTTTCACTGTCCTCAGCTTTTCCCTTCCTAAAATTTCCGCTAGTGGGCGCTCTTGCCTTATGAAAAACCTTTAGTGCAGTTAAAGGTGCAGCTCTGTGGTTCGATGGAGTCCTGTGTATGTGTGTGTGTGTGTATGTATGTATGTAGGCTATGAGTCTTATGGGAGCAAATGTTTTCAGGACGTAAAGTCTAAACACGAGAGAACTTAAAAGCACATTTAATTTGCAGATATGTTGCGTTCACTTGATGTTATATTTTAGATCTAATTGACTCATATTGTTGTTTTTTAAATGTAGTGGCATCAGTGTGGATTTATTTGAGTGGTTTATTATTATTATTTTTGTAATAAATGTTCACACATGACAAGTTGAACTCTACTTTAACCGCCTTATTGTTAAAAAAAAAAAAAAAAAAAAAAAAGCGGGTTTCTGTTGTAAATTCTCCGTTTTCGCTCGCGCACTAGTAAACCGTACCGAACCAGTTGCCTTCCTTTGACTGACAGTAGACTTCAACGCCAGGGGACCAATCAGCAACCTCGATGGGCGGAGTCGGTGCAAAACCAGCTCTACCAAATATTCCCAGTCGCGGTCACTTGCAGTTACTTTCCATCCAGGTTTCGGAGCAGCGCTGAGGCATCATCCCTCTGCTGTGTGTGTGCGGGGCGTTCTGGGACGGATCTGCAGGATTGTTGAGCCGCAGCAGCAGCAGTAGTTTTGGGGACCTCTAGTATGAGAACTTCCATTCCAGCTCGTTTGATTTCTTTCATTCTCATGTTTGATCATTTTCTTATTTTTGACCATCCGACCTCATTGTTTCGCCCTCTTCATTTTTCTGCTACTGTCACCCACAGTGTGTTGCTCACCACCTCCACCACCACCACCACTACCACCACTACCACTACCAGCACCAGCTGAAAGGGGGAATATCTCACCATTCCACCACCAACCAGCCACCTCTGTCCTTTTCTCTGCTGATGCTGCTTTGGATTTTTGCTGGCATTGCTGGACTATAACGCAAAGGGGATTTATATTTGTATTGATTTACATCTCCACAGTGGACACCGACACTTTTTTTTTCCTCTCTGAAGGGATGTATTACTCTGCGCTCTGAACAGGGGGAGAATTATCCACGCACTGTCCGTTGAATGAACTACAGCCGTGCGCCTTTGGTTTTTGGAGCAGGTCTCTCATCTGGAGATGCTCTAGTCCGTGTCTGGGTTTGTGGTCCGTGCGTATCCACTCCGGATCGGGATATAAGGTGAAGACATTGGAGCGCTTGTCCTCTATTTTGCGTGCGTTTTTTTTTTTTTTTAATTTTTTTTATTTTTGTTTATTTTGTTTTTTTTGGGTGTGTGTGGACATATTTGGCTATTTTCAGACGGATTGTGCACCCGGAGGCGCGTAGACTAACCATGGGGGACTCGATGTGGAGATATTATTTTGGAGTTTTGTTTATTGCCTTCAAACTGGACTTGTCCCGGGCGCTCATCCTGGAGTCCATCTACTGGAACACAACAAATACCAAGTAAGTACAGCTCCGTTCCGTCCCTGAAGCGCCCGTACAACCTCAAATCTCTCCGATTTTCGTGCCAGACTCCGTTGAAAAATCGAGCAGTTTAATGTAGGCATGCTCAACGCGCATGGCTTTTACGCGTAAAATACCACCGCTTAACGCATAATATCAGACGTAACAATTCAGCATGCATAACTAAAACAAAGAGCTCCCAAAGTTATATGACGTGACGTGCAATTTATCTTTATTGACACTGCGCTTTTACATCAGACAACGCCGTGGTGAATTGTTAGACTTGTTTAAGGTCAGATATTGTTAAAAATTACAACAGTTTCCTCGGTCGCTTGTACGCCGAGTTCCTCACAGACACATAATGGTTTGGAAAAATCCTAAAGCAGCCTCTATCCACCCTGTATCCGCGGTACCAGAGACACTTTTTGGACAGTTTGGGGTTTTTAATATCAGGTTTTGGCACATATTTATATATATACGCACAGCCAAGAAAGATAAAGCCATCATCCTCATCCAAACGCACTGTCAAAATAGGATAAATGTGCGTAGCTGTTGTATCACGGCTCTACGGATTTACTGATATATTTATTGTTTGTGTCTTCTTGTGGCCGTTTGGATGATATTTACGCGCAAGGGGGGGACGGTAAGGGCCCGGGCTGCCGTCCGTCCGTCCATCCGTGCGTCCGTGCGTTATGGTAGCACTCCAAACCCGCCTGAGTAGTTTGTGTGATTATTTATAGTTCGTGGTTATATTTCTGTATCGATTGATGAAAACGTGGCTCATTTATGTTATATGCGCCTGCGTAAAAATGATTTTTGGAGGTAATTTGACGCTTCGCTTCTTGGATCAATAATAACTTTGCTCGGCGTGTTATAATTCATATTCGACTTATAACAGGTCCAATTAAAAATAGCAGACCTTTGAAGCTATATCGAGGTTATTATGAAGGAGTCTCGTCAATTCCCTCTCCCTGGTTGTGTTTGTGCAGGCTTCATATAGGGTGTTATTTTTATCCAGCTTAATGAAGATAATATTAATGAGAGAAATGAGTCGGCCACAGATGGATCCTAGTCGTGGTGAATGTGTGTGTATGTCTATGTGTGTGTGTGTGTGTGCCGAGGCGCAGGCTTCACGGAGCCACTGGGACGCACCGACGGGCCTCTGATGCGCGGCTCCGGTCCCCTGCACTTGGCGTGGAAAGAATTAAATAATTAACCGAACAACAAGCAGATTCTTTGGGATCATTTTTCGCTGTTAATATGTTTAGTGACATGAAAAGTTTTAATAGAGCAGCGTACGGCTCCAGCCCGTCTACAACCGTCTCACGATCCCACCAAAAACCGTCACAACAGTAGACAGACCTGGGTGGAATTTTCAGGATGTCCCATACTGTGATGTGTATGTTTAAACAGAGAGTGCGCAAGCTTTTGACCTCCAACTGGATGATGTTTTTGCGAACAAAAACGCATCCATTAAACTAAATATTCCATTTTTTGCTCAGTTTTACGCATATATTCCTCAGTCTAACAACACCTACTCTCTGCGTGGGGCTCATAAATATTCCCGCTGCCCTAGAAAGGCGGTTAAACTCTATTCTGCAAATAAAAAAGGGTGTCTTTCTCCTCCTCTACACCCCTGGTCTCAGCCCGGCGGGGGGCGCCCCTCTTTGTGGCCGCTTCGTCACGGCCAAACTCCAGCTCCTTCAATAATTCAGCTTTTGGCTTCAGTACAACTAGAAAGCCCCCTTTTTTTTGCTCTCTTATGTTTTGTTCTCCACTCAAATAAAACGATGTTATGAAAGTCTAACAGGTGTCTATTGTTGCTTTGGATAGGAGCGGTTTCTTATGGCGTGCGTAAAACCGTGCGCACCTGGGCCTTGTTTGTCTGCGGTGCTCTGTGTTTGAGTAGATGTTGAGGGTGGATTTGCTGCGTTGTCTGCGGGACTGAGATCTCTGGTGTTCTATATTCAGCCAACTCGGCCTTCTAGTCTTCTTTCTGACACAGCCATCTGACGCCTTTGAACCCAACTATTGACGCACCGCTCTATACCTTAACTCCATTATATGGTAGAAAACGGTAAAAAACGTGCTTTAAATTAAAATTATTGTTGAATTTTCTCACATTTCAGCCCAAATGGCACCTTTCTTTGTTATATGTGAAGCCGTGGTGCAGTGAATTGTAGTGTATGCCACTCACTAGGACTATATGGTGCCATTTGAACACAGTTTGGTGAAGAACAAAACACTTGGAAACCATTTGGTCAGATAGTTTAGTTTCAATACAAAGTGGCAGATCATGTAACAGTAAATATAAACATTGCATAGAATATTTGTAGATGTAGTTACTTTTGGCAACAGGTCATTTTGTGCCTTTAAAAAAAAAAAAAAAAACATCTCCCTCATAATAACCAGAACATGAAACCTTCCTTCTACTGCTGCCCCTTTGCAAATTAGTCTGTCATTTTACTTGGCGCGTCAGTTTTGATTTTAGAAAAAAAAAAAAAAAAAAAAGACAGGGGGGGGGGAGAAAAAAAGCTAAAAAAGAACGTGTGTCCACCCTTGGAGCAAGTATAGGCTTCGGGCTGCCACAAATGCAGCGGGCATTCCGTGGAATTAGCGTGTGCGTGTGCGCATTCTTTGCGTTCTGTCTGGGTGAGGAGTTCAGAGGTAAAAGGCCACAGAGTGATAGCATTGTGTGACAGGATGCCTCTTTATTTTAAGCAAATACCCCCCTGCTTTTGTTATTTGGAGTTGACTGAGCTAATAGTGCATGGGACAGTAACTTCAGGTTCAAGTTTTTCTGTCTGAAGCAAAAAAAAAACAACAAAAAAACTTGAGATCTGTAACTTTAATAGAGAACATGGCTTTTATGTTGTGCTTTGATATGTGATGAATAACTTGTCTCTGAGGCCCTTCCTTAGATTTTTTTTTTTTTTTTTTTTGACAGTCATCATATCTTGTCAGTTATTCCTCTTCTTGTAACTGAGAATCCCAAAGTGTGAGTGTCTTTATTCAGCAGCTCAGCAATATGCTCAACAGACCAAGTTGTCCCTGCTTCTGCATCTCTCTTTTAGTTTGCGTTAGTCGTCCTTCTTTGACTATTCAGGAAGGATGAATGTTAGAAATGTGAAGGCTCCAGGCCAGTTTAATGCCTTTGTGTGTAGGCTGGGGGAGAGGATAAAGAAACAGCCAGGCTCTCTCACTCTGCCTATGTGTGTGTGCTGGCAAAAAAAAAAAAAAAAAAAAAAAAATCCCTCCACAGGGCCCACGGCTGTGTCGATTAAACCTCATTGTTGTTTTGCGCTTTACTACTTTACTGCCCTTATGCATGAACCTCCTAAGAAAAAAAACAAGTGAATGACCCCACCACCTCCTCACCTCCTTCCTCCACCTCATCCTCACCCCCCAATCTTCCCTCACATAGACACACCACATCACCACATCATGCCACTCTCACACACACCTCCTTCTTCTGGTAATCCATTTTGTAGTTGGGAGGGAGAAACAAAAGAGAGGCCTGCTTTACATGCTTTATGTAAAAGGAGCGCTCCCTCTCCTCCACTGCAGTTCATTAAGAGATTACATAGAAGCCCAAAGGCCCTTTGTGACCGGGCAGTGACGGGGGCACCTCTGTGGGTCCTTTTGTGAATGTAGGAAAGGGGGTGTCTGTGGGGTGGAGGGGGGGACATAGAGATGCAGGTCTATGAATGACATGAATGAGTGACGAGGCTCTAATTCTGAATGTTGTAACCAACCATCCCTACTTTCCAAAACCCCCGGAGTGCCTCTAATTTTACCTTTTTCTTTCCAGTTTTCTCTCTGACAAGAAGAAAGATCCGTTGTTTTAATTTAGCTACATCGAGGGCGAGGGTGAAGATTTGCCGAAGGGGAGACAGAGAGAAAGAAAAAGGAAAAAGGAAAAGAGGGAGGTAGAGAAAAGTAAAAATCCTGCTGTGTTGGAGTTCAGACTGCTGGGGTTATAAAGGTTGACGTGGCTTTTTTTATGATTACCGCCAAGAGAAAATTGATGATTAAGATGGTGTAATGAAAGAATAGGAAGTGAAAGAACAAGAAAAAAGGCGAGAGAAATGAAACAGAGAGGGAGAGAAGAAAGAAGGGAGGGCCCCTGGGGGCGAGGAGGGTAATTATGTCTAGGCCTGCTCAGGTCCCATAGGCCTGGATTACTGGATGAAAGGTAGGGCTGAAGGCACAGAGAGCAGACAGAACCGACTGAGGACGAGGAGGGGGGATAGGGTGACAGGGATGTAAAGACCCCCGTCCTCTTGGCCGACAGAGGGCGAAAGCCGGGGTGCCGCGAAGAATTGCAGTTGGATTAACCCTCACTATGCCCGGCTTGGCCCTCTTTGTCTGCCGCCTTAATGAATCCTCACATTGCAGCCGGGATTCAGAGTCAAACAGTTGCTCTTGATCTGCACTAAATACCCCCCCCACCCTCTCTCTCTCTCTCTTTCTGTGCCCCCCCTCCCTCACACACATTCCCTTCTCCTTCTTCCATTCGTTCATTTCCACTTTGTTTTCTCATAACTTCAGGGCCACAGGAAGAGAACGGAGGGGAGATGGGGATGGGGATTACACCAGGGCGGCCTGTTTTGTCCTGTACAAATCCAACAAGCCGTTGGTCTAAATAGAAAGTCTGAAAGAAGCAGAGGAAGGGGGGGGGGGGCGGAGTGGAGGGGTGTAGATAGAGATGTACGGTGACAGGGAGGTGTTAGGATTTTCAGATTTCACAGACAGGATGATCAAAGTTTTCTGCTTTTGCTTGGTTTTTTTTGTTTTGCTTTGTTTCGCTGGCGACAGATGCAGTGGTCATAACCTCAGGAAGTAGGTCTTACAGTCCTCCTCCTCCTTGTTTTCCTTTTTGCTCCTTTTGCCCCACACATTTCCTCTCTCCTCCCCACACACACACACATATATACACACACACACTAAAAAAAACACCAAACTCAAAGGTGAAGAAAAGCGGGTTCCAAGATAAACGACGTAAACAGATGTCACTCTGCAAATTGACTTTCATGTCGTCCACTTTGGTGTCACCCACCTGTTTGTTCAAATCACATCTGGAAAAGACGCGGCCTTCATTTCACTTTATACATAACTTACGGAGGAGTTTTACACAGCATTTAGCGCAAAAAAGTCTCAGTTTTGTTGTTTCGATTAATCCAAGTAGTCGATTAGTCATAGTGGTGATTGCAGAAGAAAATAAAACAAACTATTGGGGCAAAACACCAAATATTCATTAATTTTCTGTTTTTCATTATCAAAACTGTGCATAAAATAACAGATCAATACACTAGGACGTGATCATTAGTTTGACCTCTATGTTTAAAGCAAGTATTTGTAATTATATCAACATTTAGAGCAAAGTAGTAGTTAATTACTCAAATAGATGTTAAAAGTATCTGAATAACAGATTAAACAGTAAACACTTCAGTTTTGTATTGTAGTGTGAAGGTTTTTCCTTTTACTTGCTATATGCTGTTTTTTTCACTTGAAAACAAAGATTCACTATAGATAAAAAAAACATGTTGCACCCTTATGTTACAACTCAAATTTAACATCCTTAATCTACAATTTATATGTAATTAATAAATGTCAGATTAATTTCACACCAAAATGACTTTGTTGCCGCTGTTTAATAAGTTTATTGAACTTTTTTCTGCTTCATAGTTGAATACATGCAACACAGACAGACATATTCTGCATTTGTAAGGGCTTTGTTGGAAACTCCAGATTTCTGATTTTGCTGCTTTATTCTAAAACCTTGTCAGCGCTAAAGTGTGGAGGCTTTTTTTCTTATCTGTCTTTTCTGAGTTCAGGCACCTGTGGCTGTTCTCACCTTCCCAGCAAATGGCCTGACAGTGTGGTTAGAGATGAGAGAAACGAGGGCAGCTGATGGAGCCGACGGCTCGGCTCGGCGCCTTCTCTCCGTTAACTTTTCTTTTTGTCAGAGCAGTTGGTGTGTGTTTGGAAGAGGAGGAAGGGGGGGAGGAGGGGGGAGGATGGGGGAGGATGGGGGGTAAACAGTGATGAAAGAGTGAAGAAGAGGAGCGATACTGTACGTCTCTCGCTGTCTTTCTTCTCCGTCGAGCTCTCGTCACCTCCTGTGATTATAAATTGTGGAGTGTTGCCCTCATCGAGTGGAAGGACACATGGTGTGTGACATGACGGAAAAGTTTGAAAGCGCCACAGACGGACAGAAAACTCATTTCATCTCATTTTCATCTACAGGGAATCTGTCTCTTATGTTTCAAGTTATTTAATTATAGTTAGGTATAAAATTGTAGAAATAGTTTGTTCTGTTAAACCAACTGTCAAAAAGTAATGAAAAACAGCAAATGACTGAATGTTAAATGTCTTTTTCCAACTTTTTGTGTCAAACAACAAACTGATTAATCGACTACTCACTCTCACCACTACTACTCAACTCAAATTAAAGTTGTTTTTTTTTTTATTTGTTTTTTACTTTAAATTATTTCATCTGTATAAATATAACTCATTATTAATGAATTAACAGAAATGAATTATGGAACAAATAGTTTAGTCATTACAGAAACTTTTCATTTCATAGAAAAGCATAGAAAGTTAAATCAAGTGTATAAAAACAGCAACAAATAAATTATTTTTAGTTGAAATTTACCATGTGTGGATTTGTATTTTAGATTAAAGATCTTTTTCATAGTTTGCAGAAGTTTTCTAAGTGTAAAAGTGTAATGTATAAAACATAAAAGTGTAACTTTTAGCCTTTAGTGAATATATCTATTATATTATTCAAGTAATTAAAAGTATAGGAATAGTAGAATAGATGGTTACAGCCTGAAAACTACTTTTGCATTCGATTAATCGACTACTTTAACATAATATTTTGGAGCTTTTTTTTGCTCTTAATATTGTTTCAAACTTCTATAAAAGTTTTTCAAACATGAGAAAATAGTTTTAGCTCCTTACTTATCACATCCTTTCTCATCTATTATCATTTATACCCTAAAACGCATGATTGTTAGGAGATTCTTTACTGACAGAGGGACGGAGAAGTCTGAAGTTTTTACGGTTTCGGATCTGCTGTGGCGAGGTTTGACGACAGGACAGAGTTTATTTCAGTGAACGGAAAGAAAAGGTCATCACATACATTCAGAGTTATTTATTCAGTAACTTTTCAGCAGTAAGTGGAGCGTCCCAAAGGCGTAACAGCGGGGTTAAAAGGTCAACTGTATGTAATTAGTACAGCAAACACCACACTAAGTAAATCTTCTACTGGCTCTTCTCCATATTCTTACAACTTTAACCTGCTTAACAGTTTGTTTTGGTGCATATCTTCACAGTGTTTACATTCGACTTTAACGGCCTGTAATGCTTTTAGTGCCTGATCTCTAGGAGTCGCATGCGCCGGGCCACGCTGATAAAGCGCTCTCAGCTCTTTGGCTCTTTGCAGGAATATTTATGGCTATGGTGGCGGTAGGGGATCTCACTAAAATAAGGAGGAGGGGGGGGGGGGGCTGGTTTAAGGAAGAGCCGAGGAGGGGTTGAAGGGCCAAGTGTGCCTCGAAGCAGGGTTTGGGGAGGGGGTCAAATGCATTTACAGTCATGAGACGGCCGGCCTGGCTTTTATTTGTTTTCTTTCTCTGGTTTTGTCTCTTCAATCTCATCTCGACCTTGTGTACCTGCTGTTTTGTCGTACTGGCTTTCTACTGAGCCAGTCCGACATTTACCTGTCACAAAAGTCAGTCACAGGGGTGGAAACGAGGAACAAACGAAAGACTGTCCAACTTGAAAATCTCTCCGTCTTTGTCCCCCCCCCCTCAGTCTTTTTGTCTTTTGTTAAATCCAGACTAGCTCATATTTGCTTCTTAATCAGTCTCTTGGCAGCTTATCTTAAAACCCACATTCAAACACTTTTTTTTTTTTTTTTTTCGTCTTTGTCAGCATTTATTGAATACTTTCATTATACAGCACTTTGTGACAAAAAAAAAAAAAAAAAAAAAACATCAGCTGGCTAAAATGCTGCAATGTAATAGAGAGGATGGAGCGTGTTAGTCCTGTTTTTCCTCCGCCTCTGGCAAAGGCAGAGCTTAATTTTCAATTGTAAAGACAGAGAAAGAACAGGATACAGCACTTTACGATACCTTATCTCATATTCTGTGAGCAGAAATATAGAAAACACACCCCGAGAAGTGTGAGAGAAGCAGCGCCATGACGAGATGAGTACATAAGGAGGAGGAATTTTATCCAACTCTTGCATATGTGCGTGTGTGTGTGTTTGTGTAATGCAGCTTTGCCCACTTCCTGCACAGATTACATTCATTCTATAACTCTGACACCCATGTTGATATGATTGTAAGGCATTTGTCAGCAGGAAACAGTGGGAATGATTCACCTGTTCACTGTTCTGTTTGCTGTAGGTTTGTCATATTTTTAGTCTCTTTCTGCCTTGAGCTACAGAACAAATTAAAGGGAAAACCTGATGAGAGTCTATATTTTTGTGAAACTTTTCCTTTATTTACATTTATTTACCGCTCATAAACTTAGCCTAAATTTGATCACTGTTCTTCTCAGTTTATGGCCTTTTAAAGTTATTAAACTGGAAGTACATATGGAGGGGAAGGCCTTATACTAATGCAGCTGAGTAGAAGATACACAATAAAATGCATAATAGTGATTAGGGATGTAACGATTACCGGTATAACGATGAACCGTAGTAAAATTTCCGACGATTAGTGTTACCGTTTAAATTCTAATTATCATGATAACCGTGTTTGATTACCACATTTTGAAAGAGAAAGAAAGAGAGAGAGACTATCTATCTATCTATGAAAAAGAAACTAAAACAACTCAAAACTTGATTTGGAAAATGGTCAAACAGTGGCCATAAGGTGCCATCTTTAATACACATTTGTATGTTTGATGTTTACATGTTAATATTTGAATGTTTCTGCAACAGAAAGTACATTGTGCTGTTATTTTATGTTTTGTTTTGTTTTGTTTTTCCAAAATACAACTTGGTTAAATTATTTCAGTGTGTGTATAAGTACTTTTGGAACATTTTGAGCACATTTCAACAATACCGCGATAATAATGGTAACCGTGATAACTGTGATATAAAATTTTCATATCCCTAATAGTGATAAAATAATAAAACGCAGTTCAGTCAATTAATTAAATCTGGAGAATAAACATAGTTTTTAGAATACAATGCATGTGAATGGGTTAAAAAAAAAGACCCCACTTTTTTATTAAAGAACAAGTGTGTGGTTGTTGGCACATGTTACATGTACAATAGGTGTGTATTTGGACCCTGACCAGCTGAACCTGACAGCACCTGCTCTTCACCTCTTTATGTCGTCTCCGTGGCAGCAGAGTACTGAAGCGCTTCCAGATCAATGTGTTTTAGATAAATAATGGCCACCGCATGCACCTTTTAGTCAAAGCACATGCATGCATTCATGCTGCACCCCCCCAGCCCCCCCCCCCCCCCCCCCCCCCATGAACACACATGTGCAGCGACACGCATGACTGAGCGTTTCCAACTACACACACAAACACATAAGGTTAATGCACACACATACAGCGCCACAGTATTTGTGTAGAAGTAAAACCCCTGAGGTTTTTTTGAAGGACCTTTCCTCTCGCTCTCTCTCTCTCTCTCTCTCTCTCTCTCTCTCTCTCTCTCTGCTCCAGTTGTCTCCTCTTCTTCCTCCTCCTCTTCCTCCCGTGGACACAGATGATGAGATGATGCCAGATGGCGCTGCATTGCATAGACATACATGCTTTTCTTCCCTCTCTCCCTCTCCCTCTCTCCCTCTCTCTCTTTTTTTTCTTTTTTTTGCCGTGTCCGTCACTGGACACACAGTAACACCACTGAGTGTGTCCCCGGGGGGCAAAAAAATATTCACTTGTCCTAGTTATGTGCTGCTTGTGCACTTCATCCTCCGTGTGCGTTGTTGTATATGTATGCGCTCACTTGTGTGTGTGTGCACCCGAAGGAAAGGAGATGATGGGAAGAGAAGGAGAAATAATGTATGTGTCTGTATCTGAAGCTTGGAAAGACAAAGACAGTTTGTGGCAGAGGAAGAGCGGAGAATCTAGCAGCCAGTACTGTATATGTACAGTACTGATTATGCATTGAATTTCCCCCACTGCTATTTCATTTAGCTCTCTTTGTTAATTATGAATCGGCTCTGCGTCGCCATCGGTCCCCTGTGTGAAAGCTCCCCTGCCGCCCAGCGGTGGCTGGCTTTGTAGTCAGAGGAAAAAAAAAAAACAGTAATAGCCTCACGCTGGTGTTCAGACCTTCCTGGTAGAGCAGGAGAGTTAGTCGTGTTCATCGCTTCAGTAATGATCTCAACTCGAGCTGTTTTTGCACTTTAACACCAAGCAAAAGGTCAAAGTTCAGCTGAAGGTGCTCAGTCTGCCCACAGCTACACTCAAAGGTCTCACACTGCATAGCCTTTACCTTCACGTACATGTAGGAGTGGATACAGGATCATCGGGGAAAGGAAGGAAAATTCGAATCATATATCAGCCATGTTAAGGATTTATGCATCAAAAATATCTTCTAAACACTTGAGCATTCGAAAGCACTAGCTTATTTGATTCAGTCATTTAGTTTTGTAATTATTTAGTTTAGTGCATTTCCACCCCCACCTGATGCCTCCACTCATTTTGATTTACCTTCTGACTATTATTTATTTATTCATGGTTTATTTGAGAGGGACGGTTACAGTAAACACAGATAAACTGAAAACAGCCATCCAGTGCAAGTCTTGTTTATAGCAGATGCTAATTTACAACAACCGTCCCTAGAGGGGCTTTTTGAGACTGAAAACAGTGAAGTATGAAAGGACAAATGCTAAATATAACTCAGTGCAAAATGGCACACATTTATTGACATTATATTTAGACGTCAGCACTGGTTTGTCGGCCTCTTTTTGTCATGACCTAAATATGAGGGACCAAACAATAATAGACAGACACAACATCGATACTGGGATACACTGTATTACTTTCTATTGTGATAAATTATTAATCCACATGCATCCACCAAACAGGATTAAAAGAAATGATAGTGATATAATATTACAGCATGTATTAGCTAAAACTCTTTTTCTGTATTGTTTTGTCTAAGTGTTATATATAATTATTATTTATATATTTATTTATTTTTTGCCATTTTAGGGGTATTTTTTCCATTAGTTTAGTTTCTTCATTTCCACAGATGTCTTTTTGACTTCATATATCATGGATGATGTCTCACAAAGTATTAAGTATCACAGAATATACTATCGATACTATCATGGCAGTAACGATATGTATCATATCTGGGGTTACCGTGTGATTCTTGTTACTCACAAGGACAAAAACGTAGATCTGTAACTCAAAACTATTCTACAGAGTTGGCTGATAATAAAGAATGACACTAGTCTACAAGTAAAATGTTTCCAGAATAAAAGTAATGAAATTTTACCACGTGTGAGACACTGATAAAGAAAAATCAAGTCAAAAATGCTGGTTGGCTGAAGTTTCCAAGGTACAGTCTTGGGTCAAAATGTGAAATTTGAGAATTAGCTAATGAGATAGTGGGTTTTACTCCCAGAGCTACTTCAAAACATTGTCTTCACCTTAAAATACATTCACTTTACAGGTTCTATCTAGTGGAAGATTTATTAATCTATTGTATAAATACATGCACATAAACCAGTATATATGTGTAATAACACTTTATCATATACCTTGAAAACATCAGCAAACCACCACTTTTGTCATTTGTTTTCCAATTAATCTTATTAAAATTCATAACATTTAGCACATTTAATCTCTGAAGCAGATAATTAAAAAAAAACAAAAAAAAAAAAAACAATTGTAGACCAGTGTTATAAGTTGTAGCCTATTTAAATGTTTTCCAGCATTCACACTCATTTTCATTAGTTTAATTTTTAATGTAGTGGCTAGTACGTGGTCTGTAACAATGCGGACAGTCACCCAACTTTCCTCCTCCGTTTACTTGTGCATGCGATCAACACTTTTTCAGCCAAAATAGCCTCGCTAAAATTTTCCGTCTTTTTCATTAGTCAGCATTTGCATTATATTCCTGTCTATTTCCTTATACCACTATTCACAGCATGCCATAAAAAGCCTCCTGGGCACCCATGGTTAACATTTCAAATTGTAGTCAAGCGTGGGGCAAATTCGTTTAGTGGATAAATACAAGGTTTCACCTCCAACTGGAGCACACACTGTGTGAGTGTGTGTGTGTGTGTGTGTGTGTGTGTGTGTGTGTGTGTGTGTGTGTGTGTGAGTTTGTGCAATCATAGGAATGCTGCAGGGGCTCTTGGTACTTGGAGACTAAATGGCAACATTATTTCAGTTTTGGGAAGAATTTAGGGAAATGCGAGTACACTCCCAGAGAAAAGCCTTCAGGCTGTGCGTCTATCTGTGTGTCTCTGCTGCTGTGTCTAACGCACAGATTTTTATTGTTTCTTTATATTCTGTTTTGTATTCCAGCTCTGTTCTGTCGTTTTTCTTGCATCTGGGAAGCGCGTCGCCTTCTCCTCATTTATCCGCTTAATTATTCGCGGTTTCGGTCACATTGCTGTAGAAAAGCTCTGATTTTTTGTGCAGATATAGGGGTCACTTTGTACCACATGTATGCATGCGCATTCAGACATCAGACATTCCACCATTATCCTTCATCATCTAAAATTAATGGACACAATCAGTAATTACCACATCAATAATTAAACTGACTTCACTTTTTGAAAGATATGGACCGACTAATGGCAAACACTCCAGTCTGCAATGCATAATGGATGACTTATCATCAGTTTCTCTGGATCTAACTAATATCCTTCTTTCTCTGCCCTCCCTGTGTCTCCTTTCAGATTCATACCAGGCCAAGGCGTGGTATTGTACCCTCAGATTGGGGATAAGTTGGACATTGTATGCCCTCGCGTGGACGGCGGGGTGGGTGATGGCGTGGAGTATTACAAAGTGTACATGGTGCCCAGGGAGCAGCTGGAGAGCTGCACCATCACTAAAGCCGACACGCCGCTCCTCAACTGTGTCAAGCCCGACCAGGATGTCAAGTTCACTCTGAAGTTTCAGGAGTTCAGTCCAAATCTATGGGGCCTGGAATTCTTTAGAGGGAAAGACTACTACATCATCTGTAAGTACACTTTCTGACCTTCCCCAAAGGGATCATAAATTAGGTGTTACATAATTTAAGAGGAAAAACTGTCAGCAAGGTTAGAACAGCAGTTGGTGGGGACATTCCCTGTATTTCTACATGGAGTTTACTGTCTGTTTGTGGATTTTTGCAGTTCTCAGGAACACTATTACTAATTTGTACATTTGAGTTTAACTTTATCGCCACTTTATTGTAATATTCTTTATTTGTGTCATTTAGGACTCAAATCAGTCAGTTTTTCATACTTTACTCTCAATATTTCCTGACCAGTCTTGAAATCTACCTACTAACTAATGTTCACATGTATTAAACTGATGTACCATGTATGACTGATACTACATATTTAGATTTTCTTCTGTACTTATAATCCTATATCCCTTATCCACGTGTTCTTTTTGGATTTTTGTGTTTTTACCTCTGTAAGGTTTCCAATGAAAGACTTCCACACAGTATTTTTACACTCTGATTTTGCCTCTAGGTGAAAGTGAGTATTGGCTTTGGCTGCTATTTTGTGTACCCATAACTCACAGCTGAATGCATAAAGTTCATGTTGATGGATATTCATGGAAATGGAAAGGAGCTAAAGCAGATAAGGCAGGTCAAGGGTAGAGCAGATGACACTCCGGTGCCACATAAATCTGTTTCAGTTTGCGCTCAGGTGCCACAGCGAGTGTCGTGTTCTCAGAGATACTTCCTTTGGGATTTGTTTCTTTTGTAAATACTTTAGTGAGATCCAACAGGAGAATATTGAGGCCAAAACTTAGTGTTGTTGAAAATCGCATCTCTGTGAAGAGCACTGCCGATATTTAAAGGTGTCAATCCACCCACAGCGTCTTACAGCAAGCCAAGTCCAGAGGTGAGAGTAGCCTTTATAAAATTCTCTACTCTATATTTCTCAGCCTGAATGCCTTTGAGAGGGCTGTCTAATACCCTTATACCTCTTGTGATTCATATGCTCTCATTTATGGCAGACGTTTCCGACAACATTTCATTTAAACTAGTTTGATTTAAGCCCACTTGAACTTGTGAACTCCCAAGCTATGACACCCTAAGGCTCGTATTCTCTATCCTCTCAGCTTTGAAATGATGCACAGTCCAATCCCACGATGCAGGTGTGGCCACTGCGCTTCGTCGATTGTTACTAACGCCATCCTGTGAGGAAGTTCTGATAGGGTTTTAGCGACGGCCCCCTGGTTTGAAACATGGGAGGTGGACTAAACCATCTGTGTGGTGCTGATGGGGGGGGGGGGGGGGGGGGGGGGGGGGGTGCTCTGCAGATAGGACCATCTGTGAGGCTCTGCCATAGCCATCTGTGAGCTGTCACAGTAGGGGAAGGCCATATTTCTGACTGAGTAGAAGGAAGGAGAAGACAGGAGACTAAAGACAAGAGAAGAGAAGAGCAGGAAACCCAGACAGTCGATTGTGATGGAAGAAGCCAAATGTGGATGAATGTACAAGGTGATTCTTGTGCATTGTGTAAAATTAAACTGCCGGCGTGTCTTTAAATTTTCCTCTGAGCTCCGCAGAAGCACCGCAGAGATCTGTCGAGCAGATGTTTCAGAAAAAAACAGGTTCACTGACACAATATGCTCATTCACGGAGTTTTGAACCAAACCGGCAACAGTGGCTGCTCTGTCACTAATGTGTCATAGCTGCAGGATATTTGCATGCTGGTGCATATCCTGCTGTGTTATCGTCTAACAGGTGCTTTTATGGCCCAGGCAAATCAAGTGAGTAATGGGTGAAAGGCGCTACACCATTATCCACCAGTTTATTGAGTTTGTTTGTAAATCTGTCTGATGTGACCAAAATCTCATCCCCTGACACACGTCATTCCATATTCAGTTAATAATACACATTGAAACACAACCAAAGAAAGACACAGATTAATATCAAATAATAGATGTTTCTACTCATCACTCTGTTTTAATCTAATCTAAAAGTACTAATCAAAATTTTCTGATTTTCCAGTTTATTAAATTTAACCCATAAAGACCCAAACATCCACTTTTAACCTCAACCTAAACTGTTTAATACCTGTTGATCCATTAATCCTATCAATACATGTAAATAATTGGTGTAAAATGCAGTTTGTCATCTTTTCATGGTCATCACATATGACCCATTTGGACGTTCAGAGTCTCCATAGTAAACGTGGAAACACCATCATCTTCTACAACATTGATTCACCAGTAAAACCTTTGGAGTTGGATCAATGACAGTGGATGGAGACACTGGGTTTTACGCTTTTGCTGAAAAAGTCACTTTTTATCTTCAATTTTGTCTGTTTCTAATATAATAACCCTCAAATTTAATCTGATCTTTAATAAACATATACACGATCAGTACATTCAATATGAGAAAATACCTGATTTTCACTGACGAAACAAAAAATACACATGATAATATTATAATAAATGGTAAGAAATCACTTAAGATAGGTTAAATTCATTTGGGATCTACCAAAAAAGTATGGGTAAAATACAGTTTGTCATCTTTTCATGGTCATCAGATATGACCCATTTGGATGGAAACACTGTCATCTTCTACAACACTGATTCACCAGTAAAATCAACGGAGCTGGATCAATGACAATGGATGGACACACTGGTTCTATGTTCAGTGAATGATATATTTTGCTGAAAAAGTCACTTTTTCTTCAGTTTTCTCTGTTTTTTATATTATAACCCTCAACTTTAATCTGAGCTTTAATGAACATCTATATGATCAGTAAATTAAATATAGGAAAATACCTGATTTTTAGTGATTACATACAAAAGATAGAGGATAATCTTATAATAAATAGTGATAAATCACTTTAGAAAGGTTATACAGGGTGGGGAAGCAAAATTTACAATGAACATTTAGTTGTTTTTTCTCAGCAGGCACTACGTCAATTGTTTTGAAACCAAACATATATTGATGTCATAATCATACCTAACACTATTATTATTATTATTATCCATACCTTTTCAGAAACTTTTGCCCATATGAGTAATCAGGAAAGCAAACGTCAAAGAGTGTGTGATTTGCTGAATGCACTCGTCACACCAAAGGAGATTTCAAAAAGAGTTGGAGTGTCCATAAAGACTGTTTATAATGGAAAGAAGAGAATGACTATGAGCAAAACTATTAGGAGAAAGTCTGGAAGATACTATTAAAGAAGAATGGGAGAAGTTGTCACCCGAATATTTGAGGAACACTTGCACAAGTTTCAGGAAGCGTGTGAAGGCAGTTATTGAGAAAGGAGGACGACACATAGAATAAAAACATTTTGTATTATGTAAATTTTCTTGTGGCAAATAAATTCTCATGACTTTCAATAAACTAATTGGTCATACACTGTCTTTCAATCCCTGCCTCAAAATATTGTAAATTTTGCTTCCCCACCCTGTATATAGAGAAAATTTAATTTGGGAACTGACACAAAAGTATCACTGGGTCTTTTTGGGTTAAATGGTTGTTGACCAAACCAGACACTGAAGGACGTCATGTTGGGCTTTGGGAAACACAGATCAACATTTTTCATCATTTTTCTGACAAAACATAGATCAAACAACTGATCCGTCAAATAGCAAAGAGCAAACAGAGACAATAATCCTTGGTTGCATCCTTATATGATGTATATGCTCATGTCAGTCGTATAAATAAAGTGCATAGGGACACATAGATACACCAGTGTGAGATCGCATCCACACCCAGGCAGAACAAACCGTTAGATGTGGTTTGTGAGTCTGTGCTCTAAGACTACAAAGGCTTCTGACTGAAGAGGCGCAGACACGATCGCCCTCCCCTCATCTCCTCCTCGGCTGCCTCCATCCAAACGCTGCAGTTAATAATTGATGAGCCGATGCTGGTGTTTACTTACCGCGCTCTGCACTGCTCCGCCGCCGAATGTGATCAGAGGATCAGAATGCACAAGACAGGGTTAAGTTCAGGTTAACGAAGAACATGGATAAAACAGTGCAGAGCGGGTCGACGGATGCATGTGCATGACAGCGAACACGCTGATAACACACTTGACGGGGGCTTTTCTGCACATACACACACACACACACACACAGGTACAAACAAACACCCTGAAACAACAGCACAAATCCTCAGTCTGTATATTATATGTGTTTCTGTGTGTGACTGAGAATATTAATTTCCCACCACCTACTGATAAAAACCTTCCTCCTCCTCCTCCTCCTCCTCCTCCTCCTCTTCTTCATCATACCCCTGCCGAGTTGACAAGTTGGAACCCAAAGAGTGGTGGGAAAGTTCAATCCCAAACTTTAAAAAGAGGGGTTGGAAATCCAATTTTGCAGTTCTTGCAAATTCCCTTCCACCAATATCCCACCCCACCCCACCCCGCTCAACCCCTCTGTACTCCTCACCCCTCCGCCTGCCTTCACATTTACCCAAAATGCTAATGTGTAGCCTAAAGAAGGGCAGACTCTGAGCTGTTTCTCTGCTGGAGTGTGTCACTTTTTTTTTTTTTTTTTTTTTTTTTTGCTGTTAATTGCCTCCTCTTGGCTAGCTCTGGCCCCAGTCCTGCAGCTTTAACAGCCCACTGCAGTTGCATTGTGATGCTATGTTGTGTACTTTCGTTTTTGTTGGATCGGCCGTTTGGCTCCTTAGCATGGGTAAACATCAGCGGTAAAGCACAAACAAACACCAAAACAAAAACCGAAAAACAGACAGAATGACAGAGATACACTGCGGTGTGTAGGTGGAGGAAGATTCATGGTTGTTTTTACCTTACACTGCTGAAGCGAGTTGTTGCCCGTGGGCGTAATTGCATGTGTCTATGCATTGTGTTAGTGAAGCATTGGAATTAATAAATATATATGTACTTAGAGCTGGATTTTCTTCCCATGAAAGCCTCTCTGTCTTGTTATCTGCGCCTGCGTGTCTCTGACCTACCCCTCCTTCCCTCGAGTGATGCTGTCCAAAATCCATCAGAGTGTGACACCGCCTCAGAAAGTTCACTGTGAGGATTTCATTAGTCTTTTGGAGTGAGCACTCGATACGTAATTAATTAACCAGCGTTTAATCCTCCATTTCTTCTCACAATTGCCAAGGCTCCACATCAATGCTGTGGATCTGAGTCTCAACCAATTGGATTAGCGCTGCCTTGTGTTAAGTATTGTGCCAAGGCTAGACCTCTAGATTAGTTGGGGATGCACCCCACCACCACCACCACCCCCATCCACCCCCCAACTCCAGTCTTTCAGATTGAAGTGACTCTGATCAGGCCTCAGCGTTTGATTTTCCTACTGTCATGTACAGTTCAAACTCACAATCACAAACACAAAACAACTGTAAGAGACGTTTAAGTCTGAAAATCTCAGATGTTCACCACAATTTCTGTATTATTCAGATTCAGACAACTTTATTTATCCCATACGGGCAATTCATTTGCAGCTTACCACAGACATCAGCCCACATCCAAAGTGCAATGTGACAAATATAAATAAATAAGTGTATAAATATAACATCATTGGAAGCAACTATGAATAAATACATTTAAATAATTGAGAATAAATAATCAATAAATACCAATATTGACTAAGACTAAAAGACATCTAATGGAGATGATGGTACAGTGACCTTAACACATACATAAAATAGTCATTTATACTGTCATGTACAGTTCAAATTCACAATCACAAACACAAAACAACTTTAAGAGACGTTTAAGTCTGAAAATCTCAGATGTTCACCGTAATTCCTGTATAATTCAGATTCAGACAACTTTATTTATCCCATACGGGCAATTCATTTGCAGCTTACCTCAGACATCAGCCCACATCCAAAGTGCAATGTGACAAATGTAAGTATATCACTGTATAAATACAAGATCATTGGAAGCAACTACGAATAAATACATTTAAATATTTGACAATAAATAATCAATAAATACCAATGCAGACTAAAAGACATCTATTGGAGATGATGATAAAGTAACCTTAAACATACATATAAAATAGTCATTTATACTGTCATGTACAGTTCAAACTCACAATCAAAAACACAGAACAACTTTAAGAGACGTTTAAGTCTGAAAATCTCAGATGTTCACCACAATTCCTGTATTATTCAGATTCAGACAACTTTAAATATTATATTATAAATAAATAATCAATAAATACCAAAGCAGACTAAAAGACATCTATTGGAGATGATGATACAGTAACCTTAACACATATAAAATAGTCATTTATCATGTCTGCATAGTCAGTAATAGTCTGAACTGTTTTGCACCCATAAAAACTACATTTGTAGCTTTAGTCCTCCAGAAAGTTTGGTTATTGGAGAAAATATGTGTTTGGCCTTGACATTACTTAAATTTCATCACTTATTTTGGACTTTTGGATATACAGTATTTATATTTATATACAATATGTACTAGGCAGGCAGACTTCTTGATGTTAAATGTAGCGCTGTTGTTAAAATAAGTCTCAGCACATGGATTAAAACGTGACAAGTTGAATCTTGCAAATGTTTATATTGAAGTCGTCCCATAAATGCAGATTTTATGTATGTGGATACTTGCAGAGTCGTAATAAACGTATAAAATTTGCATTGGTACAGTTTTTTTTTAAGTGTTTTTGGTCACAGGACAGCGGTTCGGACTAAATGACCCATATAATACAACCTTCTTTGATGTGTATGCGCAGCTTTTTCCGTGTGGCTGTAATATTTGCAACCTTGTGTTTTCCTGCATGCACAAGGGGCTGCTGTATGTCCGCAGATTAACGTCAGTTTTCTGTGTGTGTGTGCCTTTTTAAAGTGGCCCCGTACAATGCTGCTCCAGTTGAGAGCAGATGAGTTTGACGTGATTGTTTGCGGCAGCATGGCCTGCAGCCGAGAACCTAGCGAGCTAGATGATTATATGAGCTAAAGAGGGAGCGAGAGGAGGGGTGGAGGAGAGATGAATAAGGAGGGAAAGGGGGCAGAAAGAGAGTGACGAAAGCAAGAGAGAGAGCTAACGGAGAATGGAAGAAGGGACAGAGGGAGAGGAGGAATAAAGAAAATGAGGGCATAGCGACGGAGAAGAGCGACGAACGAGGGCAGAAGAAGGACAAGGCTGCATTTACAGTCAGAGCAGAAATTTCATCAAGAATTTAATCACCCTTTTCTTCTGTCACAACAGAAAATAGTCCTGTCTCTAACCCACTGATTGTCATATGGATCAGGTGTGAGCCTGCGAATCTTAAAATGCAAATTGAGGTGTAATTGTGTCTACTTTATCTGACATAAACAGCTTTTCGGTTTACTGAAATACAGCCAAATTAATAGTATACAATTGGTGGTGTCATTTTTATCACATAATGAAAATAAGTGGACAAAATTATTTCGCAGTAGGCAGTGGCGGTATGTGTGCGCGTGGGAAATATGTGTGAACTTTCATTAAAACTATCAGCCTACGTTTGTAATTAACCACTTGTAATAATCGAGTGTTAGCTTAAGTGGATTTAAATAATGCATTTCTAATGTTTGTGTGTCTTTCCGACTAGCTGGAAGTGAAGGTTATTAACTATGTTTGGGATTCTGAGGTGACCCGGCTTTGCCCTGGCCTGTTTCTGAGGGTCAGCGGAGACCCTAAACCCTGTCAGTGGCGATTACTCCACACAACAGTGACGAGCATTAACCAGCCGGCGAACCCCGGCGCTGCGATGATGGCTTCACGCTCCACAGCAACTCGGGGGATGGAAATTACGCCCCGCGTTTAGATCATAGCGCTCTTTGTCTCTCCTTCTCGTCTTCCTTTTCCGTCCCGTTCTTTCTGGGACACGTTGTCACTCCGTCCATCTGTTCATCCTCTCATTGCGCACGGTGCACTTTCTCTCTCTCTCTCTCTCTCTCTCTCTCTCTCTCTCTCTCTCTCTCTCTCTCTCTCTCTCTCTCTCTCTCTCAGTCCTATCTGTCTTTCAGGGATGTCTCCTCAGTCTGTTACCAGCACTTTCTTTCAGCATTGTGTAATTATACCCACAGAATTTGGCAACCTTTGCTAAGCTGCTTCCAAAGTATTGTTTTTCAAGTTTCCAAAGGCTCTTTATGTCAGACTAGAAGTTGCATTTCAGCTCAGACTACAAGTTAAGCAAGCAAATCACTGAGTAGGCTTGAAAAATGTCAGAAAAGCAGAGTTCCTGTGGCTTCTTCAAAGTATTGTAAAATTATGATGTTGAAATGTTTTACATCAATGTTTCAAACGTCTTAAAACTGCTGAAACATGGAAGGTATTACTGTATATTTATTTACTTTTATTCACAAAGTAGCGTCAACTCATACTTAATACTCATATGTAATATTACACTGCAATACAGTATATCCTGTGTAGTAACAGATTACAATACAGGGTCTGAGTAACATGGTACTTGAGTATTATGTATTAGAATTAGTGTTTTTTTGTTGCTGCTTGTTGTGTTTTAGTGTTTTTTTCCCTATTAATTGACAGTTTCTATGTATTGATTGTAGGGATGTTACGATTACCGGTATAACGATAAACGGTGGTAAAATTCCCGACGGTTAGTATTACCGTTTAAATTGTAATTATCATGATAACCGTGTTTGATTACCGCACTTTGAAAACTCACAGTACTGCTCATTTCCAGGAGACGCAGCAGCATTCCAGGCGTGCATGCCAGTTTGCATCTATCTATCTATCTGAAAAAGAAACTAAAAAATCAAACTTGATATGGAAAATGGTCAAACAAGGGCCATAAGGTTCCATCGGTAATGCACATTTGTATGTTTGATGTTTACATGTTAATATTTGAATGTTTCTGCCAACAGAAAGTACATTATGCCTATTATATTTTTTCAAAATACAACTTGGTTAAATTATTTTAGTGTGTGTGTAAGTACTTTTTGAACATTTTAAGCACATTTCAACAATACCGTGATAATAATGATAACCGTGATAATTTTGGTCACAACAACTGTGATATGAAATTTTCATATCGTTACATCCCTAATTGATTGTTGCCTTTACTTAATCTTCTTGGTAATGGATGTATCGAAACGTATTATATCGCACTATATCATGTCATATAGTCTAATATCGTATTGTAAATAAGCATTAGTAAAGAGTCTGTGACCAAATTAAATCATTCATTGAGACATCTTAATGTGGAAATGTTGTCCTCATTATGTTTGCTTAAATGCTTCACTACATAGTGTAACACAGTATAAGATTATTATTATTATTATTATTATTATTATTATTATTATGAGTTGGAAAACTTCTCTAACTTTTAAGTAAGTGATGCAATTTTTGTTTCCTTTCTGATTTTCTGTAAAGTTGAATTTGGTTCTGAGTCATATTAAAATTAAAGAGTCTTAAATGTTACTTGCCCTAAGCAGTAGAAAAGACTGAGTTAATAATAAATATAATCGAAATTTAAAATAAAACCACAATCTAAAAGTGCAATTATCTGCAGTATTAACGCAGCTGTTTTGTGATTTGGTGGTTAGCCACTTCAAGAAACAAAGAAGGAAATTGAGTTAAGGGGCTCTCAGTCTTTATCTGGATTGCGGGCTCAGAATTGACTGTCTCGTTAAACGCAGGGTGATTTTCCACTCCCTTGATTTGATAAACAGGAGAAAATTAAGTTAAGGAGGGTAAATTAAGTTAAGGAGGGCGAGGGCTGGTGGGGGATGGTGTATTTACGATGCGGGGGTGGGATTGCGGTTGGAGTGCTGCGTGCTCGTTGGATGCCGGTGCTAATTTTACAGGTGGCTTTCACACTCAAAGTGAGGACACTTCTTTGACACACTTGTAGCATTTGTGTGAGGCTCTGTGTGACTGTGTGTGTATGAGTGTGTGGTTGAAGGTGTGTGTGTGTGTTTTGTGCGAGTGAATGTGTGCTGGCACGTTTTTTACAGGCCTACTCAAGCTGTCACTTTGGTCTCAAGCGGTACTTTGTCAGAGCCGGTGAGTGATTTTTCCTGATGGCCTTCTTCCCCTGTTTCAAGGCCTGCTTTTGCATTTTGTGACTGTGTGCAACGAGATTTTTTTTTTTTTAGCCCCAAAAAACCTCATCTTAACCACATGAGCAGGTCCAAAAGCAGTGAGAAAACGTACTCTGTAATTCACAGTCCGGCTAGAGTGGATGGTAAAGGGAAATCAAATGTAGCTTTTCTTATTTTTGTCTTTTTTTGTTCTTGTTTTTCACCCCAAAGTGACACACAAGCTCATTTTTTACATCTTTTTTTTTTTTTGTCAGCCCATTAATTTTTGCCTTTTATCAACAAGCGTGTAATAGAGTGGATGTCATATATACAAAATACAGGATATCCTGACTTCAGTTAGGGTCAGAAAAGGCTATGGGTTTGTTTAACTATTGCTAAAAACATTGTGAGATGTTATTTTTCACATCTTTGCTGAAATTTTCTGTATTTTTCAGCTGCCAGTGCCTAAACCTAACAATAACTGTTTAGTAACACTGCTTTTTTTTAAAGAGATACACGTGTTATCATGGCTTTATTCTATTCTCTCAAAGCACCATGAAATAGAAATATTGATATGAACCACAGTAGTGTTTCATTAACCCATAAAGACCCAGTACTACATTTATGTCAGTTCCCAAATGATTTTTTTTCCCTATATTAAACCTTTCTCTTTAGTGATTTATCACCATTTATTCTAAGATTATCCTCTATATCAGGGGTGTCAAACTCTTTTTAGTTCAGGGGCCACATTAAGCCAAATTTGATCTGCAGAGGGCCAGACCAGTGAAATAATAACATAATATATAAATAATGTCAACTCCAAACCTTCTTTTATGTTTTAGAGCAAAAAGAAAGTAAAATTATGTGATGAAAATGATTACATCTACCAACTATCCTTTAAAACAACGTGAATAACATGAACAAACTGAAATTTCTTAAGAAAACTAAGTGCAATTTTAACAATATTCTATCTCAGTTTATCATTTAAACATGTAAATTACAATTTACAGATCACAGTGGATCGACAAATACATAAAACATTTAATAACAGGCAGAATATTGTTAAAATTACACTTCAGACATTTCAAAATGTTAATATTTGTTCAGGTTATTCATGTTTTTGTGAAATGTTAGTTTGTTTTAGTGTAAATACAGTAAAATGACATGAAAATTTTTATATTTACAACGAGTGGAGTTGTGAGTATTTATGGGTTATTATGATAGTATTTTACTGATTCGACCCACTTGAGATTAAATTGGTCTGTATGTGGAACCTGAACTAAAATGATTCATATCTTCAGTGTAATTTTTGCATTTCACAAATTCATCCAAAGGGCCAGACTGGACCCTTTGGCGGGGCCGGATTTGGCCCCCGGGCCGCATGTTTGACACCTGTGCTCTATATTGTGTCTGTAAATGCTCAGAGAAAAGTGAAGAAAAAGTGACTTTTTCATCAAAATATATCATTAACTGAACATAAACCAGTGTTTCCATCCACAGTCATTGATCCAACTCCATGGGTTTCACTGGTGAATCAATGTTGTAGAAGATGACGGTGCATGAGGCTGCATTTTACACCAATTATTTGCATGGATTGATAGAATTAGTGGATCAATAGGTATTAAATGTTTTACAACAGTAGATGATTTTGTTAAATGGTGGATGTTTGGGTCTTTATGGGTTAATGTCCATTCAATGTTGAGATTTCTGGCCCATTTTTTTCTCCTTGCAACCCCCCTCCCTCCACACTAGGTCTTATCGGACTGCTGTAATACCACCACTAGTTGGTGGCTAAATCCATTTGTGAGGCTCTTGTATGAACCAGGTCTTTCCCAGCCCCCTTCCTTCCTCACCGTGTCCCCCTCAGCATTACGGATTAGCTGGTTAACTCTAGCCAGCTAGTCTGTCATCCAGTCCAGCCCCGGTCTTCTTGTCTGGCTGGGCCGAGGAGGGCCAAGTCATTCAGCCAGCCTTAGCCCTTTCAACAATCACATTCTGTTTAAATCCAAGTCAGGCTTTCCTGGACTGCAGCCTCGGCCAGAGTGAGTGTGTGTTTTACTCCGCATTTAAAGGGGAAGAGGAATTTAAAGTTTTAAACCAGGAAGGATTTTTCGATTTTTTTTCCCTCTTAAATGTCAAGGAAATGTTGCAGCCAAGATTATAAAGATGTTTATCTAAAGGTCTGAGCGTACAGTTTATTTGGGATAGATGGAGGTTGATGTGTTAAATGGTTTTAAAGGTGAAAGAGCATAAAGAGTGGAGATGACACAGTGCTGATAATGTGAAGTAGCTCACCCCTAAATACACCTTCTGTGCAGTTCGCTGCCTTATGAACTCTGACCTCCGAGGTGGGTTTAGTTCACACATACACACATGAAAAAAATGCACAACAGCACAGTCTGATTGTGCCGATCTCTGCACAAAGTAAACAGTTTTAAGGACATCCTGAAGGATTGTAAAACTTCTGTGTGTTTGCGCTAACAGGTTTATGAAATGAACACATGCACGCGCATTCACACATACACAGGCAGGCACAGGAGCACAAGCCTTTAAGGAGCTTTGTCTGTAATGTGCTTTTCAGTCTCCACTGGAAAGCCATAGGTCAGCTCGAGAAGGAGACAGGAGGGGAGAGAGGAGGCGAGATGGAGGGAGGGAGGGAGGGAGGAAGTCCTTGTTAACATGCTCTTTGTGTCCGCTCCCATCACCGTCTTATTGAGGCAAGTGGATTCGGATCAAAATGATTGGTAGCTAGGAGGGGAGGAAGAAAAAAAAAAAAAAAAAAAGTAAAGAACAGGGAGGAGGAGAAAGTGACGACTATGCAGAGATTAATTTTCTAAAGCTATTTCAATTTCAACCAGCACCTGCCTTTCAATTTGGGGAAGCAGCATGTGGAGGTTTACGGATGGAGGTGCAAGGTGGCTGTCCCGAAGAAGAAGAAGAAGAAACTGGGGTGTAATTCAAGGGAGGAGGAGGAGGAGGAGAGGAAGTAGGGTGAAGAGGAATGAGGAGGAAGAGGTGGTGGCAAGGGGAGGGAGGGGGGGGTTTGGGTTTGGAGGGGGTAGTCGTGGTGAATGCGGGCCACTGGGTGCTGGCGGGAAGCCAAGCCGCTAAGCCCTGGCAGCTCGTTATCCTCTGTGTTACTGACCTGATAGACCACAAGCCCCTGCTCCCCCCTCCCCTCCCCTCCTCTTCGCCTGTTTCCCCTGTCCCACTGTTCATTCAGGATGGCTGCAGTTCCAGGCAGCAGCCTCCGGGGGCAGCAGAGAGGTAGAGCAGGGGCTAAAATGGGGCTTCCAGTTGATGGAGCTTTGGCAGGACACCAACACGTTATGTAAAATATGTGTCACAGTTTCTAATTCATTGTCCAGAATTTTATAATCTGCAGCATTTTGTTATTAATTTCTAGGTTTTTTACCAGTTTTTTTTTCCACATTTACTTGTCTTCATCCCAGTGAATCATTTTATTTTAACAATTCAGTATGTAATTTGGATACTTTTGGTGTTGTTTTCTGTTCAAAAATCTGAGCAATAATCCTAAAATTCCTATTTATTTCCAAAGACAGACACTTTACATATAATACCTTCAGATTCTTCTAATATCTTCAACCCAAAAACATCACTCAAACTATAAAAGTGTCATGATGAAAAGGCCTCAGACAAATGGTCATTATAATATTAATACATTATTAATCTGTTTTATGAGTGCTGGACATTCCAATATTTCAAGTCCTCAAAGTTTTTTTTAGGGGTATGTCATATATTAAATTGATTTAAATTTGTCATATTTTAATTTTTGAAATGTTTCCGAATGAAGCTTCATTGTTTGACTTTAACACATAATAATTCAGTTTGTGTTTCTGCAAGTCAACAACACTCCAGCAGTTTTCAGCTCTTACTAATGATATGAGAGACTTTTCTGGTTACATTTTAACCTCTTAACATTCACTTTTTTACGTGGTATTCCTTCATATTTAGCATATCCAAATACGTAAGCTTATAACAGTATAGTTGATTGGAAATAAACATCTTCTAGAATCTGCAACTGTATTTTTTTAGACATGGGGCTAAAACAGAAAGTGCCACTGAATTTTCTGCGGAATTTCAAGTCTTGCACCAAGGTTATAGTAGTTTTGGATTTTTCATTATAGTTTAGTTTTATTTAGTTTTGACTTTTTTTTCTCTAATTCAGTTAGTTTTAATTAGTTTTTAGAGCAGGTTTGCTAGTTTTTATTAGTTTTCGTTATTTTCTAAATGCTTAGTTTTAGTTTCTTTATATCTTTTATCTTCTTCTTTGTCATATTCACATAAATCCCAGACAGGACCCTGCTGTTTTCATCCAACTTTAGTCTCCATGTTTCCAGGTAGAGTGGGGACCAGAAGACGACTCGAAACCACAAGTGACCACAAGTGTCGGACCGTTAAATATCATATGGTGCCAGCAGCTAAAATTGCTTGAGGGAAATAAATTTGCTTTCATATCAATCCGACATTGACAAAGACGAAAACGAAGCGAATTTTATCCATAATTTTTATACGTTTTAGTTAGTTTTGTAAGCACACAATACAGTTTCAGTTAGGTATCTTTTTTTTCTTTTAATTATAGTTTTTATTTATTTCAGTTAACGAAAATGTTTTTACAATTCTAGTTTTCATCATTTTGTTAGTTTTCATTAACGATAATAACCTTGTCTTGCACTTGATTATTTTTGTAATTTTGGTCGTATTTGTAAGGTAGATATAATAAAATACTGTTTTCTGTTACAGCTTTATCATGAATATCGAGACTAAGACCAGAATCAACTATAGTACTGGTTTAATTTAATATTTCGAAAGTTTAATTTATCTTAACTGTAAAACACTGAACCTCTTTACACATGGATACTATTTTTTTTTTTGGTTATCACATAATGCACCGTGTAATTCCTTTGACAACCATTAAAATATGTTACAGTTTATTACAAAACACAAGGACATATATAAGGTATTGGGTTCAGACAGTTTCATATTGCAAAACGCAGGTGTCCTTACATAATGGAATAAAAATTTGCTCAGTTTTGTCATCCTATTCATCGCTCCATCCTTTCATTTAATGGCTCTGTGTGTGGCCCACATCTGTACACGCCACCAGAGATTTCTTTTATCAAAAGTTGCAGTTTCCATTTTTAAGCGTCCTTTCACAGCATCTGCTTACAGGGCCCGTTTTGTTCCTCCTGTCACATGTGGGACGTCTTGCCCCGCCCCTCCAGATTCCTCTCCCAACATCTGCTGCCGTCCCTTGAACACAGTGTTTAGCGGTGCACTTCTGTTTTCTCCTGTGTTTAAATGTTTTTTTTAGATCCTTTAAGCTCTTTTCATCTAAGGGCCATTGAAGTATTTAACACCTCCCTCTGTTCTCTTAATTTCGCTGCCTCTCCTGGAAAGGTGCCCTAATTTTTGTAACTCTTCCTGTTTACATCGCTGGTTTTCTTTCTTCTTTTTTTCCCCTCAGTTGTCGGCAGATCTCTCCTTCTTTTTTACTTTAAGCCCCGGCAGCAAGTTTGGCTTTTTGATGTGAGCATTTGAGGGCTTTAAAAATCCAAAAAGTGTGTTTTTTAATAACTGGCTAACCCTCTCTGGAGTGTCGTTAGTGCTAATACACGATAAGCCGACAAATTTCCTGCGGCTTTCCAAGATGGCCGCCGTCACCCCAGCCACCGTTGTCTCCCTCTTCCTCTCTCTCTCCCTCACTCACACCTCCTTTAACTGCTTCCTTCATGAGGCCCATCAGCGCAGTTAGAGATATTATAGTCACAATTACTCAAGCTAATTGACTTTGGGGATGTGAAATATTTCGCCTGTGCGGAGCGACTAAGGCGATGAACGGGTGAATTGTGATTTTATTAATGGGGGGGATGACTCATATCCTTCCTCAGCGGAAGGTTTTCAGTGGCTCTGTTGTCTCAGGGAACTGGCTGTTTTTCTGAGATAGGCTTAAGGCAAACATGGCGACACAGTTTTCACAACATGTCTCTTTTGTACCCATTGGGAGGGTCATTTTTCAAATGTATTTCTCTACAGATTACAGAAAACATCCCCTCAAATGTGATTTGTCACATATTCCGTTCACTTCAACATTGTGTTACATTAATTCTGCATATAATAGTGTATGAGTGAAGGTGAATTCACCTAAAGTCATTGTGAATGTACTGTATATAATTGCTGGATGTTGTTTTGACTGCAAAAAGAGAGTTTATCCTTAACATTTATTTTCCACAAAATCAAATTAAAGTGTAACCCAGTAAACAAAGATGAAAATTAAACAATGTGATTCTACAGCTTCATACTAGAACATTTTGTTTTCACTTTTTTTTAACCTTCTGTTTTCATACACATTGCCCACACTTTTGTACTTTGTCTCAAAAACTTTAAATAACTCAGATATTTAAGTAAAGCATCATTTTTAGGGAATTCATTGTAGTGGGATTAACACTTATTGAAACTGTAACTTCACCTAAATGCAGTTACACATAACAATGTATCATATGAACACAACTTTTTGTTTATGCCTGACATGAACAACATTGCAGGATTATGGGAAAGTTCACATGTTGCCTCAGTGATACAAGTATGGTTCTGTTGGAACACATCCATCTGCTGCGCAACTTTGCAGAACTTAGAGCAGGGGTGTCAAACTCATTTTGGATCAGGGGCCATATTCAGCCCAATTTGATCTCAAGCGGGCCAGACCGGTAAAATAATAACTTAACCTACAAATAATGACAAATCCAAGTTTTTCTTTTTGTTTTAGTACAAAAAAACCCCCAATTAAATTATGAAAATATTTATATTTTACAAAAAAGATGTGAATAACCTGAAAAAACTGAAATTTCATTTGAAAAATTAATGCAATTTTAACAATATTATGCCTCGACTTATTATTTATACATGTGCATTTACACACAATGTTACATAAACATTTGGTAACACGCAGAATATTGTTAAAATTTTGGAGTTTGGAACTAAAATTTGAACAATTTCTACAATATTCCATCTTTTATTATTATTAACACCACTACAGATCACAGTGGATCCATAAATGCACAAAACATTTAGTAACAGGCAGAATATTGTTAAAATTGCACATTTCGGGTTGTTCATCTTTGTTTTTATTTATGTATTTATTTGCATTTTAGTGTGAAAGAATAGTTTTGTAAATGTAAATATTTTCACAGTGTAATCTTATTTTTTTCACTTACATTTTTTCCACTTAATTTTTCACAAAGAAAATTTGTCGTCATTATTTATGGGTTATTACCTCCACCAAGGAGGTTATGTTTTTGCCAGGGTTTGTTTGTTTGTTTGTTTGTCGGTCCATTAGTGTGCAACATAACTCAAAAAGTTATGGACAGATTTTGATGAAATTTTCAGGGTTTGTTGGAAATGGAATAAGGAAGAAATGATTAAATTTTGGTGGTGATCGGGGGTGGGGGGGCCCACGGAGGGGGCCACTGATCAGCCTTGGACTGAGGTCTGCGCTCTCCGAGTGCTTCTAGTTGTGTTGTTATTTTTACTGTAGTTCACATTGGTCTGTATGTGGAACCTGAACCAAAATGATTTAGACAACCTGGACTGTTCAAGTTAATTTTTGCACTTTCATCCCGCGGGCCGGAATGGAACCTTTGGCGGGCCAGATTTGGCCCCCAGGCCGCATGTTTAACACCTGTGACTTAGAGTAATAAATAATAAGTGTGTTTCATTGCATGAAACAAAAGCATTTTAATTTAACAAATAAATCGGACAGATACCCATGCAAACACTGCTTTTTTGTTATTGTTGTTTATTATAGCTCATATACTTTTAATAGAGTCGTGAAGTGCATGTGCATAGAAAAAACTGGCAATTTAACATTTTTTCACTGTAGTACCTAGTCGGAGTTACTCATATTTTATGATCTAAATGCATTATATCTATTTCATTACCCCGCACTTGATAACAGAAGCTGCTAATTCTAACCTTTTTCCTCTCTGCCTATTGTAGCTACATCTAATGGCACCATGGAGGGCATCGACAACCAGGAGGGGGGAGTGTGCAAGACCAAGTCCATGAAGATAATCATGAAAGTGGGACAAAGTGAGTATTGTATTATTGAATTACGGTCGTGAGCGCCTGCAGGCATGAACAGTCAGCCACGACGCAGGGCTCGTACACTGTTAAAAACGGTGTGAGACTCTGAAAAATGCCCTAATAAGGTCATAGGAGCCTGTGCAGCATACAGCTCCATCGTCTCCATGACACCTGGGGCTGCAAGGGGGCAGGAGATGTAATCTAGCGGAAGTCTAATGCACTGATACACACAACACACACATACAACTGTGTATGCTTGCTTGCACACATGCACACGAAGCATCTGCTGTTATATGCTCTCTCAGCTGAAAGGCTTTCTACACATGCAAATCTATTTTAGATGCAGACAGACACATGACGCTTGTGATGTATCGCCGTATCTGTTTGACACTTAGACTCACAAAGCACAGACACACACACACACACAGTCAACAGTCAGACTCTTAATTACGCTGATAATTATTCATAAATGAGCTGCCTGGCCGCCACCCTGTGAGGTAATTTCCGAAGGTCGGCCCTCTCTTCAGTGCCACCTTCTCCACTATTGAGAAGCGCTGAAGGTCAAGGAATTAATTGAAGCTGCTGAGGAAGAAAAGACAGAAAAGACCAGGTGCTGAACAGGCCGAGAAATTGGATTTAGCACCGAAAATCAGCTCCGGCGCTGAGGAGTTGCTTACAAATCACTCGATTTATTAAATGAAATGTTCTATTTAGTGTGGTTCCGGTACGATTGAGCTTGAAGGTGTAAAGTTCAACGCGATATAACTCGTGATTATAAGAGTGGGCGCTCGGCGAATTACTTCTCCATTTAGCGTGACGGTTTTGAAGTCAGCTCAGCTTTAATATCACAGAAAAAAAAAACATTAACAGACATTTGAACTTCAAAACATATGGCCCCATCACAGAACCCATTTACTTGTCTTTATCCTCAATTACAGCACTTTTCAAGTAATAAAGCTCCAGTTCTATGTAAAGGTAGTTGAAAAATGTTTTTTTTTTTTTTTTTTTAAATTAGAAACAAAAGAACATATGAGAGGAGCAAAACACATTAATACAGGGCTAACACCAAGCACACAGTTTTGAATCATTACTAATGCCAGGAATTTTCTCAGTCAGAATGATGGGGTCAGTGGACCACATTAAATGAAAAAAAAGTACTAGAAAAAGCCTTAACCCTTTATAAGGCACTCATAGAAATACTGTGAAATTCCAAATTGCAACCTTAGTGTGATATTAGAGGACATAAGAATGTATTACTTTAGTGGAATTTTTCAAAATATTTTAATGTTATGTAGAAAATCAAGATCAGTGAAGTTACCATATTTGGTTCCTTACCCATAAGTGGCAAAAACAAAAACAAAAACAAAAAAAAAATACAAGAAGTATATATATAAAAAAATACAAGAAAACACATATAAGTTAAAAAGAACATTACTTTTAGAACATTACAATAGCATAAATGGTGATCCAGACATCTGTCCACATCCACATTCTCCCTTTGAACATCATTCCTTACATTAGTACCATTACTTCATGGTACCTAACAAAGCAGGTACACTCACGGTTCATGCAGAGGTGGACCTTACAGACCCTGTAGACCACATTGGACCTGAGATTGTTGACTCACTGTCCTCACTGGAACTGTTGCTGTCACTGTCTTGTAATGTACATGGAAATTACAAAAAAATAAATAAATAAATAAAAAAATAAAAGTCCCTTGCCTGATAAAGGGTTAAGGGAAAAAATGAACACTCTATTTTTCCTTCTCAGATGTAATTTTCCTTGAAAGGGAGATTTTTAATGTGTACAGAGTCTGAATCAAGATGCAACACTGACATATTAAATGTCTGCTTAAAACCTAGAGCCATAGCAGGTTGTTAGAACATAACTGGGGTCTTTTTTTGACCAGTGTGTGGTTTAGGTTTACAGAAAACAAGTAGCTTTCAATGCCTTGCAGTTATTAACCATTGCTGTTTATGATACATTTCCTTAGCCTTATAGCATAACTGCTTAAGTCATATTTTTGGCCAAATTGTGAAATCTGGATGGAATGAATCAGGAGTGTTAGGAGAGTAAAGTTACGCAGATATCACATTATGAATTAGACAGTTATGCTTTGAGGCTTACAATATGTCATTTTAATTTAAATAACACAATATGTTGTACACTTTGTGCAGTATACTAGTGTGCTAAATAGTATCTATCCTGAAATCTTTGGTTTGAATGAAGAAAATCACACAATAACCCCATTCAAAGAGGGAAACTAGAAGATACGCCAAGAATAGCACTAATTCTGTCAGTAGTGTTGACATGAGCCATTATAAGTAAGGTTTTCTCATCAAATCCTCTTCTATTCTTCTTTCCAGATCCCTCAGACCCTATTTCACCCAAAGACAACCCCACCAGAGTACCCTACCCTCCCAAGCACACGGACGGCAAGAACCCCATCAAAACTAATGATGTGCTGGAGAAACCAGGTGAGCTCACCTATTTGTGCCTTAAATCCTGGGAAAGTGGTAATTGAGTGGAGGATTTATCGAAACAATTTGGCATTTGGGCACACAATTGTTCAGCCAAGAGCTAGATAGTGCAACCTAAGCGTATGTGTGTGTGAGTCACTAAGGTGTGTGTATGTGTGTGAAAGTGCAGGAAAAAAAGGTCAGCGATTCATCAGGCAGTAATTGAATGTTGCCCATAAAACTGATAGGCATCTCCAGCGTCTCAAGGACTTATAAGGTATCTCCACACTGGCCCCATTCCAGCCTTAACCCACCGCTTAAGTGACATTTTCAGGAAAATGATCTGATCGCTGTCTGCCATCTTTTTAACGACCCGTTCTTAGTACAGACCCACACTTGTTCCTGCACAGAATCACAACTCAGACAGACGTTCACCTACGCGCCTCTTATCTCTGCTATTATATTGCAGTTAGAAATCTCCCAAGAAGAAAATCAGACTGGCAATTTCCGCAGCGAGCCGTGCTTAGAAAAAAGAAACAGGAAGGGCCCGAGTACAAAAACAAGCTGACCTATATAAACAGGCCTCTAGTCCGTGTCTCTGGTTCATTGAGGGCGTGGCCTCGTCTGACACTTTCTGTTTTTACTCCCAAATCAGACTCTACTGTCCCGGCTGTTAAATCCACACTGGCAGCGCTCTCTGCAGACATCAGCATCTTGTTCTCTCCGTTTTCCTGTCGTCTCTCCTGTCTTTTTTTTTATGTCCCATCCCTCTTTCCCTGGCCTGTAGCAGGAGCATATGGGCGTCAGAGCTATGGGCACAGCGTCTGAGGCAGCATAATCCCCTTGTAAAACAACGAAAGGGTCCTAGCGTTGGGCCGCCTGCCATCCTGTTTCCACTCCCCCTACAACAGCGAAAGCACTTTTAGACCCTCGGGAGAACAGCGGTAGACAGGGAGACACTGTAATCCTGCCGGCTCAGGGAACACACTCCTGTCCCGAGGAGAGCAGAACACACCCACCCTTGGGTGTTGGATGTGAACCAGCGTGTCCGTCGCTGCGAGTCAGAGCACAGCTTGACTTTCATAATTGATATCTTATCATGACATAGAATATCTCTTTCTTATTTTTTCCCCCTATGGGGCTGTTAGTTAGAAAATGAAGTTACTTTTTTTTTTTTATGTCTTTCAAAATGCAATTTACCTAAGTGCCTTTTGCCTGCTTCTACCCGAGCCTCTGTATCTCCCCGTCAGGCTGCTCTCGCCCTAGTTTCAAGGTTGCAGTCTTCACCAGCTGAATTTGAATAGCCACCGATCGAATGTGACCTTTATACAAAAGCTTCTATAGGCGGACTTCACTCTCAGCCACTGCTCCCTCCACCTTTTACTGTGGTGTGATGAAAAGATTGTGCAGAATGAAAGGGAAAGACAAGTAAAAAGAAATACTGCCTCGGCTTGTTTTTCTTAGTTTTTTTCTTTTGTTTTTTTTTTTAGCCTGAGTTATACCAAACAAAACTCAATTTCTGTAGTTTTTACAGTTTGTTATTCTGCTGCACCAAAATTATCGGGACTAATTAAACTTAATCAAGCTCCTTGTTGTAAACAAAGAATCAACCCAAATGCAGTTCATAAAGCTGCTGAGATATGAGTTAAACAAAGAAACTGAACCTTTATGAAAAACAATGTAATATTTAGGTAAGAAATACAGATTAGCAGAAAGTTCTTCTTCACCTCTTCTATACACACATGAATTAAATTTGTTATTTGATGTTATATTGCTGAGTCAGGTTCTTTCTGTACAGGTCTGAGTGTATGTTCTGTTACTGTTGATGCAGAGGCATTTCTATAGACCAGGGGTGTCCAATCCTGGTCCTCTGGGCCCGGTATCCTGCATGTTTAAGATGTATCCCTCTTCCAACACACCTGATTTAAATGATAAGCCTGTTGTCAAGCTCTGCAGAAGCCTGATAACAACCATCAGGTGTGCTAGAAGAGGGAAACATCTAAAACAGGGGTGTCAAACTCATTTAGTTCAGGGGTCACATTCAGGCAAGTTTAACCCCAAGTGGGCCAGACCAGTGAAATAATAATATAATGATACATAAATAATGTCAACTCCAAACTTTCTTTTATGTTTTAGAGTGAAAAAGGTCAAAAATTACATCATGAAAATGTTTACATCTACAAACTATCCTTTGAAACAATGTGAATAACATAAACAAACTAAAATTTCTAAAGAAAAATAGATGCAATTTTTAACAATAGTATGCTTCAGTTTATCATTTACACATGTACGTTAAAACTTACAGATCACAGCTGATCTATAAATACAAAAAAACATTTAGTAACAGACAGAATATTTAAAAATTTTACTTCTTAACACATTTCTGGTTGTCTTCAGGTTATTCATGGTTTTGAGAAATGATAGTTTTAGTGTAAATACGGTAAAATTGCATGAAAATATTTACATTTTCAAGGAGAAACTTTGGAGTTGCCATTATTTATAGGTTATTGTGACAGTATTTTACTGGTCTGACCCAGATGAGATTGAATTGGTCTGAATGTGGAACCTGAAATAAAATGATTGTTAATATTTTCAGGGTAATTTTTGCATTTCACAAATTCATCCCACGGGCCGGACTGGACCCTATGGTGGGCCAGATTTGGCCCCCGGGCTACATGTTTGACACCCCTGATCTAAAACATGCAGGATACCGGCCCTCGAGGACCAGGATTGGACTCCCCTGCTACAGACTATTCATCAGCTTTTATCTGATATGAAGTTGTTTTTCTGTTTTTCTGACCTATCCTTTCCTCTGTCACACAGGTGTATCACCAAGAGAAAGCGACGGAAACGACAACGGAGGAAAATCCTCCAATGTCATCGGCTCCGAGGTGGCCATCTTTGTCGGCATCGCCTCGGGCAGCGTCATCTTCATCATCATCATCATCATGCTGGTCTTGCTTTTGCTCAAGTACCGGCGGCGGCACCGTAAGCATTCGCCACAGCATGCCGCCACGCTGTCTCTAAGCACCCTGGCCACCCCCAAACGGAGCGGAGGAGGTGGGAACAATAACGGTTCGGAGCCCAGCGACATCATCATCCCGCTCAGGACTGCTGACAGCGTCTTCTGCCCGCACTATGAGAAGGTCAGCGGCGACTACGGCCACCCGGTCTACATAGTTCAGGAGATGCCGCCGCAGAGCCCCGCCAACATCTACTACAAAGTCTGAGTGGAACTTTTTCAAACTTAAGGAGATGAACTGGAACAATCCCCGGGCAGAGCGGGTTTTTGGTTTCGGCCGCCGCTGACGAACGCTCTCGCTCTTTCTGTCTCTCTCACTCTGTCGACTCCTCCTCCTCTCCTCTCTGATGTTTCGTCACTCTTTCTTTCTTAATCAAAGTTTTGCTTTGTCGCTCTGGTTTGTTGATAGTCGGGGGGAAAAGGCTGCTGCTGCCACTGCTGCTGCTCTCCGGGTTCTTCTGGGAAACAGAGAAGAGGACGATCTCTTCTTTGCCCGATTGCGCCCTGTGTTTTTGTGTTGTGCACTGCAGCCGGCATTTTTTTGGGGGAAGTGTGTGAAGCTTTGGAAGTCGGACAGATGCACAGTTTGTGTCGTTTTCTTTTTCTCGGACGTTAACGGATGTAAAGGTTTCCTGGGATTACAGGAGGAGAAGGAATGTTTGGCCTAAGAGAGACTACTACTTGGAAAAAAAAAAGAGAGTGAAAGACACAAAGAAGGAGAGAGGAGGAGAGGTAAAGAAGGAGGAGGATATGGGCTGACCATGAACTGACACGGTGGCCACCCTCCCTCCACTAGCCAGAGAGACTCTGTGGATTTACCAGGACCGAGGAGGAGGAACAAGGAGAGAGATTCTCACGCTGATCCTCTCTGGGACTTTCCTGACTGACTCACAGAGATCACCCGTTCACCTCGCCACCCACATGCTCACCTTAACATATACACCCACAGACACACACACACACAAACACACACACACACTGTCTCACCCATCTGTCAACCACAACGTGTTTGGGTTTAAGTGTGGATTACACCTTTTCTCCTCATTTTCCCAGATGTATGTGTTCAGCAAAACACCTTTTCAGAACTTACTTGAAAGTTTTATGGAAAAAAAAGTAGATTCCCTTTTTCTTTTTTTTTTTTTTTGTACTGTCATCATTTACTGATTTTCTGTCTTATCTGCTTTTCATATTCTGGTGTAGTTCAAGTCCAGATTTCATTTTCCCTTTTGTCATATTGTCTGTCAAACACAAGTGACCCAGCAATGGCTAGGAGGGATGAGAGCATGAAAAGAAGGAGGTTTTTTTTTAATTTAGGGTGCACGTCAGGTTAGCCCAGGAGGCTTCTGGGAAGAGTGGAGGATTTTCATATACATAGAGCAGCACTTTTAACCCCCCTTTTTTGGTACCTCCACTCTTCGCAGCAGTCCACAGAGAGAGACACAGTGATAGTTAAAAGAGATGGGAGAGCGGCTGTATCCCGTCAGATTTAGTAGCGAGTTCTCGCCTCAACTTCTCTGGAAACCTGGGCTTTTCTCACGGGAAAGTGTTAGGGGCAATAAGAAATCCATTTCGCCTTACTGCCGTTTTTCGCATCAGGTGAAGAAGAGGCCTGAGATCTAGTCAAGGTTAGCTGGCTGAAACAGCTCTAGGTACTTTACCCCTAGGGGTCCGAGGATGATTAAGGGTGCCCTGAGGGGCCCGAATCAGCGTGACCGGTGCTCTCCTATTCTTGCTCATTAAAAAGCACAGGGACATCTATTTACATCGTCACTGTTTCTCAATCTCCATTAGCATTTCCATATTTTGTTCTTGATTTACTTCTTTCTTTTTTTTTCTTTTTTTTTCTTTTTTTTACAAAATAGATGTACATTAAAAAAAGAACATTACAAAGGTGAAAAATACAAAAAAAATTAAATAAAAAGCAGAATTTATTTATGATAGACACATAGAGCACAGGTGTTGTCAGGCAGTGTGGAGAAGAAGAAGAAAAAAGAAGAAGAAGTAATGTTAATATATTATGGTATAAGTGCACATTATGCAATCTAGGTTTTTGATTATTCGATATCTCTCAACCCACTGAGTCCCGTATTTCCACGAGCTCTTGTCCGGCAACACAGGGCGTGGTCCTGGCGAGGAGGACCAGGATCAGGGGAGGGGGGGAGGGTGGCCTGGACCCCGGCCCCGAGGGGGAGTGGAGTTATCTGACCCAAAAATAGCTAACGTTGGTGTACACAAGGGCAGAGTAGCTGTGTCTCCCACACTCACTCAGTGTAGCATCTCCCAAAGGATATTTCCCATGAAGCCCCAGTGCCCTCGATTCTCATACACACCCTTCATATGTTCTTTGTGCATGTGTGTAAGCATGTGTGCGTGTGTTAGGTCTATATTTCATCGTTCTCTTCAGCTTAGGATCATAATGGTGGCCTAGGCTGTCCCCTGAGCATATATATCATTAACATTGTCATTTGTTCATTAAAAACATCAAATTTCACCGAAAAGCCAAGCCTTGTATGATCTGAGGTTTGTGCCTCTAAGAGGCTACAAAATCTGCAAATATGCAATTCTTATTTATTTTTTTAATCAATTCTGAGAAAAAAAAAACACCTATGTAAAGTGTTCTTAACCACTGAAAGATGTAACAACAAACAAATGACACAAAACTAGCAAAGTACGTCACCAAGTCTGCTGTTGGTTTTTCTTTTCCTGCATTATTTGTATTATTATTTGAACCTTTTCCGTTCTGATAATGTGCCGTAGTACAAAGGTAAACTGTGAAAAACCATTTAAAAGAATATACTATATCACACCTGAACAGGTATTTAAGAAAAAAGGTGAAAAAAAACAACACACACAACAAAACAAAATGGCTGTTTAGTTGCTGTCTGTCTGCGGCAGAATATGACAATCTTATTAGTTTCTTTGAATCTGGCGTCCTTTTCTTAGCTGCCCCTCGACTAACGCTCTCCCAACATCGACGGTTCGGTTTGATCTCTTCGGAAAAAGTCGCAGCGATGTTGTGAGAGTCTTAGCACACGAGGCTAGGAGAAGCACCTCAGGCTACTGTAAAATGCCTTGCTCGTATGGTCAGCCCTTGGTCACTTGACTCAGTAATTTTGCACCGTACTTCTGTAGGTAAGAAACTGTAAATACATTAATGTTTGTATTGTATATGGATCCTGGGTTGTTACAATAGCCTTATTCACCTTTTTAGGAAAGTAAATGGAAAAAAAAAAGTTCAGAAAAAATGGAATACACTTCAGTAAAACAGAGCATACTACTTTTTTGGTAAATAGCTTATGTAAATATTGACCAGAACCCAATAAAAACATTTTTTATAAACTCTTAAAGTAAGATGTTTTGTATAAAATTTGAATTTTTTGCTATGTATTTTAGCTAGCGCTCGATGGAAAGCTTGTGTCCTCCCACTCCCTCCCCCCTTTTGCACTGTTTCCATGGTAATTTGGTTAAAAAAATGAGAGAAAAGTTGCCAAGCCGACTGCTGCATATTTGTGCCATAAGTGTGTACCATAAATATTTATTGAATTAGTTTCTTTTTTTGTTATGTTTATGATTTAATTTCAGTCCAGTTTGTAAGTAACACAGTATTATATTTGCATTGTTTGTTCGTCTACCCCTGGTTTTCTTTAGTCTGTTCTGGTTACCGGGTGGCTGTAGCCCTCTTACCCCCGCCTCCTCTTGCAGTATGAGATGGACAGGCTGTGAAAAATGGTTTTATCATTCAAACAATTTAAAACAAGTTCAAAGTGAGGATAAATGACACACATTCCACCAGTCTGTTACAAACTGAAAATGTTTTTCAATAAAATGTTTTTCCTATGGACGCCCTGTCTGCCTGGGTTTATTTAATCATTGACTTTTTAGGTTTCAGTGTCATTTATTTCACATTTTCATTACTGTTGTTCTAAAAAGCACTCAGATGGTAAGCTGAGAGTAAAAAAAAATCAATGGTACTTTATAAAAATATTGTGTTGCAGTAAAACTCCAATCTCCAGGTGTAAACACGTCACATGAACCGAGACCAGAGGCCGATCAGATTGAATGAAGTCTTATGTCTGAATGAACAACTATTTTGTAAAAACTCTTGGTTTCATAAAAATCAGTTTACCTCAGCATTAACCCATAATGACTCAAACATCCACCAGTGACCAAAACCATCTACTGATTTAAAACGTTTAATACCTGTTGATCTACTAGTCCTATCCAAGGTTATTATCGTTAATGAAAACAAACGAAATGACGAAAACTAGAATTGAAAAAACATTTTCGTTAACTGAAATAAATAAAAACTATAATTAAAAGAAAAAAACGATAACTAACTGAAACTGTATTGTGTGTTTACAAAACTAAAACGTATAAAAATTATGGATAAAATTCCCTTCGGTTTTGTCTTTGCCGATGTCGGATTGATATGAAATTGATTTATTTTGCTCTAGCAATTTTATCTAGTGGCACCGTATGACACTTCACGGTCCGTCACTTGTGGTTTTCAGTCGTCTTCTGGTCCCCACTCTACCTGGAAACATGGAGACTAAAATTGGGAGAAAGCAGCAGAGTTTGGGATTTGTTTGAATACGACGGCAAAGAAGAGAAAAGATATAACAAAACTAATATTAATACTAAAACTAAACTAAAACTAAGCATTTAGAAAAAAAATAAAAACTAATAAAAACTAGCAAAATTGCTCTAAAAACGAATTAAAACTAACTGAATTAGAGAAAAAAAAGTCAAAACTAAACTATAATGAGAAATCCAAAACTATTATAACCTTGATCCTATCAATACATGTTATTAATTTGTGTGAAATGCAGTTATATAGCATAAAGGTAAAAACCGATATATGCAGTGTTTTGTTCATTTTAGTTGTCGAAAGGGTTTGTGGCTCCCAGTGTTTTCTTTTCTGTGGGAAACGGGTCCAAATGGCTCTTTGAGTGTTTAAGGTTGCCAACCCCTGATTTAACCCATAAAAACCCAAATATCCACTGGCGACCAAAATCATTTACTGATAAAAAACTGTTGATCCACTAATCCTATCAATCCATGTAAATAATTGGTGTAAAATGCAGTTTGTTATCTTTTCATGGTCATCAGATATGACCCATTTGGACATTCAGAGGATCCATAGTTACCGTAGAAACACTGTCATCTTCTACAACATTGATTCACCAGTAAAATCCATGGAGTTTGATAAATAACAGCGATCATAGATATTTATTTTATGTTCAGTTAATGATACATTTTACTAAAAAAATCACTTTTTTCTGTTTTCTCTGTTTCTGTTACAATAACGTTCAAGTTGAATCTGAGCTTTTATGAGCATCTATATGATCAGCATATTAAATAATGGAAAATACCTGCTTTTCACTGGAAAAATGCAAAATACAGAGGATTATGTCATAAGAAATGGTGACAAATCACTTAAGAAATGTTCGATATAGACAAAAAAAAAAAAACATTTGGGAACTACCACAAAAGTAGCACTGGGTCTGTACTGGTTAATCTGTAACATCTTATCCATAGAATAACAAAATACGATGCTGCCTGATTAGATCTAACTGTAATTTAATGAGTCTAGAGGTATTCTGAAAGGCAAGATGCATTTTCAGTACCTGAACTTTTATGCACTTTTTTGTTTATATCAGCAAATCAATGTAAGAAATACCTCAACATGTCAGTAGTCTGTCCCATCATGGCTGAGAAATCCACTTCTGAACTCCTAAACTAATCATAAATTGGCATTTAGTGACATCAGAGAACTGATACAAGTGGCACATGTCACCAAAGCTAAAGGTTGGTCAGAATATTTCCAGTAAATGTACAGGGTCTGTATCAATTCTTAAAAACCCACTCACAAACTACTTTAGGCTTTCAAAACTCTTAAGATGAGAACAGTAATATAAAATAGATGAAGAACTAAAATTGCCATTAAAAATCTAATCTAAAATATTATATTCTAATAGTATAAATAATTAAACAATGTCTAAATTCTATGATGAGGCCTTTTGAGGTCATTGTCCATTCCATTCTCATTATTACTTACATATTTAAGTGCATTTTTAGTACATTTGTCTTTCTTACTTTTCTGCTTTTCCTCTTTCTGTCACTTTTTCTTTAAATCATTGAAAATTCTAAATATAACATGAGCTATATAAGTCACCTCCTTTTACTTTGAGCTAAAAATGTCTCAATTAACCCATAAAGACCCAAACATCCACTGGTGACCAAAATCGTTAACTGGTACAAAAGGTTAAATCACTGTTGATCCACTAATCCTATCAATACATGTAAATAATTGGTGTAAAATGTAGTTTGTCGTCTTTTCATGGTCATCAGATACGACCCATTTGGACGTTCAGAGGCCCCGTAGTTACCGTAGAAACACAGTCATCTTCTACAACATTGATTCACCAGTAAAACCCATGGAGTTGGATCAATGACAGTGAATGGACACACTTGGTTTATGTTCAGTCAATGATATATTTCACTGAAAAAAAATCACTTTTTCTCCTGTTTTCTCTGTTTTTGATATAATATTCAAGTTTAATTTGAGCTTTTATGAACATCTACATGATCAATAAATTAAATATAGGAAAATACCTGGTTTTCATTTAAGAATACAAAATACAATGCATAGTAAACGTTGATAAATCACTTAACCCTTTATAGGGCACTCATTGAAATACTCTGAAATTCAAACTTTCAACTTTTGTATGTTATTGGACATCATCATCTCTCTCCTCTTGCATAAACATATGCAATAAAACACAGGTGTCAAACATGCGGCCCGGGGGCCAAATTCACCCCACCAAAGGGTCCAGTCCGGCCCTTGGGATGAACTTGTGAAATGCAAAAATTACACTAAGATATTAACAATCCTTTTAGTTCAGGTTCCACATTCAGACAAATTCAATCTCAAATGGGTCAAACCAGTCAAATACTATCATAATAATCTATAAATACTCTCAAATCCAAATTTCTCTCTTTGTAAATGTAAATATTTTCATGTATTTACACTAAAACAAAGTATAATTTCACCAAAAAATGTGAATAACCTGAACAAATATGAACAACCTGAAATGTTTTAAGAAAAATAAGTACAATTTTAACACTATTCTGCCTGTTACTAAATGTTTTGTGTGTTTGTAGATCCACTGTGATCTGTAAGTTATAATGTACATGTGTAAATGATAAACTGAAGCATAGTATTGTTAAAATTACCCTTATTTTTTCAAATTATTCATGTTATTCACATTGTTTGAAAGGATAGTTTGTAGATGTAAACATTTTCATTGTTTAATTAAATTTTTTTTTCACTCTAAAACAAAGAGAAAAGTTTGGACTTGACACTATTTCTATATTATTATGTTGTTATTTTACTGGTTTGGCTCACTTCAGATCAAATTTAGCTGAATGTGGCCCCTGAACTAAAATGAGCTTGACACCCCTGCAATAAAACAACTGTTATTAGGTCGTAAATTGATAAAAATTACTCATATTCACTATCTACAGCTTCAAAATTTCAATAAAATCTCTCTGCATCACTGAGGCATGGGATTGGCCCCATGTTCAATGTTTGCCGAAATTACCAAAAATAGTCACTTGCCTGATAAAGGGTTAAGAAAGGTTAAAAACAGAGAAAAATTAATTTGGGAACTGCCACTAAAGTACCACTGGGTCTTTATGGGTTAATCATCATAGAATCTCACAAATGTTATTATTATTATTATTGACCCATCACCTGGTTTTATCTCTAAGGCAGTAAACTAGAAGGGCACTTGGTAGAATATACACTGATACAAAAAGTTCTGTTTTTAAAATAGATGGAATGTGAGAAAAAAGTAAAAGACTCATGGATTTACTCTTTCACCATGTCCTAACCTTCCACAAAGTTGGATGAACACCAGGAGTTTTTGTGCAATCCTGCCGACAGACACAGACACACAAACCAACTGAAAAACAGGGTTAACTACACAGCCTCCTTCCTCAGCTTTGGAAAATATCACAAGTGCAGTGAAAAATGCCACCAACAGTTTAAGACATGTTTTTATTTTTCTAAAAAGACAAATGTATTCAGTTTACCGTGACATCAAGCAGCAAATCATCACAGATGACAGACTGCACCGAGGAAAGGAAAACATTTTTATTGGAAAAATCACAAAATATTTGTTCATCCATAAAGGAGATCATGTGTCCACTGAGTGAGGGCTTCATTACAGCCAAAACAGAACTGGAACTGTCAGACTAATGCAGTGGGACGTAGAAAGACAACAGAACAGACAGATGTACACTATATTGCCAAAAGTATATGCTCACCCATCCAAATAATCAGAATCAGGTGTTCCAATCACTTCCATGGCCACAGATGTATAAAATCCAGCACCTAGGCATGCAGACTGCTTTTACAAACATTTGTGACAGAATGGGTCACTCTCAGGAGCTCAGTGAATTCCATCGTGGAACTGTGATAGGATGCCACCTGTGCAACAAATCCAGTCGTGAAATTTCCTCGCTCCTAAATATTCCACAGTCAACTGTCAGCTGTATTATAAGAAAGTGGAAGTGTTTGGGAACGACAGCAACTCAGCCACGAAGTGGTAGGCCACGTAAACTGACGGAGCGGGGTCAGCGGATGCTGAGGCGCATAGTGTGAAGAGGTCGCCAACTTTCTGCAGTTAATCGCTACAGACCTCCAAACTTCATGTGGCCTTCAGATTAGCTCCAGAACAGTGCACAGAGAGCTTCATGGAATGGGTTTCCATGGCCGAGCAGCTGCATCCAAGCCATACATCACCAAGTGCAATGCAAAGCGCCGGATGCAGTGGTGTAAAGCACGCCGCCACTGGACTCTAGAGCAGTGGAGGCGCCTTCTCTGGAGTGACCAATCGCGCTTCTCCATCAGGCAATCTGATGGACGGGTCTGGGTTTGGCGGTCGCCAGGAGAACGATACTTGTCGGACCACATTGTGCCAAGTGTAAAGTTTGGTGGAGGGGGGATTATGGTGTGGGGTTGTTTTTCAGGAGCTGGGCTTGGCCCCTTAGTTCCAGTGAAAGGAACTGGGAATGCTTCAGCATACCAAGACATTTTGGATGATTCCATGCTCCCAACTTTGTGGGAACAGTTTGGAGCTGGCCCCTTCCTCTTCCAACATGACTGTGCACCAGTGCACAAAGCAAGGTCCATAAAGACATGGATGACAGAGTCTGGTGTGGATGAACTGGACTGGCCTGCACAGAGTCCTGACCTCAACCCCATAGAACACCTTTGGGATGAATTAGAGCGGAGACTGAGAGCCAGGCCTTCTGTCCAACATCAGTGTGTGACCTCACAAATGCGCTTCTGCAAGAATGGCCCAAAATTCCCATGAACACAGTCCTAAACCTTGTGGACAGCCTTCCCAGAAGAGTTGAAGCTGTTATAGCTGCAAAGGGTGGACCGACGTCATATTGAACCCCATAGACTAGGAATGGGATGGCACTGAAATTCATATGCGAGTCAAGGCAGGTGAGCAAATACTTTTGGCAATATAGCGTACCTCAAATCTCAACTCTTCAGGTTTGTTTAAGATTTAGGATTTGTCTAAGTTTTTGTTTTGGCCATTTTTACATATATTTAAGATATTTCATTCAAGTTTGGGTCTCATTTCTGTATTTGAGTGCAGATGCAGAGTATAAATGTGATACTTATACTTGGATTTTTTCCACTTTATTCTCCTTGCTTCTAATTCAACTAAACTACTACTATAGAGTCAAATATGCTTTTTACTTCACTATATTAATTTGACAGTTATACTTACTTTTTAGACAATGGATCATATAAGTACAAACATTGTTAAACCTTATGACTGAAGTCTTACCAAACACACTTTATAGCAGGGGTGTCAAACTCATGTTAGTTCAGGGGCCACATAAAGCCCAATATGACCTGCAGTGGGCCGGATCATTAAAATACAAACATAATAATACATAAATAATATCAATTCCAAAATTTGTATGTCTAATTTCTATGTTTTAGAGTGAAAAAAATTAAGATTATATTATCAAAATTTCTACATCTACAAACTATCTTTTGAAAAAATATAGAAAAACACAAACCATGACCAAAATGAAATTTATTAAGAAAAAAAGTGCAATTTTAACAATTCATGCCATTATTTGGCCTCAGTTTCTCATTTTTACATGTTCATTACAACCTACAGATCACAGTGGATCTACAAATACACAAAAAATTTCATAACAGACAGAATATTGGTAAAATAACTCTTAAATCTCTTAAGACGTTTCAGGTTGTTCATATTTGTTCAGGTCTTTCACATTTTTTGTAAAAGGCTAGTCTGTAAATATTAACATTTTTGTGTGATTTTACTTTTTTTTTTTTTTTTTTTACATTAAAACAAAGAAAAATATGTGGTTTTCATTATTTATACTTTATTATGATAGTATTTTACTGGTCTGACCCACTTTAGATGGAATTGAACTAAATTTATTTTGACATCCTTGATTGTTAATATCTTCAGTGTAATTTTTATATTTCACTAATTCATCCCGCGGGCCAGATTGGACCCTTTGGCGGGCCAGATTTGGCCCCCGGGCTGCATGTTTGACACCCCTGCTTTATAGTCAGCTTAATGCTCCAACAAACAGATTTTTTTTCCCTTCTAAACATCTAACAATAACATGGTTTCATTTCAGTAAAAGTCAAATTATCCAATATGTCACCGAAAGGTTAGAAAACAGTGCAGAGATTGAAAACAGATTTGTGTATCAGACGTGTGCGCTGCTTTTCCAGTGTAGCTGAATGTGCATTATGTGGCATGGAGGTGCTTGTGTGAAGATGATGCATAAGCACATTCTACAACTGAGAAAATGTAGAACTAAAAGAAAGGGAGAGTTTTTCTCCTAAATGGGGATGTGCAGACTGCAATCTTCTGCAGGTAGATGATGGACTATGGATTCAAGCTGCAGCTACTGATTATTGTTGTAATCGATTAATTTATCGATTATTTTCCCCCGCTGAATTCGATTAAATTATTTTTTCAATATGTGGAAAAAAAGTAAAAATATGAAAAAAGACATGTCTGAAAATGACAATGTGTCCTTTATTCCAGAACCAGTTGAAACAACAACCACAAAAAGTATAAAAGTAAAAGAATAAATATAACTAGAAGCACTCGGAGAGCGCAGACCTCCGCCAAGGCTGATCAGTGACCCCCCCACCCCCGATCACCACCAAAATTTAATCATTTCTTCCTTATCCCATTTCCAACAAACCCTGAAAATTTCATCAAAATCTGTACATAACTTTTTGAGTTATGTTGCACACTAACGGACAGACAAACAAACAAACAGACAGACAGACAGACAGACAAACAAACCCTGGTAAAAACTTAACCTCCTTGGCGGAGGTAAATATATAGATAGATATACAGAAATAACAAATAACGATATGCGCACTGCAGTTTTCAAAAAAATTGTATCCAACTTACTAACAATTTATTATGAAACTAACAACTTTCAATCCTGGTATCATGTACATCACAATAAACGTCCGTGTGAAAAACAACAACGGAACCAATGTTTAGCGGCTGCAAAATGAAGGAAACGAAGCTTTGATTCAGAAAAATCTGGTTCAGGTTTATGTTTATTCAGTCATCATCCATAATACAGAAAATACAAACAATGAAGCTAATTTTAAGTCAACCAACTGTGGATTATGTTGAGACTGAATAGGCTTAGGCAGAAGCTCAACGCTTATATGCATCTCGCCTACATTCAAATCAAAATCAGTGTTTGGCTACTGGTCAAAACAGCAAAAATCATTCCTGCTTGTATCCCTTGAAAATAATCTTTCCAAACCAATGTTTTCAAAACTATTAATGAATTACACATCTCTAACCCATGAAGACCCAAACATCTACTGGCGACCAAAACCATCTGCTGGTGTAAACTGTTTAATATCTGTTGACCCATTAATCCTATCAATACATGTAAATGATTGGTGTAAAATATAGTTTGTCATCTTTTCATGATCATCAGATATGACCCATTTGGACGTTCAGAGGCTCTGTAGTTACCATGGAAACACCATCATCTTCTACAACATTGATTCACCAGTAAAACCCATGGAGTTGGATCAATGACAGTGGATGGAGATACCGGGTTTTACGCTTTTGCTGAAAAAGTCACTTTTTATCTTCAATTTTGTCTGTTTCTGATATAATAACCCTCAAGTTTAATCTGATCTTTTACAAACATATACATGATCAGTACATTCAATATGAGAAAATACTTGATTTTTACTGACAAAACAAAAATTACACATGATAATATTGCAATAAATGGTAAGAAATCACTTAAAAAAGGTTAAATACAGAGAAAAATTCATTTGGGAACTACCACAAAAGTACCATTGGGTCTGTATGGGTTAAATTTATATTTGTCATTCCGTTATTTAACCCCAACAACATTATTTGCTTAATCTATTCGAGTTGACTAATTGTTTCAGCTGTACTACAGATTAATGCAGTGGTTCCCAACCTTTTTTGGCTCGTGACCCCATTTTAACATCGCAAATTTCTGGCGATCCCAGACATTCAAAACTGATAATTTTTTTTTACTAAAATGTATTTGTTTTTGATCATGTAATAGTTTACTATACTATGTTGCAAATAAACGTTAATTTTAGATAACATTTAGGCTCTATAATGTATATAGTGCACCTTTTTGGTGTCTCCTTCTCAGTTTCTCTTGGAGATGTCTTAGCGGGGCCTGAAGAACTCTTTCCATTTTCATATGAGAATGAGGTCAATCAAGATATGCCCTCTCAGATATTATATCCTGCATTTTATTTGACCTTGATTTTTGCTTGGAAAAGTGTATGGTGTTTTAATTATAATGAAATATACATTGAATCATTGCATTTTTTTTTGTTCAATTCCAACACCAGTCAGTGGGGGTGGGACCTTTCTGTGTGGAGTTTGCATGTTCTCCCCGTGTCTGCGTGGGTTCTCTCCGAGTACTCCAGCTTCCTCCCACCATCCAAAGACATGCACTGATAGGTTAATTGGTTAATCTAAATTGCCCTTAACTATGAATGTGAGAGTGATTGTTTGTCTCTATATGTCAGCCCTGTGATGAATAGGGGTGTGTATTGGCAGGAATTTGGCGATACGATACAAATTGCAATACTAGGATCACAATACGATATATCACAATACATCATGGTACTGTTAACAAGGTGATATTTTTTGTTTTGTTTCTTTTTTTAAAAGATTATTTCCTGGAACAAATTGTAGTGCAGCATTTAGATAAATTAAATTTTTACATGCGGCTTTACCAAAACAAAAATCACACAAATAAATAAATAAATAATGTTTTGCAGACATTACAGTTTAAGATCCTGCTTAAATGTTCATATTCTATTGCAAAAAGAATGCATAGTGTTCAGTCCCTGAATCATCCAACATCAGAACATTATTTTTGTACATTCCCGATAAAAAAAACAAACATTTGCCTCTTTCAGATAGTAAAAAGGGCTTTTAGGATGTTTGAAATAACCGTTATCAGATTCAAAAAAGTACATGTTTGACCTGCAATATCACAATACTACTTTTAGAGTATACAAACAACAGAACAAAATATCCATATTAACCCTTTCATGCAAAGTGGTCACTCCAGTGGACAGTTCTTCTCCAGCTGTTCTCGTGTATATTCATGGGTTTTGTTGTTTTAATTCCATATCAGCCAACACAGTGGACTCTTATGCACCATCCCATACACTGACATTCATACCATTACTGTAAATTTGTTGTTCTTCATAAACCTGATCTGCAGTAACATGTTCGAGCATAAATCAGTTGCTTGTTATTGTTATTAGACTGTAACTAAACAAAAAGTTTTAAAAAAAATGTTGTTTTTTTGCATATTATTTCCATGAAGTGAGTAATGACTAGTATTAGTGTAAGTTAAAATGTAAGAAAACATCAGACTAGCTGCATTAAAAAGGTTTATATTTCATACTTTTCACACTGTTTATCACTAAATACGTTTCTTTGCTTCAAAAATTAAATGCATAGTGTCCAGCTGAGTGGACAGTTTTGCAACTCCATGTAAAATGCACTGTTTTTTTTTTTTTTTTTTTTTGCCTTTTGCACAGCCTATATTCCACTGTGTACACATCTTACATTTTTAATGTCTATATTCTCTATTTTTATTCTGTTATTTTATACTGTAGCGAGCAAATGCAACAACATTTTGTTCTGTATACGCTTGTACATCTGAATGACAATAAAGTCTGTCTAAATTTAAGTCTAAAATAGGTTCATAAAATAAATTTAATCACTGTTTTTTAATGCCTGGAGGAATAAAAACACTCATAATAACACTCTCATAATTCATGCATGAAAGGGTTAATATATAAATAAAAGAGCATGATAAACCCAAAAGAAAAACAAAAATGAATCTCCACCATGTCTGCATTTGAATAAATACTCAAAAATATCGATACAGTACTTTTTAATATCGATACAGTATCGTGAAGTAAAATATTGCGATATATTGTGGAACCGATATTTTCTTACACCCCTGGTGATGAACTGGCAAGTCGCACAGGGTGTACCTCGCCTTCAACCATAAGTAGCTGGGATTGGCTCTACCGACCCCCATGACCCTAGTGAGGATGAAACGGGTTCAGAAAATGAATGAATGAGTGAAATTTTTTATCAGTTACTAGAAATTTCAGGTGACCCCAGGTTGGGTTGTGAACCCAAGGTTGAAAAACACTGGATTAACGCCTTCATAATCAAAAATGTTAACTATTAGATTAAATAAAATTGGAGATAAAATGTTCAATTTGTTTATCTATCCTGCTCTATAAGGTGCAGATCTGAATAGTTCTACCAGACAGGGCTGCCCCGATACATAGCTCTAATAATACTGTGAACAAAGAGTCTAGGTGTGTCTGGTGTGTCTGGTGTGTATTGCACTCTGTTAGGATAATATGGAGACTGTGATTAAGAGATCTGGTTTCTCATCACTGCGACGGTGGCTGCTCTCTGAAACAAAACCATCGCAGGGCCAACCTGTCACAAAGCCGGTGAGTCAGTCTTGTTGTTTTGTCGGCCAGTATATCCAGGCAGCTAACCAGCCAATGAGTCAGGACCAAAAAGCTGCCAAGATATAAGCGGGCACGGAGACAACCACGGCGAGCCAGACATCCCCTCCACCAAAGCTGGCGAGAAGAAGCTACCAAATCAGCTCATATAGTCCATCAGCTAGCCACCATCACTGTCTCACTGTGTACAGCCAGACCAGATTATCCAGCAACAGGCAAGATTAGAGTCGCCACCGCCAAACACGCAGCTAGCCAGAGCTCTTGGCCAAGTCCGGATTAGACTGGTCAGAGTCTTGGCTTGAGTTTAACATCAACATTGGGTCTATATTATCTTTCTGACAGAGCTCAGAGGGGAGAAGACATACAGTAGGTAGGGTTACGCATCAAGCTATCGAGTGGTAATGTTTTGTGATAAAAAAGATAGATTTGCTTTTCTGAGTTTAATCTGAAATACAATGTACTGGTGACAAGATCAGCAAATGTATTATATGAATGGTTATTTTATCAGTTTGCCTAAAGTGAAAATGAATTATACTGTACACAAAACTGAAGTGTACTATTACACTTTAATGGGACTGAAAGTATGAACAAGTATCAACTTGTGCATGAAAAAAAAAAAGTCATCTCTGCATTGAAGTGTAGCCCTATCCCATTTATATCTGGATTTTAATGTGGATGGAAAAACACAGTGAATACATCGGCTAATTTGATGAACCCATAAAAACCAAAACATCCAGGATCGACCATCATCTACTGATATAAAATCTTTAATAGCTTCTGAACCACTAAACCTATTAATAAGTATAAATAATGGGTGTAAAATACAGTTTGCCATCTCTTCATGGTTGTTCAGAGGCTCTGTAGTTGCCGTGGAAACACCGTCATCTTCTACAACATTGATTGACCAGTAAAACCCATGGAGTTGGATCAGTGACAGTGGATTGAGACACTTGTTTTCACATTCAGTTGTTGATATTGTTGCTGAAAACCACATTTTCTTCAGTTTTGTCTGTCTTAATATAATGACCTTCGAATTAACCTTGAATTAATAATTTTCATGAACATCCAAATAGGAAATTAAATATAGGAAAACACATGATTTACAGTGAAAAACTCATGTTCATGGGTTTATGTTCAATTAATGGTATATTTGCTGAAAAAGTCACTTTTTCTTCAGTTTCCCCTGTTTTAAGACAATAACCCTCAACTTTAATCTGAGCTTTAAAGAACATCTACATGATCAGTAAATTAAATATAGAAAAATAACTGATTTTCACTGAAAAATGCAAAATAAAGAAGTTAATATAACAATAGATGGTGATAAACCACTTATGAAAGGTTGAATATAGAGGAAACTGCCACAAAAGTAGCACTGAGTCTTTATGGGTTAATGCTTTATACTAAAAATGAGCTTTATTAATTAATAATAAGTGAAGCTGCTGAGCACTGCTTTAACATATGCATTGGCTGAATCGTGTCAGCCGTTTGCCATGTGTTTGTGACTGTGGACACAGCTGTGTGTTGGTAATATCCAGTCACATTTATGCAGGCGTTCAGAGTGGACAGAGGCTGAACACTACACTGGTTCTGACCAAAACACATAAGTATCATAATGAAGTACAGGATGCATTATTGTCAAAACCTCTCTTCTTCTTTGGTAAAATAATGGGTCAGAATTGATACAGTTAGTAGATTATGTATGATGATGTTTGTGCTAGAGTTCCCTAGTTACACAAATGAATAAAAGGATGTACAGCTGAGGAAACTTGAGGGGAGTATAACTACAGTAAGTACATAAAACTACTACTATTATTATTATATATTTCACACACAAAAAATAGCATGTCCTTGTAGTCTGAATATAATCTTTGTATAGTTCATGAAGTCAGTAGTTTATGCTATGTTGCCTTTTGGAGTAAGAAGTGATCGTATTCGGACAAAAGTTTTGGAACTATCAGAGCCTGAGGGGTCAGAGGTCAACTAATGATAAGCACTAGCATACTGACTGATCAAGCAATCAGTGATAACGTCCTTTTACAGTTTTGTCAGTAGAACATATTTACCCCAACTACAGCCACACAACTGTTGTCTGTTGAAGAGAAAATGTGTTTTATTAACCCTTTCATGCATGAATTATGTGAACCTTAATCAATTTTTTTTTCCTGAGTGTTTTTATTTCTCTTCAGGCATGAAAAAAACACTGTGATTGAATTTTTTTATGAACCTATTTTTCATGGAATTGCAAAAATATCCATTCAGCTAGACACCATGAGTTAAATTTTTGAAGCAAAGAAACATGTATTTACTAATATATTGTGTGAAAACTAAGAAATACATTTTTTTAATGCTGCTAATCAGATGTTTTGTCACATTTTAACATACTCTAATATTTGTTATTACTTTATTATTATTACGTATTTATTATTATTATTACTTTATGGAGATAATATGCAAAAAAAACCCTTTTTGTTTAAAAAATAAAGTTAATTACAGTCTTGTTTTTTTTTTTTGTTTTTTTTTTCTTTGCTATTTTATGGGCTCAGCTGGCTGACAGGCAGCTGTCTGTACCGATAAGGCAGCAGCCGACACCAACTGTACTCCCAGTCATCATTGCCCATTTTTCTAACACCTTTGCTTGTGTATCCTCTTTTATTTGGACATTTTACCAGGGAGTATCTCACACTACTTTTTTTTTTTTTTTTTTTTTTTTCCTACTTGTCTTGTCCAGCGTCCTAACAGCAGAATGGTAGTCTAGTTCCTTTTGGTGCTGAACAAATTTGCTTTGCCAAGGGTAACTTCACAAAGTATATGAAGCTCCCTTTGATATTCTGCTGTGTTTATTATGAGTTTTGTTGAACAACATTTCGATGCCGGAGCTGACATAGGGGGTGGGGGTAGAAAAAGGGGAGAGAACAAGAGAGAAGAAGGTGGCGAAGACCCTCACAAGAAAGTATCAACAATACAAACAATAACAACCATGGAGACAATTATAATGGTAACAGTAACTACAACCAGAACTGAGTAAACTGGGCAGAAGAGAGAGAAAAAAAAAAAAAACTACAAAAAAACCAAAACAACAACAACAATGAAATACATAAGACCTATGAAATGATGAATATAAGAAAAGAAAGCATGAACAAAATATCGTATACCACATTCGCACAAATAATGCCTATAACAAATAATACCAGTAACAAATCCACACAACAGTTAATTACAGTCTAATAACAATAACAAGGAATTGACTAACACTCAAACATGTTACTGCAGATCAGGTTTATCAAGAACAGCAAAGTTACACCAATGGTATGTCCGCTTTATTTGCTGATATGGAACTAAAACAATAAAATCCATGAATATATAAGATAACAGCTTTGAATAGCTCTCCACTGTAGTGACCACTATGCATGAAAGGGTTAAATAGGCTTGATCAGACCAACTTGGCAGATGAGCTAACTGTCATACAAGCCAGGTATCACAGACACTGAAGCATCTGTTTTCCCAGAGAACTAACAAATGCAGGACAAATTTTAAGACTGACCAGATCCCAAAAAAAATAGATGACAGTGGAGTGACCCAGTGGTATTATAACTTTATGATACCTCCACAGTGGTTTAATTTGTTTTGTCATCGCCACATTATTTACAGTTGGATTCCAGACCCTAAAGTGGTTCCCATTCATTTCAAAGGAAGGCTGCTAAGTGGTGCTTAAGCTAAAACACCTTCTGGCGTTCTGTTTCTGCTCACTTCTGCGCTGTTCCACTTACACGTCAAGGATTTAAAAGTGTATTTTGCCATGTGTTCCTGAAAACACTCATACACACTAACTAAAACTCTAACTACTAAGTGTAAATACATAAGCCTGATAAAAACAATGAAATACAGGTGCATTTTGAATCACTGACACAAACTAACATAGCATCTAATGTTAAGTAGCAACCAACACAGGCAATTATTATGTTCAATGTGATTTAGATCTAATGATTTTATGAGTACGTCTGTGTAAACACATTATGCAAACTTGTATAAACATTTGCCAACAGCTGCAAGGTTGTGATAAGCCAGGTGGTCATGTGACTATGTGGTATATGGAATTAATGTTCATGTATGGCACACTGTACCGAAAGATAACACAGAGTATATGAGTGCAGTATGTATAGTATGTGATTCTAAACACAGATACAGACTCTGAACTCTCTGAAACAGTATGTGTGTTTCATTTTTAACTTTTGATTGAGAGGTATCGTCTGCATGCAGGAGGCGGCGGTCAACTGGCTGTCAATCATCCATCTCTTCAGGTGTGGACACAAGTAAGACAGAATAGTAAGTAGTCCTGCTGACTCTGCTTCCAGCCATTTTTTGACAGTTTATTTTATCTTTTTTTATTGTTTCCATGTATATCCATTTTTTCTTTTCATTTTATTTTTTTTGTAGTAATTCATATGTCATTCACATATGCTGCTCCTTTTTTGTGTTCATGATGGCAAAATATTTGTGTGACTGATCTGCGTTTGTCTGGAAAGTGCTTAATTGTTGCTAAACTCAATGGTAACCCAAAGACTCCCTTATTGGCCAAATTGGTCTTGGTTAAAACCTCCATGCGCAATTTGCAAATTATAACATTTTTCTACGAGTTAATGACTGTGTATGAGGTTGCAGCGATCCGATATTAGGATCGGATATTGGCCCCGATATCAACATTTTTAGCTGGATCAGGGATCAGTAAAAGCAACCGATCCTTCCCCTTTAAAGTTTTGCGACACGGGCTACATCATGCATGCTGAAATATAATTCTAAAAGTATCATGACAGACCTGTATGTGGAGGACGTGGCTCTGTAGATAAAGCTGTGAGAAAGTGAAAGTGGACGGCTCAAGGACCTCAATCCATAAGGGGGGGTACCAAGTGATTTATACTGTTGTGATGTACAACAATAGTCAATAATGCACTCGCATCATATATGCACAATCTCACTCGCAAACCCCCCCCCTCCCCATGTGCTCGTGCCCCCTGGGAGAGTGTGCCCCCTGGAATTTCTTCTTTAAATCAATAATGATAACTGATTGGTATCAGGTATCGACCGATACACAAGGCCCCAGCATTGGTATTGGTATTGACTGGGGTGCCGCTACCAATTGTGGACCCAATGGAAGGTAAATGTTGTGGGCCCTTCAGGAAAGACATTATCTGTAAATTTGTCATCGGAGTGGGGTGGGGGGTGGGTGGGGGGTATAAACGTACTGTAACAACTGGAGGTATAGGGGTGCATTTCATAAGTGCCGTAACAACCGGAACTAGCGTTTAAACGAAAGTAAAACTTAACTTTGAATGTCCGACTCCCAGCTTCTGTACCTCTCTTGTACTGCGGAGCGTACACGAAATTTTCGCAACTTCTAACCTACATCCACTGGGCCCCCTGGAAATACTGGGCCCTATGAATTTGTCATGTTTACCCCCCCTTTACAGCACCCCAGCTTGGCTCTGTAAATAAAGCTGTGAGAAAGTGAAAATGAACTCCCATCACCTTATCATTGACTACCTGCTGCCCCCTGAAAATAAATTTGCACTCGAGGGGGGATCTACCGGACAACATGCCCCCATAGTAGTCACTAACGCACCTGCACACACGCACAGCGTCACTTGCAACCACCCCCCATGTGCTCGCGCACCCCGGAAACTGTCCCCCCAAGTTGACAACCTCTGCTCTAAATCAGTCGGATCGGTATTGGGTATCGACCGATACGCAAGGCTCTGGCATCGGTATCGGCATCGGAACTGAAAAAGTCAGATCGGTGAATCCCTAACTGTGTATTTTCTTTCTTTGCTCACATATAGTTAATGTTTTGCTTATAAATGCATCTAAATCTTTCTATTATAGTATAGAATTTCCAACAGCCAAAATATAAGCTGTGAAATTCCTGAACATTGTATTACACTCTGCACCTTAACTCTTGGGAACTGTTCTGTTTTCCATGACTCAAGGCGACTTTAACTGGTCCTTTAACCGTCCCACATATCAGTAATCAATGCAGTACATTTCATCAAAATGGAAGGTTTTATGAGCCATTAAAATATATAAACAGGTTGTCTTTAGTTGCATAGTGTTTCCATTGATTTATGTTCATCTGAGAGTAATTATTGTAAGTTACACCTCGGTATTACAAGGACTTCGTTGAAATATTCTGTGTGAACAAAAACATCTCCAAGAATACCTTGTACTGTCCGAACGTGTGAGTTGTTACCACACTTATTACAGCTTACCACCTCTTTTAATGTCGACATGGCTTTACTGAAGAGTTGTTAAAAAAAAAAAAAAAAAATGCCTCAACAACAAAGCATGAAATTCAGTCTGTTTCAAACAATTTCCAGCCATAAATCTTATTGCTTTTACTCAACACCTGCTTTTCACAGCTGTATTCACCCCCATATTTGACCTGTAGGGCTCTGAAACAACAAGGCCATGAGTGTAAAAAGCTCCCTTGTTAGTTCTGAGGGAAGCATTGTGGCTAAAACGTGCAGTTAAAATTCCTAATGGACCACAAAAAGTGCAAACCTGAAAAGTACTCGGCTTCCTTTTCCTTGGTTTTCATCATCATCTAATACACCGTTGCTATCCTCTCCCACATCCGGAGCGAATATTAAAGATATTAAAGCCACTGGCTATATATTCATCATTTCTAACCACACTGTCTTTGCAGCTTACTGTTTATGAGGCTGCTGCAGAAAATAAAAATATCTCCATGGTGCTGGGGCTCAGCTCTTGAATGTTTATCAGGGAAGGAAAAAAAAAATTGCCTGAGAATAAAAGATGAAAATAAAAGCAAGAGAAAACAAATTGTGAGCATCTTGTCGTCGCCTCTCTCACGGCGGTCCATCATCTACTCGAATCTCGCTCGCATACTTTGATGAGGAAAGAATGGAGGTGGGTGGTGTTGGAGGAGTGGGTTAGAAAAAAAAAAAAAAAAAAAAGTTTGGTGATGTTTTTGCTATTTAACATTTCCGTTTTATCTTCCTCACTTTCATTCCCTGGACCGGCGAGTGCTGTTGAGAGGCGACGAGGCATTGCGGGCGTTTAATGGGTTTTCCGTTTTGAGGAGGCTGAAGAGTTTATCATTTGGGACTAGTCAGGTTTTTCCACGCGTCTGTTATTTAACGCTGTTCAGAACCCAGAGGCCAGTGTCTTCAATACTCAGGAGACTCCTGTGTCAACGTTGGTTATGGAAGACAGCCGTTGGGAATTGGGTTGGATTTGTATGAGTGGGATGAGGCTGCTTTGAATGCAGACCTCTGTGTGATGCTGTTGTGTACGCATCTTGTTCTAGGGATGTAAAGGAAAGGGAAAAAAGCAACTGAAAATGCTACACTCATTTTGCATACCAACAGAACTTCAAATACTCGTGTCGACGACTGAGGAAAATTCTCATGTTATCTGAGATGCAAGCTGTGTTTGAAGTTCACTGTTTTTCTCTGCAGCGTTAGTAGGAACCCCGAGTCAAACCCTGGACTCATCTGCACAAATCGGTTAAACTCATTAGTCATTCGCTCATATTTTTCTACAGTGTCATCATATATGTGTCAGAAACAACAACACAGAAGTCATAACATCATAGAATAAAAGGAGATAATCCTACAGAAACTCCAGATTCCTGCTGAGCCGGGAATACGGATTCCTCCCGTGGGTGTGCGCAAATGGGTCGGATTTGTCATGTTAACTGGCCCCTGGGCTGTTCATATTACATATGTCAGTCACATTATGCTGCATTCATTTATGATACATGTTAGTTAAACTGGTTACACTAGAGGCAGCTATTTCATGCACAGTTCAAGTAGATTACATTATCCAGTCAAATATGAGAGAGACACGAAACTGCATTTTATATAGTCATATAGTTACATAGATGGTAGAGGATTCTATTACTGGTACTAACAGCTGCAGTAGTAGTATCTCCACTGTTAGTACTTGTACTTGGAGTCGTAGTATTAACAGTTATGGATATTTGTTCTTGCTGTTGGTAATTATACTAGCAACTGCAGTTCTAGTCTTTTTTTTTTAAGTTAATTATTCATTTTTTTACAGTTGTAGAGCAGTTTGCTGTGCATCCATGTACACCCCCCCCCCCCCCCCCCCCCCACACACACACACACACACACACACACACCTACACACACACTGTCACCAAGTGTTTGCTCCTGGAGGATTCTGTTGGGTTTTTGTAAATTTGCTTAAGCATCTGGATTAGACCAGCTCTATATGTAAAGTGTCATGAGATAAGTCTTGTTATGATATGGCCCTATATAAATAAAATGTGATTGATTGATTGATTGATTGATTGACTGACTGATTGATTTGTATTTAGAATAACAACTGATTTCTTTTACTTTCTTCAAAGCTGAAACATCAGATGAATTGTAATACTGACTTTAATTTCTACCTCTGTAAATAGGTACTGTATCAGTCCACATCAGTGTGTTTGGTGCTTTATTTATTTTTATTCATACTGTATGTATTCCATGATTTTTTTCCCCTTTTGTTACAGGACTATTGGGCCTTGGTGGAGGTTTACACTTTATTTATCAGAGCACTTTTTTTAAAAAATAAATTCTGAAGATTTCTCCTGAATTAGTGCTCTAGGTGCGATCACACCACCCTGTTAAATTCTTGTTGATGAGGTATGAATGTGCAATCGAACTCTGATGTCGATCTGGTTTGCTGTAGGTCCACAACTGTAATTCATAGTCTACCAGCACTTTTTCAGTAGGAAAACGGACTCGATGTTTTTCACTTCTTATCCATTCCCGTTGCGCTGTTTTCTCATACGGTCTCTGCTCAGTGCATTTGCCCGTAGATGCTCAGCGTCCATGCACTTCACTGGGACTGAATGGAACAGTTTTTTTCATTGCCTCAAAACTGAACGGTAATTGGATAAATGCCACGATGTTGTCCCGCCCCCAGATGCCCGGCGTCTCTGGGGGTGAATGGAGCTGTGGGCGGAGCTCGGCTGGGCTGGACGTCAGGATTCCATATGCTGATTGGAGGATCAGTCGAAAGGCTGAATCCTGTTTGATTGACAGCTATTTTGAGATCTACTCCTTCACTTGACAGAGTTCAGTTTAATACCGTCGCACATTCTGCTGTGAAATCGAGAGAGAAACCACTATGAAATTACTTGTTCATTTCTTGCACTGTAAATAAAACACACTCATTGCACTTCCTTGTTTCAATTTAACATAATTTCAACGTTTTCTTGTTTACTTGGTACGATAAGGGGACTGACCATTTTCTTAAAAAGGAACGGAGGGCTGAATATATGTTTAAATAACCTGACTTTTTTTTTTTTTTTTTTTTAATGTAAGCCGACAATGAGCTTCCCCTCTCTGAAAGACGAGCAACTGCCACTGGTCTCTACCATATCTCAGACCTCAAGCACACGGTCCAGAACTGAATTCTAGACATTTATAAAGGTTTTTCCACAGGTTGGACACAGGATACTTTGGAATATTTTTCAAAAATGAGGGCAACTATTGATCTATGACAAATACATACATACTGCCTGACAATATCGACACAATCAATTTGTTGCTCTTCTAGAGGACCACTCAGAGCTGAGAGCAGAATGTCATTTTTACTGGGCATTCCTGACATAATTCTTTTATTGCATTCACAACTTTGCCAGGTTTTGAGTGTGGTGGATATATTCTCAGGTGGTGAGTCTGCGATCGCCGACTGTGTTGTTAGAGTTTGGTGCAGTCCTTATTTGGCTCTGTAATGAGTGCATTCTAAACTAGTTTATAGCATATAAATGATTTACTGTGTGGCTGTTCATAGTATATACTTGACTCTATTCAAGTAAATATTAAATAAATAAAGATACTGTGAGATTGGTGAGACCAAACAGTAAAGTTCAGTGCAGTTTCGGGTAAGGCTCCTTGTAATTTAGAGAAACTGCACAGCAAGGTGAGAATTTGTGACTGGATTCTATGAGCTATTCAAACTAAGACCCACTGAATTTTTATGGAAGACATTTAATGCACTTGATAGTAACAATTTAACCCAGAGGTGTCAAAATCATTTTATTTCAGGGGCCACATATAGCTGAATTTGATCTCAAGTGGGCCGGACCAGTAAAATTATACTATAATAACCTATAAATAATGAGAATTTTTCACTGTGTTTAAGTGCAAAAAGGTACAATTCTGAAAGTTTTTACATTTACAAAACATCCTTTCACAAAAATATGAATAACATAAAAAAAACCCTGAAATTTCTTAAGAAAAATAAATGCAATATTATGCCTCAACTTATTATTTATATATGTGTATTTTATGTAGATCACAGTGGATCCATGAAGGTACAAAACATTTGGTAACAGACACCATAATTTTGGAATTTGGAACTAAAATGAGTTTGACACACTTGACTATTAATATCTTCAGTGTCATTTTTTGCACAAATTCATCCTGCAGGCTAGATTGGAACTTTTAGTAGGCCGGTTTTTGCCCATGGGCTGTATGTTTGTAACCTATGGTTTAACCCATAAAGGACCAGTGGTACTTTTGTGGCAGTTCCCAAATGATTTTTTTTTTCTCTATTTAACCTTTCTTAATTGATTTATCACCATTTATTATAATATTATCCTCTGAACTTTACATTTTTCACTGTAAATTATGTATTTATGTATACAAGAGTGTCCTGCTGTCCCCTATGTCCTTTTGATGGAGAAATGTGATGTTGATTTGCATTGTATTGACTCTTGGTCAGCCGTGAGTATTGTAAAGAGGAGTTGATAACGTTAATTATCCTGTTTTTGTTTTTTTTGTTTGTTTTTTTTGTTTTGTTTTTGGGTTTTTTTCTTCTTTTTTGGGGGGTTTGGTAAGTTTGTTGTATAATTTGTTTGTATATGTTGGGTCTGTGTGGTTCCCTATGTATGGGTGGATGTTTGTGTAAATGTATAATTTGAAAAAAAAAAAAAAAAAAAAAAAAATTAAAAATAAATTAAATAAATAAATTAAATAAATAAATAAATAAATAATTTTTCTTTATTTAATTTCCTATATTTAATTTAGATTTCATGTAAACTCAGACTAAATTCAGTGTTATATCAAAACAGAGAAAACTGAAGAAAAAGTGACTTTTTCAGCAAAGATATCATTAACTGAACATAAAACAAGTGTCTCCATCCACTGTCATTTGTTAAACTCCAATTATTTTACTGGTGAAACAATGTTGTAGAAGATGACGGTGTTTCCACGTTCACTACAGAGCCTCCAAATGTCCAAATGGGTCATATCTGATGACCATGAAAAGATGACAAATTGTATTTTACACCAATTATTTACATGGATTGATAAGATTAGTGGATCAACAGGTATTAAACAGTTTAGATCAGTAGATGTTTTTAGTTGCTGGCTGCTTTATGGGTTAACTTTGAGTTACTATGTGAATAAAAGGTAGAATTGCACAATGAAGGATTAAACTTCCACCCCTAGAATTCAGGAAGTTCAAGAATCACATGAAAACACTTAGTCATTTGTGGTAAATTTGCGAGTTTCATTATGTGTCCGTTTCATGACGAACCTCAGCTGTTTGATTCATGAACATTTGGGTGGTGACCTTGTTGACAGTCTTCTGAGGTATGTAAATACAGCCAACACCTTAAGCTAATTGAAGAACAACCCCAGCCACACGTGTACATACACCTCCCAGAAATGTGTTTCCGTTTGCCCACATGCAGGGCCGCCCTCACCTTACCTAAACCTGTGGCTCTGCAGGCGTACACACATCCAACTCCACCCTCCAGCTTTGTGTGCATGAATGGAAGGTGTTATCAACTGCGGTTCTCAGGGTTACATGGAAAAAAAAACTAACAAAAGGTGAAACTAAACAAATCCTGTAATCCTCTCACCGTGCCCTTTTAACTGGCTGCTGCTCCTCCAGATTCCATTATTGTGATAAAATGTCAAAAACTAAAATCCCTCCTCTTTGTCTGTTTCTCGGTTATTAGTCATTTGTAAATCACATGAGTCTGACATAATGAAACTCCCCACCAGGAAACACTCCCAGATTTGCACAGAACAGCTGTTAGTTTTACTCCATTATGTAAGTGTTAGTACAGTAAATTTTAATCGTAGATAAATAGGAAATTACTACTATTGTTCAAATAAAACTGCTTACTGTGCAATAATTTTTTCATAATTATCACACCCATGATCATATACCTTGTATTTTCATATTTCATATTTCTTCCACATGTGCAATAACTTCATACTCTCATATCCCAACATATTTGTATATTTATACACACCACTGCTGCTACTGTTTTTCTTAAAAACTTTTAAATTATTTATTCTTTGTCAACGTGCAATAACTCCTCACTCCTCATATTCATACCCTTACATTCTTTAAATTTCTTAATACCTCTACCTCAGACGCCTTATTGCACATTTGTATATAGAGCATTTTGCACTTTTATCTTATTGTACTTTTTTTCAATTGCACTATTTCTACTTTGTCTCTTTTAATATTGCTGCACTGATATGAGGAAGCTCCCCCAATTTCATTGTACAATGTATAATGACAATAAAGAGCATTCTATTCTATTCTATTCTATTCTATTCTATTCTATTCTATTCTATTCTATTCTAAAACACGGTTTGTTATGGGACTAACACTGATATTTTCCTTCTTCATTATTATGCCAGTTTTATATTTTCCATCATATTTTGTGGTTTACCTTATTTTATTGCGTTTATAATTTGTAATAAGAATTTTATATGCACTTTCATACATTTTGCATGTACACCTCTTACTCTCAACAGTGTGTTCTTTTCTATTTGTTTTACATAATGTAGGATCCTCATTATATTTGCATCTTATTTGCTTATACGTGGTTATTTCCTTTACTTCAGTTCCACCTGCTTTATATGAGCTTATCTTTTATACCTGTGTTTTATTTACTTATGCAACTTACTTCTTTTGTCATGCACTTACACTAGCTTTTGCATGAAAGTACTGGTAAGATGCAAATGGGACTTTTTTCTAATGGTGTATAGTACAAATCTTTTTTTACTATCCTAATTATCTATTCACACCTGGTTCAAAATATATGCCTTGATGTTTGTGAAGGTGACAAAACGTAATCATTTAATAAATATAATTTCAAACAGTTTTGATAACATACACTACAACAAGGTTCTAATAGTTTCGGATTTTTCATTATAGTTGAGTTTTATTTAGTTTTGACTGTTTTTTCTCTAATTCAGTTAGTTTTAAATTAGTTTTTAGAGCAGGTTTGATAGTTTTTATTAGTTTTCGTTATTTTCTAAATGCTTAGTTTTAGTTTCTTTATATCTTTTTTCTTCTTCTCGGTCGTACTCAAATAAATCCCAGACAGGACTCTGCTGCTTTCTCCCAACTTTAGTCTCCATGTTTACAGGTAGAGTGGGGACCAGAAGATGACTGGAAACCACAAGTGACAAGAAGTGACGGACCATTAAATATCATATGGTGCCGCTAGCTAAAATTGCTTGAGGTAAATAAATCAATTTTATATCAATCCGACATTGACAAAAATGAAAACGAAGGGAATTTTATCCAGAATTTTTATACGTTTTAGTTAGTTTTGTAAACACACAATACAGTTTTAGTTAGTTATCATTTTTTTCTTTTAATTGTAGTTTTTATTTATTTCATTTGACGAAAATGTTTTTACAATTCTAGTTTTCGTCATTTCGTTAGTTTTCGTTAACGATAATAACCTTGCGCTACAAACAAAAAGTTAAGAATATTTCTTTTTTTCCCCTTTTTTTTGGTCATTTTTGCCATTTGTAAATAAAATTATGTCTGGTTATTAAAAAAATGTGTTTCAATTCAGTTCACACACAAAAAAGTAAAAAGCGCTGTGCTAGAATCCCAACTGAAAAAAAAAAAAAAAAAAGCCCAGAAATGAAAAATATCCATAACTTTTTGTTTGTAGTGTAAGTCTCTAAGGGCACTTTCACATTGGGTATCTGGATCCGTGCTGTACCTGGATACGTTCACACCTTTCCCGCAGATGTTGCGTTCATACGCACGTACCGCGGTCCGTGCTGGAGTATGAGTGGGTGGTACAGGGCTGAAACAGTAGGTAGTGGTGTGGAAGGAATTCTGTGGCAATCCAACAAACGCAGAAGTCAGAAGAAGACAAACCCTTATGTCATCAACTGAGCAAATGTTCTGTTCATTTGTCTACTTCAGACTTGCTTTGTCATTCAATAATGCACCATCAGTACCTTATTAAACGAAATGTCAATGCTCGGCTCACCATAGTGTCAGTTTATATAAAAAAATAAAGAAAGACACACCTCACGAAATATAAAAAGTAGCCTAAAATACTATAAACATTTTAAATATATATGTACAGGGTGGGGAAGCAAAATTTACAATGAACATTTAGTTGCTTTTTCTCAGCAGGCACTACATCAATTGTTTTGAAACCAAACATATATTGATGTCATAATCATACCTAACACTATTATCCATACCTTTTCAGAAACTTTTGCCCATATGAGTAATCAGGAAAGCAAACGTCAAAGAGTGTGTGATTTGCTGAATGCACTCGTCACACCAAAGGAGATTTCAAAAATAGTTGGAGTGTCCATAAAGACTGTTTATAATGGAAAGAAGAGAATGACTATGAGCAAAACTATTACGAGAAAGTCTGGAAGATACTATTAAAGAAGAATGGGAGAAGTTGTCACCCGAATATTTGAGGAACACTTGCGCAAGTTTCAGGAAGCGTGTGAAGGCAGTTATTGAGAAAGAAGGAGGACACATAGAATAAAAACATTTTCTATTATGTCAATTTTCTTGTGGCAAATAAATTCTCATGACTTTCAATAAACTAATTGATCATACACTGTCTTTCAATCCCTTCCTCAAAATACTGTAAATTTTGCTTCCCCACCCTGTATATGTATAAAAATTTAAAAGACTACAAGACTTAAAACTAAAGTTAAGAGTGCAATAAAGTGGTTCATATTATTGCACTAACGGGGCAGCAGCAGGTTTGGAACAGGTCCAATTTTCTTTGGTTGTTCAACAGTCTTATTGCCAGGGGACGACAGTCATGGGTCATCAAGATGAACAACAGCGGGCTGAGAACACAGCCTTGCGGGGAACCGGTATTCAGGGAGATGACACTGGAGTAGTTGTTATTCACCCGAACAGACTGGGTTCTGTTGGTCAGGAAGTCCAGTAGCCAGTTGCATAGGGGAGGGTCTACAATGGCGGCAATACAGGCAATACTTTTCTGTTAGCCTGTTTGAGGCAAAGTGAAGAAGAGTGACCTTTATTGTCCCTGATATATCACCAAGTGGTTTGGTCGGTAAGGTGAGCCCATGCCGTGTTGATCCATGGCTTTCTCAGGAGACAACAGGAGTGCAATTTATGGTCTTGTGGTGATTAAGTCACTTCCATTGTCAGAGTGGTGATTAGGTCACTTCGGGTCTCGGGCACGGATCACTTTCACACTGCAACGTACCGTACTGGAGTCCACGCAGTCCGTAACCAGGACTACTTTCTCAACTGGACTATTGGAGTTCGCTGTGTGAAAGTGTAATAAGAGTCTGGACAGTTGTACCTCAAATACCTAAACAGCTGCTTATATGAAATGCTTAACTCTTTCCCCGCCAGAGCATTTTCCAGTGAGTTGGTAGCCAGCGCCAGCCGTTTTGGTCATTTTCACTAATCTTTGGAGGCTCACTGAAAATGTTGTGTTAGGAGTATGTGAACACTGAATACATCAAAAGAAAGAACAGAACTTCAACTTTTAAACACAAAAAACTATTTTATTCTATCTTTATTCGTTCGTGAGATATAAACATTTGAATATTGGTCATTTTCAGGAAAAAACTGAATTTTGAGCAAAAAGCTGAGAAAATTGCATTTTTTTCAAAGATATTGATTTTCAAGAGAAAACTGATTTCCTATTTACATTTTTGACTCTTTCTTATTCACCAACAGTAACACTATCTTCAAAATCACAAAATAAAATAATAATAACAGCAATAATAGTAACAAACAGCTCTAAGATATCCCATCATTCCACAAAATGTTAGGGGAATCCACACCAAACTTTAGACCGAACATCTTGTAAAGCACAAGGTTCCTTCTAAACTTTGCACATTTACATACATCAGTTATAAGTCTAACACATAGTAGTTTAGCTTTTGGATATAAACACCTCAATATTCCTCATTTTCAAGAAAAAAAGAAACAAATGCACTAAATACTGTAGATTTCTGGCCTTTGGCTGCACCAGGTCCTCCTGTTGGACCAGCTGCTGTGTTTGATCTGTAAATAATTCTATGGACATCTAGTTATTTATCTCTGTATGAATATATGTATTTATTTATTTCATACAAAAGCCAAATCCAAAAGTGTCTTCCATGTGTCCTGCTGACATTCTACAGCTGAATCTGTTCTGTGTCCTCAGTCTGAATCTGAACTCACTCTAACAGATGCAGACTAGCTTTCCTTTGTCTTGTCCCATGTCTGTATGTCTGTCTTCTCCTTGAATGTCCACTACAAATGTCTCTTTTCTCTTCCTCCTGTCTGTCATTTTCTCCGTGTTGCTCTGTGCCCCCGCCCCCCCCACCCGCACCTCCGTGTCGGACCTGAGCCGCTCCTTGTTTCCCGTGTTCCGTGTCCGTCTCCCTCACCTTCTATTTCTCCGTTCCTGTCTCTAAATGGTTCTTCTGTAGCTCCATCATATATTGAATTGTCAGACTCTGTCTCCATAATCATCTTTAAGGCTTTTGAAACTGCGCGCGGTTCCTGCACAGTCTGCACTTCCTCATTCAGTGACTGCCGCTGGATGCGTTGCCATGGGATACGGAGACTCCAGTGCAAAAACGTTAAACCCGGCCCGTCATTTTTCCGAAAAAGCTGCTTAATTGTTTGTTTTTGGACTAAGGAAAGTAATTCACATGATCCACAACACCTCCAACTACAGTATAACAGTGAAAACACGGATTGACGGAAAATCTCGTCATTGGCGGGGAAGCGTTGGGAAGCAATTGACGGAATATCTCGTCAATGGCGGGGAAAGAGTTAATAACTACACTGGTCAACAACAAATTTATTGTTTAAGTTTTTTGAGCTGATTCAGGATAATTTTGGTGTGCTGAATCCAAAAATCACGTTAATTTTGCTCAATCAGGTCAACTTTCTGAACTATGCCACATATTGGCTTTTTAACATTTTTACTTACATTTATGGGTATTTTCACATTATGTGATACAAAATTCTTTCATATTTCTTGCAATAAACAAGTTCTGAAGATTTTACTTTTGCCAATTTATGATTGTTTTTTTCAATATCACAGGTGAATGAAATGGCTTCGACTAGAAGATCTTGCAAAAATAAGCCTGACGTATTCTGCTACATCTGCGGTGAATACACCATTGTACCTAACAGTAATCAAGTCACAAGTTTCATAAAGTGTGCTTACCAATCTTATTTTGGTATTAATTATTATATTTTGTGAGAAGATCAAATTTTTCAAAATCAAATTAGCAAAAAAACCTGACCTGATTGAGAAAAACATGTCATTTTTGGATTTAGTGGTGCAAAATGGTCCTAATTCAGTTGAAAAAACCTAGACAACTTGCAAAAAACTTTTTTTTGTAACCCAGTGCTATTGATCCACTAATCCTATCACTGCATTGAAATAACTGAGGTAAAATGTGGTTTCTCATCTTTTCATGGTCATCAGATATGACCTGTTTGGATGTTCAGAGGCTCTGTAATGAAATTGGAAACACCGTCATCTTCTACAACATTGTTTTACCGATAAAGTCTGCATAGTTTGAGAAATGACAGTCGCTGTAGATACCTGTTTTATGTTCAGTTAATGATATCGGTGCTGAAAAAGTCACTTTTTATTCAGTTTTTATTACCCCTTAGCTGAGGGGTATTGCAATTGTTTTGTTGTCTGTCCATCTGTCCATCCGTCTCTCTGGCCATTCAACATAATCGCATTATATGAAGAATGTATTGAGTTATCTTCACCACATTTATACTGTGGATGCACCTTGGCATGGACGAAAGCCTATTGAAAATAGGTGACCTTGACCTACTTTTTCAAGGTCAAACATCTGAGTACTTTCAAATATAAATATGTATGTAATAAGTTTTACACAAAGACAATCTAATCTAAATTATAGGACAGTAACTTTCAACAGAATTTTACACTATATTTGGCTGAAGGGGATTAAAAGTACACAGCATGTTGTTATGTTTTCTGTTTTGATATAATAAACTTTGAATTCACTCTCTGCTTTGAAGAACTTTTACATTAACAGTAAATTAAACATAGCAAAATACTTGATAATATAATAAGATTAAATGTAGAGAAAATTTCTATTAAAAAAAGTTGCCACAAAAATAGCTATATATGTCTTTAAGGCTTAATCATCAGCAGTAAAGGAAAGAAAGTTGCTGCCTTGAACCAGAATAAACACATTATTGGTTTTGGAGAGTTGTCGTCTCTGGTTTATTCATCTCATTTGATCTAAGGTGGCAGCAGACGTTTATCGATCTGGATAAATCAAAGAGACTCCACAGCGTAAAAGTAAAGGGCTTTGTTTTTTTCTGATTTGGGTGAACTGACCCCTAAAAGACCAGGTTAAAACAGTAATTAATCAGGACTAGTCTCATTCATCTCACGTCCCTTGTTACATGTCAATCACACTCCCTGACAGTGAATCAGGAGGTGCATCGATGCAGGAGTCCCTCCCTCCTCCTGCTGCCTGCGGCAACCCAGGAGCTGTCACTCATTCCCGTTGTCATGGGACCATCCTTTCCTTGAACTGTTTGGCTACCTTTGTTACCAGAGTCGCACCAGCATCATTAGACCCATGTCAGTCCCCCCATAATGGACCCCTAAGGAGCCAGAGTGTTGTTTGAAGTTCACTGTGCTGTGCTTCGGTCCCAGTGGTGAACAACATCCCTTAAAAAAAACACACACACACACACACACACACACAATTACATTGTTGCTGTTTTTGGTGGTTGTTGTGCTTGTGTTTCAGCAGTGGGACGGTGATGATGAGACACTTGAATATTTCTGGTTCTGAAACTGTGTTACATCTCAGTGGATAAACCAAGAAAAGCAATGTCATCAGGCTGAAAATGGGGCTGTTTCCCCAAGTTCTAGAAATATGACATACTGGCCAACAACATGTACACCAGAGAAACAATTTTTGGTATTTTTTTTTTTTTTTATTAATTTGACTTCCAGTAAGTCATGAGTCTTTCACTATGGAAGCACTTAAAAATAGTATATTTGCTTTTAAAAATTGGCTAGTTTAACCCATAAAGACCTAAACATCCACTGACGACCAAAACGATCCACTGATCTAAAATGTTTAATACCTGTTGACCCATTAATCTTATCAATACATGTAAATAATTAGTGTAAAATGCAGTTTGTCATCTTTTCATGGTCATCAGATTTGACCCATTAGGACATTCAGAGGCTTTGTAGTTACCATGGAAACACCGTCATCTTCTACAACATTGATTCACCAGTAAAACCCATGGAGTTGGATCAGTGACAGTAGATGAAGACACTTGGTTTATGTTCAGTTAAAGATATATTTTACTGGAAAAACTCACTTATTCTCCAGTTTTCTCTGTTTTGATATAATAACTTTTGAATCTACTCTGAGCTTTTATGAACATCTACGTGATCAGTAAATTCAATAATGGAAAATACATGATTTACACTGAAAAAGTCTGATAATTAAGATGATAATGTTACAATAAATGATGATAAATCACTTAACCCTTTCGTGAAAGTTCCCAAATGAATTTATCTCTGTATTTAACCTTTCTTAAGTGATTTATCACCAATTATTATAATATATCTTCTGTATTTTGTATTTGTTGTTTTTTTTTCAGTGAAAATCAGGTATTTTCCTATATTTCATTCACTGATCATGTACATGTTCATAATAAGTCAAATTAAAGCTTAAGGTTATTATATCAGAAACAAACAAAACTAAAGAAAATGTGACTTTTTCAGCAAAGATATCATTAACTAAACATAAAAACAAGTGTCTCCATCGACTGTCATTGATCCAACTCTATGGGTGAATCAATGTTGTAGAAGATGATGGTGTTTCCACGTTCACTACGGAGCCTGTGAATGTCCAAATGGATCATATCTGACGACTATGAAAAGATGACAAACTGCATTTTACACCAATTATTTACATGTATTGATAAGATAAATGGTTCAGAAGTTAGTAAACATTTTAGATCAGTAGAAGGTTTTGGATGGTGGTGGGTTTTTGGGTCTTTATGGGTTAAAAAGATTAAATATCAAGAAAAAATCATTTGGGAACAGCCACAAAAGTACCATTGGGTCTTTATTAGTTAAGTTCATCATGTAATTAGTTTTAGTTGTGATTTTGCAGAGGTCTTTATTTAAAGAAGCATTAAAATGTAAAGTGACACTATGTATGATGAATCACCATTATTCTCATTTTATGCAAAGGGATTTTTTTCCTTTTGTATCATGAAGCATTAGCACCGGCATTCACTCCCAAAATGACATACAGTATTCAAGAAGCATACAGGCATAAAATACCTCACAAAATATTTTAAAAAATCCTCCAAAACTACTGACAGTGACAGCTGTCACAATGCTGCAGGCACAAAAGCGTCTGGGTTGTAGCAAAAGTTTGTTTTTTTCATGTAACTTTTTCATTTTAGTCCTCACATTGAACACAACATTTATTCATTCAACCATGTCCTCACACAGGAAGAGCAGAGAGGAGCATCACATTTGCACACAAAATACTGCTGTTAATGTTAAAATATGGCGCAATGGTTTCATACAGCCTGTGATAAAATGAGGTAAGTTTGGTGAGGTTCATAAAAATGTCATTAGTATAAAAGGAAAGGGCTACAAGAAGAGAGTTACATGATAAACAGCATTTACCTTTGGGTTGAAACAGGACACAGACACTGGTTTTCTATGGTTTAATCTACAAAATGTTTTTTTCTGCTATATCTATCTCAAACTGCTTCCCTCTATTGCAGTGGTTTCCAACCTTTTTTGACCTGTGACGCCATTTTAACATCACAAATTTCTGGTGACCCCAGACATTCAAAACGAAGACTTTTTTTTTCTTTGCCAAAATTAATTTGTTTTTGATCATGTAATAGTTTGCTATACTATGTTGAAAATAATTAATTTTAGACAATTAATTTTAGTTTATATAATGTATATTATTATGGACGGAGGCAGAAAAGCCAGGTGTAGATTACTGCACAAAGTGAGATTTTTATTTTCCTTGGTCAGGATATGTACAGTCAGTCCAGCTTGGATTTACAAGGCTGACAATTAATACTGAACAAACAAGAACTCAAAGTATGAATTATGAAAGAGCTGCAGCATCTGAAACTGACCACAATGACCATTTGACAGATAAACAGTACCACAGTGCTTCAGTTTCAGCTTCAGAGTTTGTCCTGTCTTTTATGTATTGTGATTGTCTCTGTCAACTCACCATATATTTTTTAATAGTAAGTTTTTTTGTTTGTTTTTTTTATCAATAACTAGAAATTTCCGGTGACCCCATTTGAATTCAAGGCAACCCCACGTGGGGTCCAGACCCCAAGGTTGAAAAACACTTCTCTAAGGTTTGTGCCTTTTTCATGACATCTAACTAGAGTCACTTAGTCCTGCGCTCAGTCAGGAGCAAGGTTATAATAGTTTTGGATTTTTCATTGTAGTTTAGTTTTGACTTTTTTTGTCTAATTCAATTAGTTTTAATTAGTTTTTAGAGCAGGTTTGCTAGTTTTTATTAGTTTTTGTTATTTTCTAAATGCTTAGTTTTAGTTAAATTTTAGTTTTTTTTTTTCATATCTTTTCTCATCTTTGCCGTCAAATTTATATAAACCTCATACAGGACTCTGCTGCTTTCTCCCAACTTTAGTCTCCATGTTTCCAGGTAGACTGGGGATGAGAAGACGACTCTAAACCACAAGTGACGAGAAGTGACAGACCATTAAATATCATATGGTGCCAGCAGCTAAAATTGCTTGAGGGAAATAAATCGATTTCATATCAATCCGACATTGACAAAGACGAAAACTAAGGGAATTTTAGCCATAATTTTTATCCATTTTAGTTAGTTTTGTAAGCACACAATACAGTTTCAGTTAATTATTGTTTTTTTCTTTTAATTATAGTTTTTATTTATTTCAGTTAACAAAAATGTTTTTACAATTCCAGTTTTCGTCATTTCGTTAGTTTTCGTTAATGATAATAACCATGGTCAGGAGGTGCTTAAACATGGATCCATTTAATCCTCTTCACTTCCATTCAATCCATTTTGTCATCTTCGTGGTGAGGTTTGTTATTGGGATTGTTTAAAATATATAAAAATCATCACAAAAAATGTCATAAATGGGTATTTTATTCACAATAAAATAGAGAAAATCAAATGTTTTAACCATTTTAAGAAAAAAACAAGATAATACTGAATTCAGTGGCACCAACATATCTCTAAAAAGTTGGGATGGGGATAACAAAAGGCTGGAAAAGTCAATAGTACAAAAAAAGAAAGAACTGCAGGAACATTTGGCAATTAATTATGTTAACAGGCATAAAACTGCATCTGTAAATTGTAAAACACTTTCAGAATAATGTTCCTCAGTATAACATTTTGATGACTTTGACTCATTGTATTGTCTACACCACACAATCAAAATAACATAATTCACATTTTACACAGTGTTCAACATTTGGGGGAATTGGGTTTGTGCGAGTGCAAATAATGTTTCATAATGAGCTGAATTTGCCTTGTGTATGGCTGCTTCTATAAAACTGAGTTCATTTTGGTACCTGACAGTTTGCCAGCTTTTAAGACCCAATAATAAAAGAGAAATTTAGACATATTTCCCCCCAGGACGTACCTAATGATGATCTCAGATAAATGCAAAAAAAAAAAATTATACTCTTACTCTGAGCCATCCCAAAATTAATGACTTTCTGATAAAATACTGGCACCAAACAGGACCTAAATTGGGACATGAAAAGCTACCTAGGTGTCAGTGCATTTGATCTGGAAAACATGGCTTGAAATGGTCTTATATACTGCTATAAATAAAGACACTGTTAAATTTGTCGATCCTTGTGTTTTTTCTAATCCAGACATGTGGGTTTTTCATGACTCTCAGTCCAGGTTTCATGTGTAACCCATCGTGTCCACTTGTGTTACATGCAGAACCTGCCCATTTAAACACCGATAAATCACAAGTGATTTTGCAACAGCAGCCATTTTTGTGAGACACTCTGCCTTGCATAATTAGTTCGATTCCCAAAATGCATCTGTGAGAGAATAAAAAGATATTCGAAAAAATAGTAGCGTGTAATTTTTGTGTCCTTTTTACAGTGTTACATGCAGATTTTTGTATAAGAATAACATAAAATGTGTTTTATCTGAAAAATAGTTTCTCTTTCATCTCAGTAAATATTTATTTTTAAAATAGACCCAAAGTGCTTGTAAACTTGCTTCATAACATTAGTCTACATCTGGTTTGAAATGTTTAGCCCCATGTCCTGTTTTTAGGGACCGGATTCATAAAAGGACCCATTTGTTGATTGTTTATAATGTTAAAAATATGATTTATAGAGGTCAGAAAACATGCAAAATAATGAAAAAAACATGCATGACATCAAGTATTTTATATACCATATAAAGGTACTATATTGTCCTGATCTATTTTATTCTTCTGCATAAAATGACCAAGAACTTTATCAAAACAAGAGGACTTTAGTTGTCATGGCTACAGTATAAAAGAAAAAAAAAATTATAATACATCAATATGGTTATGGAGCCGACATGAACACAAAAAATATTAACCTTCAATTTAAAATGGGAAATAAACAGCAGCCCCCAGTGTTTTGGTGACTCATCCGTCCGTGTCGACCGTTTCACTCGATCAGATTTAACATCAGGGCATGACCATTAGATCTGAAGAACAAAACATGGCTACAGGTTGTAATAAGCCGCGGCACAGATGACCTCGCTTTTTTTTTTTTTTTTTTTTTTTTTTCCCTGAAGGATAGGTTGTAACATCACAGTGATTGGTACATGTAGGTGAGTGAAGGTATAATCACACTATTAGAGGTTTAGTTCATTTGCCTGTTCACCCAGTGTCTATTGTAATTGAATGAGGCAAGAAATGAGCAGGTTTGGACAGCAAGAAATATCGAACCGTGTTGTGAAATGCCTCCTCAGTCCGTCAATATACTGACATCACCTTGGAGACTCGAGGGGAGGATCATCTTTATTCCTGCGCTTATTCATACGACTGCTAGAAATATGTAAACATGGGTGGTTTTAATCCCCTTCAATTACTGATCCGTATCTTCATGGTGAAATCGGTTGTTTTGTTGTGCATATTATTTTTGAAGAATTGCCTTATATTTGTTGGGTTTTTTATTTTGTACTATGAGAAAGCCATCATTTGTAGAGGCTGAAAAGAAGGCTAATGGAAAAAACTAAATGAGACTAGTAATTATTAAAGGTCCTATATTGTGCCGAGCCATTTTATTATATTCATTATGTTTCTGCCAAATGAAACATTAACAATAGGGGATAAAAAAGCTGGCGCAAATGGCATTTTTTCTCAATTTTAGTTCATGTTGCATTGCTGATTGTAGTTTTTAGCTATTTTTTGTATTTTTCAAGGTTGGTTTTATTTTGATTTCAGTGAGCAACATAGTGTTTTCCTTTGTTTAGTGTTTAGCAGTGGTGGCTGCTCGTCTTTCAGAGAGGGGAAGCTCATTGTCGGCTTACATTAAAAAAAAAAAGTCAAGTTATTTGAACATAAACTCAGCCCTCTTTTTCTTTTTAAGAAAATGGTCAGTGACCTTATCGTACCAAGTAAACAAGAAAACGTTGAAATTATGTTAAATTGAAACAAAGAAGTACAATGAGTGTGTTTTATTTACAGTGCAAGAAATGAACCAGTCATTTTGTAGTGGTTTCTCTCTCGATTTCACAGCAGAATGTGTGACGGTATTAAACCAAACTCTGTCAACTGAAGGAGTATGTCTCAAAATAGCTGTCAATCAAATGGAATTCAGCCTGGGATAGGATTGACCCTCCAATCAGCACGTGGAAGCCCAGCGTCCAGCCCAGCCGAGCTCCGCCCACTGCTCCATTCACTCCCAGAGACGCTGAGCATCAGGGGGCGGGACAACATCATGGCATTTATCCAATTACCGTCCAGTTTTGAGGCAATGAAAAAAACTGTTCCACTCAGTCCCATTGAAGTGCATGGACGCTGAGTGTCTACGGGCAAATGCACTGAGCAGAGATCGAATGAGAAACCAGCGCAACGGGAATGTATGAGAAGTGAACAACATCGAGTCAGCTGATTCTGAACGAACTCGCCTGTGAGATGAACGTGTTCTAACACATTTGTAGTTAATGAACTGTCAACACAACCGTACATATTTGACCATTTAATTTTCGTAATTTAAGGGGAAGCCGAGCTTTCCTTGCAGTCTTTGAGAAATTGCCTCTGGTCTTTAGCTATAATAAGTCTTATACACACATGCACAAAAACACAACTAAAAGATGATAAACTGCATCTAAACTCATGGTATTTGTGTACGGATTTTTAATTCATGGTTTAACCATCAGTTCACCTTCCTTTTAGAGTCGTTTTGCATCTCAAATGCTGGATTACCATCCTCCAAGACCCTGGGGCAGAAATATTTTTGGCGTCTCCTATGACCCCTACTAGAGTCAGCTTTGTTATTTCAGCAGACCAAATAGAAACCAACTGGTACTCCTTTCCTGAAATAATAACATCTATCCCAGGTTTACATGTCAAGAGAAAGGCCACAAACAGGTAACATTTCAAAACCCGTCTCTGTTGATTTTGTACTTTTGTGGTGTAAATTCCTAAACAGATTTGAAACTGATCATCTTACATACAGTCACTGGATATAGAGTGAACTCTGGCTTTTGGGGCCCTTTGGGATCTGGAAGGTGCCCAGTTTGCTGGCTCCGTAATTCAGCCTCGGAAACAATACCTTGTCAAGAAATAGGTTATTTTAAGTTCACTGCGGAGCTTTGAATATTCAGTACAAGGTGATTTTACATTTTACAGCATGTTATCACATGTAACAAAAGCATCAAATATTAAAGTTATTGTTTTATTTTCATAAATCTCAGGGGTATTTTTCATTTATTTCAAACTTTTAAATACTTGTGCCAAGAATTGTTTTAATGCTAATTATTAGTTAAACAAACATGACCATTGTTGATTAAGCTTATTTTCCTTGTTTGCACTAGATTCAAGATAAATTTTATTATCATTGTATACACAGAGCATATACAACAGAATTCTGATAAATGGTACTTCTTGAGTAAAAAAAAAAAAAAAAAAAAAAGGAAATATACAATGCAAAAAAATTTAAAATGTTAAAGCAGTAAAATCTTAAAAAAAAAAAAAAAAAAAAAAAAAAGACACACACACTCCGCCCCTCTCCCATTCTGTCAAGTCACACATTCACACACTGAGTGACTGACTGATGTATTTATTTCAAATATGAATGTCAAAAAAGAAGAAAAATTAATGAACAAACAAAACATTTAAACACAAGACATATTATACATATTTGAAAAGAAGTGAGAAGAACCGTAACTTATAAACAGCCTAAATATATCTATACTCTAATGCCTGGTACTTTTTGTTAAATAATTTTGTTGTTGGTTCCATATTATTATGAACAAATATAATATAATTTACATAAACACATGATACAATAACACATACAGTATATATGTACATGCACATACACATGCATATATACACATATCACGTACTTGTACATCTTTATAACACCCAGTGATACCCAACAGCTCCCTCATCCTTGTGCCTTTTAAAAATTGTGTCTTTGTAGCGCCTTTTAAATTGTTTCATGCTTGGACATTGCATTCATACATAGTTAAAGTGCAGAGGACAGTGAGAGGTAAGTACAGTAGTTATTGCACATTTTAGATTTTCATTATTGCACATCATTGATTATGGTTATTACACACTGGAGTTTTCCATTATTGCACTAATCATTCATCACCCTAAAATATAATGGGATCAAGTTAATATTACACTACTGTGTGAAAGCGATATAAATACAACAGTAATGTGCTCTTACATGAGTGGAAACAGTGGGAAATGAACCGCAATCATTTAAGGTGCACAATTTGTGTTTAATAGGCTATAACTTCAGGAAATTACTGTTAAAAAAGATGCTATTTCTTAATTTCAAATCAGACATAAAATGTAAAATGTCCTTTAATGATCTTGTTTTGAGTGTAATATTTCTGATTTCCTTACAATGACCTGAGAAAATGTAATACTTCAAGAAAAATAAGGTAAAAATAAGTCACCTTCATTGCCTTTGTACCAAGGGTATTATTGTTAACGAAAACTAATGAAATGATGAAAACTAAAATTGAAAAAACATTTTCGTTAACTGAAATAAATAAAAACTATAATAAAAAAAAGACAACTAACAAACTGTATTGAGTGCTTATAAAACTAACTAAAACGTATAAAAATTAGGGATAAAATTCCCTTCATTTTCATCTTTGTCAATGTTGGATTGATGCGAAAGTGATTTATTTCGCTCTAGCAATTTTAGCTGCTGGCACCATATGATATTTAACGGTCCATCATTTGTCATCACTTGGGGTTTAGAGTCATCTTCTGGTCCCCACTAGGGGTGTTAGAAAATATTGGTTTTGCAATATATCGCGATATTTCATCTCACAACACTGTATCGATATTAAAAAGTACTGTATCGATATTTTTAGGTATTTATTCAAATGCAGATATGGCAGGGGTTTATTTTTCTTTTTTGTTTTTCTTTATTGTTTATATCTTTTTTATTATTTAATAATGTTTTATAAAATAATGGTTATTTGAAGCATCCTAAAAGCACTTTCAACTGTCTGAGAGGCAGATGGTAGTTCCTTTGGAAACTAGGAGAATTAGAAAAAAATTGTGAAATAGCATTAGATCCTGTTGTGATCAAATAAAAATGTGTTTAGTATTTATGCATATTTCTGGTGTAATTCAATTCTTCCAGGAAATAATCTTTAAAAAAACAAGAAACAAAAAAATTGCCTTTTTAACAGTATCATGATATATCGTGATATATTGTATCATGATCCTAGTATTGTGATTTGTATCATATCGACAGATTCTTGCCAATACACAGCCCTAGTCCCCACACTACCTGGAAGCGTGGAGACTAAAGTTGGGAGAAAGCAGCAGAGTCCTGTCTGGGATTTATTTGAATGCAACGGAGAAGAAGAGAAAAGATACGACAAAACTAAAACTAAACTAAAACTAAGCATTTAGAAAACAACGAAAACTAATATAAACTAGCCAACCTGCTCTAAAAACAAATTAAAACTAACTGAATTAGAGAAAAAAAAAAGTCAAAACTAAATAAAACTAAACTATGATGAAAAATCCAAAACTATTAGAACCTTGCTTTGCACAGAAAAAAAAACAAAACAAAACACTATTGCACCTTGAACATACATGACCACAAGAAATAAAGATAACCTTCATTTTAAAACAGCACCCAAAACATGTCCATTCATACCGACCACTTCACCGTATCAGCGTTAAACATCAGAATATAATATTTAAGGGCATGACCACGTGACCAAACCGAATAAGCTGCTGCAGAGATGACCTTGTTTTCTCACCGGGGGACATCTTGTAACCTCAGTGTGACAAACACATATCACAGTGAGTGAGTGGAAAAGCAGCGAATGAATGATGACATTATTACAGGTTTTGCATGCTTGCTTACTCGTACACTGGTGTTTTCGGAAATTGAATGTGACCACCACGTAGCCGTTTTTCGGAGGGCAAAAAAAAATATATATATTGGACTGCGCTGCAAAGTCTGTCTGAAACGCCTCCTCGAACCATCACTATTCCAAAACTAATCTCCATCACCTCAGAGAGTCGAGGAAAGGATCATCTCCCAGCATGGAGAAAGAAGGAACGCTATCCGAGCTGCAGCCGAGTACTTAGCTTCCCCTTCCCTGGTTCTTCCACCTAATTTCCAAAAGTGGATTGACCTTCTTACTCCATTTGGTGCCGCGGAGTCATCTGCCAAAAGCTGAAAACTCATCTTTTCTGCAGCAGCGCCTCTAATGCTAACATTTCTACACTGAACCAAATCCCTTCACCTTTTCTTCCTCTATTGCGATGGTGACATTACCTCTTTTCCTCTTACCTCCTACTCTCCCCTCAATTGTTTTCCCATCACCTGTCTCCAAAATCACCTGTGGAGGGAACAGTTTATTACTTTAAAACCACCATCATCCTCCGTGGCCGCTCCTCATACTGTACTAGGGAAATGAAACTGAGTGTAATGTTTTGTTCACTCACATAACAGTCTCCCAAACCACAATATCCAGGCTTTATGGAACAATCTCTACACAATCAAATGAATATGGTTCTGGGGAGAATGTACGTTATTTTCTTTGCACCGCTTTTATATTGTTCTCTTCTGCTTTCAGTGGAGCAGAAGCAGAGAAAAAGGGAAAAGAAAAGGGAAGGTAGTAGTCAACATGTACATGCCCATAGAGGAGGGGTCATCAATTACATTTGTCCTGAGGTCAGGATCGTTCTAAGGAGACGCTTTGGGGACCAGGCTAAAAAAAACAAGCTTTAATTAGCTTATTATGTGTCTGAAATTAATATCCAGCCAAGCATATGTTTACCATTCAAAAACAAAGAGGCATCAGAGGCATGTTGTTAAAAATAATATGTCGAATATATGGTATTTGACTAAAAAACAAATAAACAAATAGTATTTCTGGAAATATCTATTATGAACCATCTGATTTGTTTCATACTTTCAGAAAATAATGTCATTAGTCTTAGTAAATACTATGCAAAATTACAGCCTTACATCACAATTTCTTTTTGAGATATTAGAAGTAAAATGGGATGCAATTGTACTGTAAAATCATTCATTTATTTGTTTGGAGCATAAGAAAAAAAACTAAACTTGTATGTGTACAAAGAACTAATAGCAGATACTATAGCAGAACTATAGCAATATAGTAACTGCCATGTATACTAGTAATAACAAAATAAATTCAACAAGCATTGCTCGGAAGCACTGGCGGCTGCTTGTCTTTCAGACAGGGGAAGCTCATTGTCGGCTTACATAAAAAAAAAAAAAAAAAAAAAAAAAAGTCAAGTTATTTAAACATAAATTCTGCCCTTCATGCCTTTTTAAGAAAATGGTCACCGACCTTATCGTACCAAGTAAACAAGAAAATGTTGAAATTATCGAAATTATGTTAAATTGAAACAAGGAAGTACAATGAGTGTGTTTTATTTACAGTGCAAGAAATGAACAAGTAATTTCGTAGTGGTTTCTCTCTCGATTTCACAGCAGAATGCGCAACGGAATTAAACTGAACTCTGTCAAGTGAAGGAGTAGATCTCAAAATAGCTGTCAATCAAACAGGATTCAGCCTTTCGACTAATCCTCCAATCAGCACATGGAAGCCCAGCGTCCAGCCCGGCCGAGTTCCGCCTACAGCTCCATTCACCCCCAGAGACGCCGGGCGTCGGGGGGGTGGGACAACATCGTGGCATTTATCCAATTACTGTCCAGTTTTGAAGCAATGAAAAAAACTGTTCCACTCAGTCCTATTGAAGTCCATAGACGCCGGGCATCTATGGGCAAATGCATTGACAATAGATCGTATGAGAAAACAGCGCAACAGGAATGTATGAGAAGTGAACAACATCAAGTCTGTTGATTTGTGATAAAGCTGATTCTGAACGAACTTGTCTGTGAGATGAACGTGTTCTAACACATTTGTAGTCAATGAAATGTCAACACAACCGTACATATTTAACCACTTCATTTTCGTAATTTTAGGGGAAGCTGAGCTTCTCTTGCAGTCTATGAGAAATCGCCTCTGCTCAGAAGGTAGTGGGAAGAAGAAAACGTATTTAATGCCACCTCTCATTTATACAACATAACACAAGACTTATGCTGAAGTACAATAAGCACAGTAAGGGTTAAGGATTGTAAATGCCTCACTTACATCAACTGAGAGGTGCTATAACCTCCATCTGATGTTGAAAATATGAAGTCAGTATCTTAGACAACCTTGGTGTTCATTTTGGTATGGCCTTCTGAATTTACACGCTGCAGTTGAATGCACCATTACCTTACTGTCCAAAGATTCAGAAGTTTAGGATGATCATTTTATATTATGACTCCAGCTACCAGATCCATCTGCTTAACTATTAACAGAATGTTAGCGTGAAATGACACATTAATCATCATGGAATGTCCAGGTCAACATTCTCTTCCTCCTCCTCAACTTCAGATAAATCCTGTAAACAGAAACATCCCTATTGTTAACAGTATTAGTGTGAACCTGATGTTTTACATCTATAGCAGCTGTGATAATCTACTCATGACACTTCATTCTTGTACACTGACTTGTGCCTGCCTGCACTAGATGCTATCATCGCGCTGCATACATGTTTTAGCCAAGTTTATTAGATGCATGTCATACAGTCTACAATCAGTAAAGCCATTTCATTTGTGGCAGACTGTTAAAGCAGAAAACAAGAAAAGCACTCAGAGAGCACAGACCATGTCTGTCTGTCTGTCTGTTGGCAGAGGTCTGCGCTTTCTTTTCTAGAAAAGCACTTGGAGAGCGCAGACCTCCGCCAAGGCAGATCAGTGGGCCCACGTGGCCTCCCCACCCCCAATCACCACCAAAATTTAATAATTTGTTCCTTGTGCCAGTATCATTTCCTGAAATTTTCATCCAAATCCATCCATAACTTTTTGAGTTATCTTGCACACAGACAGACAAACAAACAAACAGACAAGCCAACGCCGGCGAAAACATAACCTCCTTGGCAGAGGTAAAAAAAGCCATATCAGGAAGAGCTTTACACAGCTAACAGTGTTACAGTAATGGAAATTATCTGTACATGTGTTGTCTGTTCTGACGACTGTTTCAGAATACATTTCTACCATCCTGAAAACTGCTTCTGTTCAACCCAGGTGCAGTGTCAACCCAACCCCTCTCCACCCTGATGCCAAGATCACAGGCCTCTTTTGTGGTTCGTATCAGCTCACATTGGTTTTGTTATTTCCTAATGATCGGCGGTGCATGACTACAATACAAAGGCTCAGATCCACATCTATCTGAGGCTTTTGGGTTATAAAAAACACACAAATTAACAAAGCAACTCAATTTCATTTGCATTGTTTTAATGGCAGAGTGGAAGGGGTTTTGCATACATAAATATAAATGGATGAATTAGCTTTTTTGGCTCATAAAGCCAAAGCCTCGGTGACAGGTTGAGTCCACAGTGGTGGAGATAGAGAGAAAGAGTAGAGAGAAAGGAGGAGAGAGTCTAAAAACAATAGCTTGCTTTTCCTTCCTTATGCTCCAGCTGGATCATCGGCACTGATCCGTATGATTGGCTGAAGATGAGGTGTCTCATAAGCACACACATAAGTCGGGCTGGGATGCAGAGCTAATCAAAAGCAGGGTGACAGATGAGCGGCTGTGATGGTGGAATAATATGAGGACACAGAGAAAGGCGACGACAGAGTAGAAGAGGTCTACTTTAGAAAACAAATCCAAAAAATTGAAGAAAAAACTCTCATTTTGCACCCTTTAAGTAGTCCTACAGCTTATACACAGCGAGCAAAAACTGCTTTACCTCACACATTTCTTTGTGTCATCCAGTGTCATGAAACATTTCTTCCAAATGGGCAAGTAAGCACATCATAAATCACGTTGTAAAACTCATCGTAAAGATGCATTCACTGCTTGTCATTAAAGCTACATGTGCTGAAACCAACAAAAAACACCAGAACAGGAAAATACACACTTTCCCTCAACTCTCAAGCTGAGAAGTAGAACCATGTCCAGGTTATGTCTGACAGATATCGATCGGCAATAGGCAATTACAACTGTAAATCAATTTAACGCCCTCCTACCGTTTTGACTACACCTGTAATAGAGAGCCAAAGTCCCACTCCCATCCATTGTGCCCCATAGGATCTAATTATTGTCTAAAATATATATGAACTGCTGTCAGTAGTGAGAGAAGTCAATTTTGTGCTACCATCTACATATCGATGGCCAGAAAACAAAACCTATCTGCAAAGTTTTAGATTTTGAGTTTTCACATTAAATGGTGAGAACAAGGATGACTCCACATTTTCAGTCTATCTGCAAGATAATCCCGTGCTTTCTTAAGACATGAAGGTCACCTGACAACAACAACAAAGACCATACTATAATAAAACTAAACGTTTTTTTTTTGTTTGTTTGTTTGCTGGTTGCTTTGTGGGTTAACTTAGTGTTACTATGTGAATAAAAGGTAGAATTGCACAATGAAGAACTGAACTTCCATCCCTAAAATTCAGGAAGTTCAAGAGTCACATGAAAACACTTTGTCATTTGTGGTCAATTTGCGAGTTTCATTATGTGTCGGTTTCATGCCGAACCTCAGCTGTTTGACTCGTGAATGCTTCGGTGGTGACCTTGTTGACGATCTTCTGAGGTATGTAAATACAGCCAACACAGATTCAGATCAGTCGATGGTCTTGGTCGGTAGTGGATGCTTGGGTCTTTATGAGTTAAACTTGAAGTTCACATCAAGTAATGTCCAAATCCCAGCAAAAAACTCTTCAGTGTCAACTTCATGGCACATTTACTCCGACCTGATAGAGGTTGTGCTGACAATAAATGACCAGAATAAACAAAATAAACCTCAGGAATTTTAGTCAAGGCAGGATTTTTTAAATAAATAACTTTGTAAAGACAGTTTAGTAATCTTTTTTACACTTCTGCCCATTTTACTGTAAACATGGGAGTTTTTGAGGCCTTGCTGGCGTCTGTAATCCAAATATGCACAACAAACAATAGACACAAAGGAATGCCACAAGAAAAGACATAAAAACTGAGAGAAAAAGGGCACGTAGGAGGATGATAGAGGAAGTATTCTTGTCTTTATCTCACTGCATGCATTCATTATGTATGAATAACTTAACATACAGCTCAGTCCCTCCAGAAAGGGCCGGAGGCTCTTTCCTCTTCTGTGTTGAAAAGGTACAGCCGTGGAATTATACGATCACATATGTAGCTCACTATAAATATCATCCCCATGTTGTATGGCCATGCTTAGCTAATGTAATCCCATAGAATCATATGTCTAATATGTCAGAATCGCACTCGCCTGTGGGGGGGAATCTTCTCCCCCTAGTGTGCTACATTAAAGTGAAAATAATCCAGGCTAAAACTGGGTTTGCATACATTACTCTGTTCGACTTGGTCTGTTTTATTAAGTACATAAACAAGTCTCCCAAGATGCACTCCACAAGACCCAAAGTTCATTTGTGATGTCATGCATGCGATAAAAACGGGAGCTGCTCCTCCGAGAATAACTTGGAGGCAGATTGGAGAGTGGTGGCGCTTACACACAAGGATATTAGGCTTTATTCAAACTCCATAACCGCACCCAAACAACCACAAATTGTAAGAATCAGGTCTTATCGGAGCCAAGATCAGCAATAGAGCCAGATGTAAATCAGAATCAGAAAAACTTCACTGATTCCAGGGGAAATTTCTCATGATATAAACACACAAATACACAAATCACTGTAATAATATAGAAATATTAATAGCAGATGTAAAACTTCTGCAAATCTGAAAGACTTATTGTGGTAAACTCAGTATTGGTGCTCTTGTGAAAGGTCATTTAACTGTGGTGGCAGTAGAGTTTGATGGATTTTCTGTGGCATCAATGGAAAAATGTACTTCTTTTTTACACCTTTAGCACTCTAAGGTGTATATTTAAAAGGATCTATAATGTACAGTAGTGATGTAGTTTTCGAGACCGTTTTTTTGTGGTCTCGGTCTTTTCATGGACTCAACTCATTTGGTCTCGTTCTTGACACTTTGGTCTCGGTCTTGAGTTGATCTTGGACATAGCGTTCTCGATGGGATTTGTACAAAAACCGCATCATTACAGAACAGTATCATTATTTATTACACGCCCTCTTCAGATGCAACCAGTCAGATGCATCTGTTTTAAAAACATTTTACATTGTATATGTTTTCTCAGTGGACGATGCCAGCCCTCTACAGTCCACTAGTGATGTAGACTGGTCTCAAGACCAATTTTTTGTGGTCTGGGTCTTGTCATGGGCTCTTGACTCTCTTTGGTCTTGGTCTTGTCTTGGTCTCAGACATGGTGGGCTCGATGGGATTTGTACAAAAACCGCATCATCACAGAGTACTATCTTTATTTATTACACGCCCTCTTCAGATCCAACCAGTCAGATACATCTATTTTAAAAACATGTTATGTTGTTTACATTTTCTAAACGGACAATGCCAGCCCTCTACAGTCCACTAGTGATGTAGACTGGTCTCAAGACCAATTGTTTGTGGTCTCGGTCTTGTCATGGACTCAACTCATTTGGTCTTGGTCTTGTCTTGGTCTCAGACATGGTGGGCTCAATGGGATTTGTACAAAAACCCCATCATCATGGAATAGTATCATTATTTATTACACGCCCTCCTCAGATCCAACCAGTCAGATGCATTTATTTTAAAAACAGGTTACATTGTTTACATTTTCTCAGTGGACGATGCCAGCCTTCCACAGTCCACTGGTGATGTAGACCGGTCTCAAGACAAATTTTTTGTGGTCTCGGTCTTGTCATGGACTCAGCTCATTTGGTCTCGGTCTTGTCTTGCTCTCGACTCGCTTTGGTCTTGGCCTTGTCTTGGTCTCGACTCTCTTTGGTCTTTGGTCTTGGACATAGCGGTTTGGATGGGATTCGTAGAAAAAACACATCATCACAGAATAGTATCATTATTTATTACCCGCTCTCTTCAGATGCAACCAGTCAGATGCATCTATTTTAGAAACATTTTTCATTGTATACATTTTCTAAACAGACAATGCCAGCCCTCCACAGTCCACTAGTGATGTAGACCGGTCTCGAGACCAGTCTTGGTCTTGATTCCCTCCGGTCTCGGCAGTGTCTTGTCTTGGTCTAGCCAAGGGGTGTCAAATCCTGGTCCTTGAGAGTTTTAGATGTTTCCTTCTTCTGACGGTCATTATCAGGGTTCTGGAGAGCTTGATGATAGGCTTCTCATTTGAATCAGGTGTATTGGAAGAGGGATACACCTAAAACATGCAGGATAGTAGCTCTCGAGGACCAGGATTGGATACCTCTGGGCTAGACCAAGACCAAGATACTGCCGAGACCCCTGTTGTAGCTGATCTTGACTACAACACTAATTTACAGTCGACAGTATTCTCCTTCGTCTCTCCTCTTGATCACTTTTCAGCTTATTTGCATGTGCCACCTTCATGTTACCTTGTGTAAAAGGGCAGATGGGTAATAGGTGATGGTGGGGTTCCCATCTCTCATTTCTTCTGAAGTTAAAATAATAGACGATGCATTTCCAGTCCGTCTACAACACGTTAAGCATAATGTGTGTCTGAATAAACTAAATCTCTTTTGGTAGTGTCACACTGACTGGTGGGAGCAGTAAAAGATGTGTTTATTGTCCCCAAGGGGAAATTTGGCTCAGATAATAGTGCTACACAAAGCTACAATGAACATAAGGCAATAAGGAGCAACAACCCAATGTACTGGTATGGTAAAGAAACAAAACAAATGCAAACAAGGACAATAAAAGAAGATATTTAAGAGACATCTAATGGAAACATTTGGAATTTTATGGTTGTATTCAGTGGAGAAGAAAGGAGGTTGGGTAAAGAAATGTCACATGTTTGAACGTCATTATAAAAAAGTATTGTAAAAATAAACCTGATTTGATGCCTTACATGTCTAGTGTCAAGATCTCATACGGCAAGAAGTTTGGCCACGAAAGGTCAAAGGTCAAGGTCACAGAGGACAACTTTCATATGTTTTAATTGAGGGATTTTTTTGACCATTGTCTTCTAGAATTAAAAAACAGAGAATCCATAGGGACAAGGGCTCAGACTCAGGGTTACGGTTGCATTTGGCGACTAAGCATAACAGGAAATTGTTGAAAATCATTATCTCCATGAAACCATTGTGATTACTGTGGAATTTAGCTGTTTTGACGGAGGTTTGCGGTTATATGTTTTCAAGATACTTCTGCTTTACATGGCCTGTTGGGTTGTTTTTCAGTAGTTTCTTGCTGTGATTTCCAAAATATAAAACTATGTAAGTGACAGCGTTGTCAAAACCAATAGAATCAAAGGTCAGTGTCATGATAATAAACTTGTCTTTCTGTAACATTTTCTGCTGCATAGAGTTTTAGTCATCCATATCACAGTAAACCTAAAGGGCTGAGTAGAATGTAACTGCACTCCTTTTTTCTTCTTTAAGGTGTTTGTTTGATGAGAGGTGAAACATCTTTAAGAACCAAATGAAGTCTGGCTGCTTTCTCTTTAAGCTTTAATGTTTATTGGACACTGGGTTTATCAGGGTTTAGATGCAAATAGCCTGGTGCAGCTAGAAACAAGGTTGATAAGAGCAACTACAATGAACCACACCAGTAAATTATCTAAACAACATGCTATAACACTCCATAAAGCTTTTGTGGTTTGCATAATTAATAAAAAAAAAAAAAATCACTGTTAATACAAAAGTAATTGGGAAAACAAAGCCCAGTAGTCCTTTTCTGCAGCTAATACATGGATATTAGCATTATTATGGGCGTTAATCAGCACACATATGCCATGTTTCTGAATAAATAATAAAGAATAAACTATTATCTCATGCATGTTTCATTAGCAGCAGTGATAAATCTACCTCTCTCTGTGCTACTGCAGCCTGATAATATGCATAAAAACAGGTTTGCACAGTGTAAAGTCCATGTACATCCCGGCCTTATTCATAAAAGAATTTGCCCTTTCCATTAAGAAAGCTGATTTTTTTTAATTGCAAAGCAAACATGCCTCATATTTCTGTGTCTTACAGCAGAATAATGTTGCGGAGGGCAGATTTACCCTTTAATTTCTGACACGATATTCCAGGTAAACATGTTACCGTGAATTTGTGTCTGTTTCAGTGTCATAAAAGCTGCTGTGATTATGTGTTTGTGTTCCTTTTCTCCAGTGGTTTTATTTTACTGTGTGTTTTAGGGTCAAAACAGGGTGGAATAACAGAAAAAGACAAAGAGAGGAATTGAAGTTTGACAGGTTTTTATACTATAAGGCACTCAGAATGTACATCAGTAACCTATTTAAGATGTTAAACATGAACTGTGAACTGAAACACACTGAACAACAAGAAGTATTTGAATTTTGGCCCAGTAGTTTTTGTTTTGAGGCTCTAGTTTTCTAAATTAGTCCAGTTGCTTTTTGATGCTCAGTAAAAACTCAGTAAAAACACAGTAAAAAAAAAAAAAAAAAGACAAGAAAAAAAGAAAATAACCACACCGCAAATAACAGCAAAAAAAAAAAAAAAAAAATGACAAGGAAAACTGTAAAAAAACAAAATAAACTGTGTATTTTTACAGCAAGTTGGTCTCAGTTACTGATCTGTGTTTCACCCCCATTCCACAGGTGGTGGGGGGTGCACTGAGCATGCTCAGATGTCTATAGAAAGAACAAGGTCTATTCTATTAGCACGTTTTGAAAATTTTCTTATTGATCAAACAGTTTAATTTTTATGAATATTTAAAATAAATGTTCACCACAGACACGTCAGGGGTTAAAGGGTTAATATTTCAGTCATTTTTGCCCCCATTACATGTACAGAATTTTTATGAATATTTAAAATAAATCCAAATGAAGTAAAATACATACAGTGGCATAAAAAAAAAAAATATTACACCACCCCTTGTTTTCGTCAATTTCTTGTTCATTTTAATGCCTGGTACAACTAAAGGTACATTTGTTTGGACAAATATAATGATAACAACAAAAATAGCTCATAAGGGTTTAATTTCAAAGCTGATATCTATCCATTTTCCATGGTTTTCTTGATAATAACCAAAATCACTTCAGTTCTTACATCAATGACTATGGCATTGTACTGACAAAAACAGTGCTTTTAGGCATTCCATGTTTTCTTTTCTGTCTGTTTTAGTCACATGATACACACAGGAGTTAGTACTTGATTGCGTAACCATTGTTTTTGATGACTTTTGATGGTCTAATAATTTTTTCCGCGATTGTATATAACATTTTGTTTTGTTTTTTTAAGAGTGAAGAAAAATTTCCACACTAAATTAACTCAATTTTTTTTTTTTTACATTTATTCAAGCATTGGGACATTTTTAGTACACAGCTATTCAGAACCTTAAAAAATATCTTTAACACCCATAATCCATCATCTGTGGTCCTGTGTTCACCCATAGTCAATAGTTTAGTTAAGGATGTACATCACTGCCCTGATCTCACTTCGAACATTACCATACACATGCATGTTGCACTGTTTGGATATGCATGTGCAACTTATTTCTTTAATCCCTTTTCTTTTAGTTTACAGGGTGGGGAAGCAAAATTTACAATATTTTGAGGCAGGGATTGAAAGACAGTGTATGACCAATTAGTTTATTGAAAGTCATGAGAATTTATTTGCCACAAAAAAATTGACATACTAGAAAATGTTTTTATTCTATGTGTCCTCCTTCTTTCTCAATAACTGCCTTCACACGCTTCCTGAAACTTGCGCAAGTGTTCCTCAAATATTCGGGTGACAACTTCTCCCATTCTTCTTTAATAGTATCTTCCAGACTTTCTCGTAATAGTTTTGCTCACAGTCATTCTCTTCTTTCCATTATAAACAGTCTTTATGGACACTCCAACTATTTTTGAAATCTCCTTTGGTGTGACGAGTGCATTCAGCAAATCACACACTCTTTGATGTTTGCTTTCCTGATTACTCATATGGGAAAAGGTTCTGAAAAGGTATGGATAATAGTGTTAGGTATGATTATGACATCAATATATGTTTGGTTTCCAAACAATTGACGTAGTGCCTGCTGAGAAAAAACAACTAAATGTTCATTGTAAATTTTGCTTCCCCACCCTGTAAGTTGAGTTTTTTTTAAGACAGTAATTCAATTTTTTAATTAAAAAAAAAAAAAAATATCCACAACCCAATTTAAAAATCGTACTGCCAAAAACAGTGCTTTTAGGCATTCCATGTTTTCTTTTCTGTCTGTTTTAGTCACATGATACACACAGGAGTTAGTACTGGATTGCATAACCATTGTTTTTTATTACTTTTGACGGTCTAATAATTTTTTCCACGACTGTCGAACGCTCACCACAGACACGTCAGGGGCTAAAGGGTTAAAACACCCTGGAGATCATGACTACACCTCCAAATTAACAAAATACACTTCAAGTACAAGTTGACAAATGTAGACTCTGGGCAGTATCTTGTAAAAACGACCTCTTATGCCAAGCGAGTCAAATGATCTCCAGATAGGGCTTCAAAAACATGGTTGTTCAGAAAAATGGTGGGTACTGGAACCTTCCCCACCTCCTGACACACCAATCTATCCGCCGAGTGTCTGACAGCTCTGTGTCTGACAGTGTGCAGCCATGGCTGACTGAGTTCCACCATTGATCCCCTCTCTACTCCTGACCAAGACTGGCACACTCTAATCTATGCCAGACACACACACCCCTCCATCAGAGACCACGTACTGGGGATGGACAAGTAATTGATGTGTGTAAGCGCATTTTCTGTGAGAGACAGTGAGTGGGGGGTTCGGGAAGTCTGTCTGGCCTCACAGGCAGCTCAGCGTGATTACAGAACCTCCTCACCTCTAATGACTTGACTCGGACTTCTCCCTCGAGGAACTGGATCAGAGACTCAGTGGTCTGCTCACAGGCCCTGCCATAAAGTCTGAAGTCTAATGTTGGTTTCTTCACTGCTGACAAAGGAACATACAGCTCTGGAAAAAAACATAAGAGACCATGGAAAAATTATCACTTTTTCTGATTTTACCATTTATAGGTATGTGTTTGAGTAAAATCAACATTTTTGTTTTATTCTCTAAACTACCAACAACATTTCTTCCAAATTTCAAGTAAAAATATTATTTAGAGCAGGAGTGTCAAACTCATTTTAGTTCAGGGGCCACATTCAGCCTAATATGATCTAAAGTTTTTATCCTGTTATAGAAATAACAGGATAAAAACTGATAATGTCAACTCCAAAGTTTTTTCTCTGTTTTTCAGTGAAAAAAGTAAAATTCTTCAATGAAAATGTTTGTATCTACAAACTGTACTTGAACATAGCATGAACAAATATGAGCAACCTGAAAATTCTTACGAAAAATAAGTGCAATTTTAACAATATTATGTCTTAGTTTATCATTTATACATGTGTATCACAACGTACAGATCACAGTGGATCTACAAACACACAAAACATTTAGTAACAGGCAGAATATTGGTAAAATTCCACATTTCAGACATTTTTTTGTAAAAGGCCAGTCTGTAAATGTAACCATTTTTGTGTAATTTAACTTTTTTTTATACACTAAAACAAGGAGGAATATTTGCAGTTTTCATTATTTATAGCTTATTATGATACTATTTTACTGGTCTGGTCCACTTTAGATTGAATTGACCTAAAATGATTTTAATATCATTGATTATTAATATCTTCAGTGTAAGTTTCGCATTTTACAAATTCATCCACTGGGCTGGATTGGACCCTTTGGCGGGCCGGTTTTGGCCCCCGGGCCGCATGTTTGACACCTGTGATTTAGAGCATGTATTTGCAGAACTCGACACAAACTTATGTAGGTATTTTCAGACCTCAAATAATGCAAAGAACTTAAGTTCATATTCATTTCTAAACAACACAATACTAATGTTTTAACTTGGGAAAAGTTCAGACATCAGTATTTGGTGGAATAACCCTGATTTTCAATGACAGCTTTCACGCGTCTTGGCTCTCCACCATTGCTGCTGGATGACTTTATGCAGCTCCTGGCAGAGAAATTCAAGAAGCTCAGACATGTTCCATGGCTTGTGACCATCCATGTTCCTCCAGAAGTTTTCAAAGTGGGTCCAGGTCTGGAGATTGTTCTGGCCATGACAGGGTCTTCATCTTGTGGTCTGTCATCCACACCATTATTGACCTAGCTGAGGCCAGGAGCCTTGTCCTGATAGAAAAAAAAAAAAACAGTCCTCAGAGTTTGGGAACATTGTCAGAGCAGAAGTCCAGTAGTTTTCAATAGTTATTTTTGGATTCCAGTTACTTTTGCAGTACTAATAGCACTGTTTTTGCCTATTGTAAGAAGATAGTGATGGCCACAGTGGTGGTTTTTATACTTCTACTTCTTAAATAAGACAAGGATCAGGTGTTTATTCAGTAGAATAAGGTGTGCTTGTGTTGGAATTCAACAGACACATGAATGGAAGAGCTGTCATACATGCACACATGCTAATTTCACAAGAAATTGCAGTGGTCTCTTATTTTTGTCCAGAGCTGTTTATGTGTCTGATGTCAGCTGGTTAGGTATTATCAAATAACTAGTGGTGGACGGGTCGATTCAAGTATCGATAATATCAATATCGCTGTTGGTATTGATATTGATTGATACCAGTGTAATGACATCGACACCTTAGTTTCTGTTTCTCTGCTGTTTCATCGATGAGGTGGCTGTCTGTGTCTATGTCTGTAAGTACTGGGTGTAACCAGTTTAATAGTTACCTCCGCCAAGGAGGTTATGTTTTTTTTTTGCCAGGGTTTGTTTGTTTGTCTGTTTGTTTGTTTGTTTGTTCGGGGGTGGGGGGGGCACGGGGGGGCCCATTTCCAAAAAACCCTGAAAATTTCATCAAAATCTGTCCATAACTTTTTGAGTTATGTTGCACACTAACGGACAGACAAACAGACAGACAAACAAACAAACAAACCCTGGCAAAAACATAACCTCCTTGGCGTGGGGGGGGGCCCACGGGGGGGGGCCACTGATCAGCCTTGGCGGAGGTCTGCGCTCTCCGAGTGCTTCTAGTTTTTGTTATAGGCTCCTCCTCCCCCTCTCTACTCAAAAAGTATTAATTCCGGTAAGACCTCAAAATAATATTTTTATGCCCTTGTTATTTATTTAAATGAATATATTTACTGGAATTGAAACAAATTCAAACAAAACTGAATAAAATATGTCTCAGATATGATTGAATATAATTGCCCATGCACTGTAGAGGAAAACATTTTAAATTTTATTTTTATTTCTTGTAGAAGTTGTTACTGTAATATTGCACTGCAAGCTGTTTTTTTCCTATTTTATTGAAAACTTTACGTAAATTCTGTCTTGGGTTTTAACTAGTTATTAATCCAAACAAAAAAATCACATAAACACTTAAAGGTCATGGAAATTCATTCAAATTTAGCAATGTGATGATGCATCCATCTTAATTATTAAAAAGTAACGGTTGGTATCGATGATACTGGCCCTGTATTTACTTCAGTGGCAGCTGCTTGTCTTTCAGAGAGGGGAAGCTCATTGTTGGCTTACATAAAAAAAAACGTCAAGTTATTTAAACATAAATTCGGCCCTTTGTTCCTTTTTAAGAAAATGGTTAGTGACCTTATCGTGCCAAGTACACAAGAAAACGCTGGAATTATGTTAAATTGAAACAAGGAAGTACAATGAGTGTGTTTTATTTACAGTGCAGGAAATGAGCAAGCAATTTCGTAGTGGTTTCTCTCTCAATTTCACAGCAGAATGCACGACAGTATTAAACTGAACTCTGTCAAGTGAAGGAGTAGATCTCTAAATAGCTGTCAATAAAATGGGTTTCAGCCTTTCGACTGATCCTCCAATCAACACGTGGAAGCCCAGCGTCCAGCCCAGCCAAGCTCCGCCCACAGCTTCATTCACCCCCAGAGACGCCGAGTGTCCGGGAGCGAAACAACATTGTGGCATTTATCCAATTACCGTCCAGTTTTGAGGCAATGAAAAAAACTGTTCCACTCAGTCCCATTGAAGTGCATGGACGCTGAGCGTCTACAGGCAAATGCACTGAGCAGAGATCATATGAGAAAACAGCGCAACGGGAATGTATGAGAAGTGAACAACATCGAGTCTGTTGATTTGTGATAAAGCTGATTCTGAACGAACTCGTCTGTGAGATGAATGAGTTCTAACACATTTGTAGTCAATGAAATGTCAACACAACCGTACATATTTGACCATTTAATTTTCGGAATTTTAGGGGAAGCCGAGCTTCCCTTGTAGTCTATGAGAAATCGCCACTGATTTACTTGATATTGGATCGATACCAGATCTTGCAGTATCGCCCACCACTACAAATAACCACCATGATAGGACAGTATACAGATTCAAAATATTCTGTTTTTTTTCCCGTCATCAAAAACGCTGGTGGAATGACCTACTGAACACTACCAGAACAGGGGCATCCATGCCTATCTTCAAGAAGCTCTTGAAGACCCAGTTCTTCAGAGAGCACCTCCTGTCCTAGCACTTTTCACATTTGAAAGTTTTTTGGTTTTTTTTAATTCTATTGTTTTATTTGGTATTTGATATTGGTTTATTGTTGTTTTTTATTCTTTTTAACTGTACAGCTGCTTTCAGTCTTTTTAGTCTATTTTTGTAGTATAGTCTTTCATTTTGCTTTTTTAATTCTTCTGTACAGAACTGGTTTTAATAGTACAGCTGTTTTATGTCCTTGATCTATTCTTGTATTTATTTTTTAATTTTGGTTTTTATTTTTTCTTCTGTACAGCACTTTGGTCCTGTGGTTGTTATAAGGTGCTTTACAAATAGAGAAAGAGAGCTTAATTGTTAACCTTCCCCTTGTAAGTCGCTTTGGAAAAAAGCGTCTGCCAAATGCATAAATGTAAATGTAAAAAAAAATATACATATATATATTCCTGTTTACTCACAGTCATGCATACTGCGATGCTTTTTGTCTTCACATCATAGGAGATTTTCTGTCATTTCCACCAGAGCCTGGTTTGTTGGACAAGGTGAAAACACACTGCTTTCATTTCTTCCTCCAAATTCTTGAAAAAGACCGGATTTGTACATATTTATCCATATCTAAGTAATGCTAAAAAATAAAAAAGATGTGTTTCTCTTTCCAGCTTGATATTTTCTGTTGACTGCGCATTTCTACACAGACGTGAAACACCTCGGGCTGGATGGTTAGTGTAGACTGATACGAGTTGCTGTAAAAACCCCAAGTGAGATACATAATCTGGAAATGCTGCACAATATGATGTTCCAAAGAATGCTTCCAAAGCTGTAATAATATCAGCATATCCCACATGTTACAGTTGAAATAAGGCCTATTGGAAAACATTCAACTGGAGTATGCAGTTTACAAGACCTGCATCAAATTCAGAATATAGTCCTATTTGGAATAACAGCAAAATGTTACACCGTCTACAACTACACGAATACATGTTTGTTTTAACTTTTGCTGCATGTACTATACACCTCGCAGTCACAGTACTCAATGATCGCAGTATCCCTTAAAGCAGGGGTCTCAAACATGCGGCCCGGGGGCCAAATGCGGCCCAGCAAAGGTTCCAATGCGGCCCCAGGGATGAATTTGCAAAGTGCAAAAATTCCACAGTTAAGATTGTTGAACTCATTTTAGTTCAGGTTCCACGTACAGACAAATTTGATCTACAGTAAAGTAATAACAGCAGAATAACCGACAAAAAAGAATGACTCCATATTTTCTTCTCGGTTTGATGTGAAAAAAATAATATTACATTATGCCTATAAATAATGACAACTTCAAATTTTTGTCTTTGTTCCAGAGCAAAAAATAACATTAAATTATGAAAATATTTACATTTACAAACTATCCTGTAACAACAAAATGTGAATAATCTGAACAAATATGAACAACCTGAAATGTCTAAAGAAAATGAAGCACAATTTGAACAACTCGATCCATAATGCACATGTATAAATGATAAGTTGAGGCATGATATTGTTAAAATTGCACTTATTTTTCTTAAGAAATTTCAGTTTTTTCAGGTTATTCACATCTTCTTTGTTTGGATAGTTTATAAAAGTAAGTATTTTCATAATTTAATGGGGCATTTTTGCACTAAAACAGAGACAAAAATTTGGAGTTGTCATTATTTAAAGGTTTTTATTTTATTATTTTACTGGTCCGGCCCACTGGAGATCAAATCGGGCTGAATGTGGCCCCTGAAAGAAAATGAGTTTGAGACTCCTGCCTTAAAGGCATATAGTACTTTTGGCAGCCCCACTGACCCTGTTGTAGACTCCAGGGGTTGGGTTGTAGTCTGCACAAACAGAAACTGAGACTTGGGGGCACCGTGTTTTTCAAGCACCTACATTTGCAGCTTAATTGGGTCTTATCAGTCCTTACCTGATTCGTCGTGCCCCTGCTGCATGACCCTTTCCGGTAGAAAACAAGACTTCAGCCTTGACTGCCAGCCATTAAGTCAACACAGATACTGAACTGCAGACATTTCCATCCATGCCGTGTGCCTCGGCAGCTGCTGAGCGCTTAAATTCTGCATTTTGTCATGCTACTGCTGACTACATTCACAGCAGGAAATCTGTTTTTCCAGCGGCGTTATCAACACTCCTGATCATCTGATATGCTTTTCAGGCTTGTAAGAACGTACGGGGATTATTTAAGGAACTTTGATGAAGTGAATAATATGCCGTGGCGTTCACAAACACTAGAACCTGAAACAAGTGAACATCTATGGGGGATTTGGGACCTGTGTGGAAGTTTGGATGGTGAGGAAATATCCTCTGTGAGAATGGTGTTCATCCCTATAGTACACAGGTGTCAAACATGCGGCCCGGGGGCCAAATCTGGCCCGCCAAAGGTTCCATTCCGGCCCGCGGGATGAAAGTGCAAAAATTAACCTGAACAGTCAAGGTTGTCAAAAATCATTTTGGTTCAGGTTCCACATACAGACCAAAACATCCACCACTGAAGAAAACCATGTACTGATCTAAAGTGTTTAATACCTGTTGATCCTCTAATCCTATCAATATATGTAAATAATTGGTGTAAAATACAGTTTGTCATCTTTTCATGTATCAAATATGACCCATTTGGACGTTCAGAGGCTCCGTAGTTACCATGGAAACACTGATCTTCTACAACACAGGCGTCAAACATGCGGCCCGGGGGCTAAATCTGGCCCACCAAAGGGTTCAATCTGGCCCACAGGATGAAAGTGCAAAAATGAACCTGAACAGTCGAGGTTGTCAAAATTGTTTTGGTTCAGGTTCCACATACAGACCAATGTGATCTCGAGTAAAAATAACAACACAATAACCCATAAGTAATGACAACGACAAATTTTCTTTGGGAAAAATTGTGTGGAAAAAATTTAAGTGAAAAAAACCAAAAAAAACATTACACTGTGAAAATATTTACATTTACAAAACTATTCTTTCACAATAAAATGCAAATAAATACATTAATAAAAACAAAGATGAACAACCCGAAATGTGCAATTTTAACAATATTCTGCCTGTTACTAAATGTTTTGTGCATTTATGGATCCACTGTGCTCTGTAGTTGTGTTAATAATAAGAGATGGAATATTTTAGAAATTGTTCAAATTTTAGTTCCAAACTCCAAAATTTTAACAATATTCTGCCCGTTACCAAATGTTTATGTAACGTTGTGAGTAAATGTACATGTATAAATACTTAGTCGAGGCATAATATTGTTAAAATTGCACTAATTTTTCAAATGAAATTTCCGTTTTTTCAGGTTTTTCACATCTTTTTTGTAAAATGTAAATATTTTCATAATTTAATTGGGGTTTTTTTTGTACTAAAACAAAAAGAAACACTTGGATTTGTCATTATTTATAGGTTATTAAGTCATTATTTTACTGGTTTGGCCCACTTGAGATCAAATTGGGCTAAATATGGCCCCTGAACCAAAGTGACTTTGACACCCTTGCTATAGTAGAAGGAGCTGTAGTTCACAGATGTTTAGAGTCAGAACCGTGAAATATTGACACAGTTCCACTGTCCCATGCTGAAACAATACCGTACTAAGATGCTTGGGGTTGGACTATCTTTTAATTTGTATTTCCATCTATGGGTTTTTGTAAAATTGACTGATCGGCTGGTGTTTGTAGTGTTGTCTCAAACCACCAAGGTGCTTAAGCAGGTGCTGAAAGTATTAAAAAGTATGGAATTTTGAAATGCTGTTTTGCAGACCTTAAAAAGTCTGGAATTTTGTGTGAAAGTCTTCATAAAGAATGGAAAAAAGCTTCTCTCATAGTTGAATTTTAGAGTTGATTGATATGATTTCCCTAACCAGCTGATACTGGAATGATTCTAGCTCTCATTTGTGTGATATTCATGCACTTTTGTGATTATCATATGTTTTGAAAAAAAATCTGTCAGTAAAAATTTGCCTAAAATGATCAGAATCATCTTTATTTCCACGTAAGTAAACACATTAGTAGGAATTTGCTTTAGTGGTTTTGGTGCATACATAGAACATGGAGGAGGTGAGAAGCATCCAGTAAAAATAAAATAAAACAAGTGATGCCAGCCACAACAAACCCCGCCCCTTGCACATATTGTAACTTAATTTGGCAGAAGAAAAAAGATTTTAAAAATTCTTAAAAAACACTTTTAACTTTGACCTACTTTTCCCAAAATGTAACTGCATCTATTCTGGGTCACTGGCAATCTATAAACCCAATTTGGTTTGAATTCAACCAATAGTTTGGCTGCTACAGACATTTGAAATTTCGGCTATTATAAGTAAATGGGGGAAAAAAAGATAAAAAATTCATTAAAAATTTGAACTTCAATCTACTTTTCCCAAAATGTAATCAGATCTATTCTGGGTCACTGACAATCTAAAAACCCAATTTGGTATAAATTCAACCAATAGTTTGGCTGCTACAAACATTAAAATTTTGGCCATTATAAGTAAATGGGGGAAAAAAAAGATTTAAAAAATTCACTAAAAATTTGAACTTCGATCTACTTTTCCCAAAATGTAATCCGATCTATTCTGGTTCACTGGCAGTCTAAAAACCCATTTTAGTAAAATTCAACCAAAAGTTTGGCTGCTAGAGAGTTAACAATCAAACAAACCAACAAACCAAACCAAAAACAATACCCCTTGCCTCCCCCCCCTTTTTTTTTTTTTTTTTTTTTTTTTGAGGGAGGGGTTAATAGGATGAATAAACGAGTAAGATAGAGAATAAACAAGCAAGATAAAGTTTCAAAATATACAATAAACAGTGTGGACAAAACCAGTGGGTTTGAGTGAGACTATAATGGTACCGGTTGTGGTTCTATGTGGATAGTGTTAGTAATTAACAGTGCAGTCTTAATCAGCAGGTGGATTATGCATTCATTCACTCATGCATTTATTAAAATAAACTTTTCTACTATTCAATTCAATTCAATTTTATTTGTATAGCCCAATATCACAACAAGGTTATCTCAAAGGGCTTTACAGAGTCAGTTGGATGTAAACAACAGTCAAATAAACAGCAAGAAAATGAGTAGTGTCCAGGGCATCCCCTGTCCTTAGACCCTCCTTCTCGGCAAGGAAAAACTCAAAACCCAGTGGGAAAAGGGAGAAACCTCGGGGAGAACCACAGTGAAGGAGAGATCCACTCCCATGGATGGACAGGCTAGAGATGCGCCAGGACTGATGGATGTCCATTTACAGATGTAGTTCTAGTCTGCAAGGATGCAGTAGGGTGGACACATGGGGGGTCCAACTACACACAACAGGTACAATCGCAACCAAAAAAGTAGGCATGCAAGTATAAAAGTACATAAAGTCAAGGTGTTGGGGGAAAACAACAATTTTGGAAAAGTCTGGAAAAAGTCTGGAGTTTTTATTTGGATGAAAAGCAAACATCCTGAAGCACAGACACCTGAAACAGCTGTTCCCCCTAAAGGATGTCAAACTCTGAGCTCAGTTTTATTAAAGCTTTTGCAAAAGGGCAGTGGAGAACATCTTGGGGACAATTCCAACATCACTTTACTCTGACCCAGGCCCGTGTTATTTCTACCTTTGAGAGTCCCTTATGTGTTTTCAGAAATACCACTACTAGATAAACATGGCACGTCTGTCAACATCTGTCAGCAGCGAGTCTGTCCCTCTATCGTCCAGGGATAAGTGATACATCAATTTCGGCTAATCGGAGATATGAGAATACTACAACCACCATTCAGACTGTTTGATCATTCATTCAGACCTCACCTTTTCGTGTTTGTTGGCCGAGATGAGGTTCTTCTAGTTCTTGTGTTTGTTGTGGAGAAATAGATCTTCAGAGACAAATCCTTGGCTGTGGCCACGGGCTTTCATCTTCTCAAACCGAAACTCGTGGCATCTGGGTCACGGCGCCAAGAAATCTGAATAAAGCATTTATTAAAGGTTTTGCAAAAGGGTCATCACCAGTACAGAGTCACAAAGAGTTCTGCAGCAGAACAGCAAAGAACCAAAGGAGTTCAGTGGCCTTTAAAAATGAGGATTATAAACATCTACTCCTGACAGTAGAGAAAAACCCTCTGTAACAGCCAAAGGAGTCAAAACTAGATAAATGTCAAGACTAGAATAACAGTGAAGCAAAATTAGGTTGAAGAAGCACTACTATGATTTCATATCGTTAGCTTCATATCATAGGAGTTAGCCGTTAGCCTCATGGCATAATAATTAAACTATCCATTCATACGGACATACATATATAAGATACATACATACAAAGTAATTGGCTATTTAGTAGTATTATTACCACCTTGCTGATTGTTGTTTCTACTAGTATTTTACAATGTGCATTTGCCTGTTCTTTTCAATACTGTATTTTTTTTTTTTTTTTTTTTGAGTTATTGTTTTGTTATTTTCTCGTAGTGTTTCTTGTGTGTATATTCGATGTTGTGCTGATATTGGAACCTCAATTTCCTGAGGGTTTTGCCCGAAGGATAACTAAAGTTCTATCGAAATCGAATCGAGTCAAATCTAATCCAAACTAATCTAATCTAAACTAATCTAATCTAAATTAATTTAATCTAAACTAATCCAATCTAAACTAATCTAAACTAATCTCATCTAAACTAATCTACACTAATATAATCTAAATTACTTTAATCTAAACTAATCCAATCTAAACTAATTTAATCTAAACTAATTTAATCTAAACTAAACCAATCTAATCTCATATAAACTAATCTAGTCTAATCTAAACTAATCTGATCTAGTCTAATCTAATCTAGTCTAATCTAAACTAATCTAGTCTAATCTAAAGTAAACTAGTCTAGTCTAGTATAAACTAATCTAATGTAATATAGTCTAATTTTAACTAATCTAGTCTAATCTAAACTAATCTAATCTAGTCTACACTAATCTAATATAGTCTAATCTAATCTAATCAAATCTAACGTAATCTAGTCTAATCTAGTCTAGTCTAAACTAATCTAATGTAATCTAGTCTAATTTTAACTAATCTAGTCTAATCTAATCTAGTCTAATCTAAATCTAGTCTAAACTAATATTATATAATCTAGTCTAATCTAAACTAATCTAGTCTACACTAATCTAATATAGTCTAATCTAATCTCATCTAATCAAATCTAACCTAATCTAGTCTAATCTAGTCTAAACTAATCTAATGTAATCTAGTCTAATTTTAATTAATCTAGTCTAATCTAATCTAGTCTAATCTAAATCTAGTCTAAACTAATATAATATAATCTAGTCTAATCTAAACTAATCTAATCTAGTCTAGTCTAATCTAATCTAAAGTAATATAATCTAGTCTAGTCTAATCTAATCTAATCTAGTCTAATCTAATCTAAACTAATCTAATCTAATCTAGTCTAATCTAATCTAATCTAATCTAATCTAATCTAATCTAATCTAATCTAATCTAATCTAACTGCCCATGTCATATTTTTTTCAGGTCATAGGCAATGATTAAAAATGAAGCTGCAGTGTTAGGAGAGTAAATTGCGCAGATATTACAATTTGGCCAAAAATATGACCTAGGCAGTTATGCTGTGAAGCTAATGATATGTAGGAACCACATATGTGTGACCCTGTGATCCAAAGGTCAAGGGTCATAGATAGATAGATAGATAGATAGATAGATAGATAGATAGATATGCCTTTATTGGGGAATTTTCCCAGTTAAACAGCACTAACATACAACAAACATCACATCTGGAATCAGGGATTTACCCGTTCCAACACCTCTACATACTGTCTGTGTCTGAGCGGCATCATTTTATTCTAATCAGATTTCCAAAAGCCATTATGCTTGTGTTTTGAAGGTCTGTGATACTCTCCATGATGACTAAAGCGACTTTGACTCCTTGTGCAGTGTTTTATGTCAACAGCTGATTAGTCTATACTCTGCCTCTCACAGCGTGCATGCATTACTATCGAACACAGAGCTTTGGTCTATAAGTAGCTTTTGTCATCTGAGTTATGAGCCTTGTACTGTAAAGATCCCCTCTCTCCATATTTATTACAGTGTCTCTCCCCTACTTCCTCTTTGAAGCACATTATTTATATGTATGAGCGTACAGCAGCGGGTCACGTTGCACCTCCCAGAGCGCGTATTTAAATTCAGATTTAAACTGGGTTATACTGGGCTAATATCTGCAAAAAGTGTCACTGTGAGAAATGATCTTACTTATTAGACCTCACACGCATATATTAAAGCACAACACTTTGTTCTGGGAGATTCCGCTTCTCCGTTTTCACCAAGCGTTCGCTATTTCTGTTCATGTGTATATCAAAATTAATCCTGGAATGTTTTCCTCTTGCTTAGAAGTACAGTATTAACATGCTGCAGATGTTAATGCTGGACTGCATTACAGCACGCAGGATGATCAATCCTTTCTCCACTGGAATGGAAACTAAAAAATCCGACGGCGTTCGAGGCCAACATCAGCAATTGATAACACTGTAATCTCTTAAATCAATTCTTTAAACACTTTTCCACAGAAACACTGTAATAATCGAAGTTTCTTAACCTACTACACTTCTGTTGTTCTTGAGTTATTGGTTTAATATCTTTGTTTTTTATTCATGTTTGATGTCTTATTTTTTCTAAATGGATAAAGTCTGTTCTCAGGAGGTAAAGGTGTCATATTTTAACCTCTGGGTGACTTGACTTAGACATTCTTAACTGTCAGACATACTCCAGACTACTTTAGATGATTTCTATGACTGTAACTGAGCAAACTTCTCATTATTTTGATAAAAAATGGGGTATTCATTATGTCGGAGTTGTAACAACTCAGTGGGGATCCCACAGACTAACAGATTTTAATTAAACCCCATATATAATGGCACATATATAATAATCCTATGGTGTAATAACAGGTACAGTGAAAACGTTCTGTGATTTTAGTAAAATCTATAGGAACACAATTTAACTCTTTCATGCATGAATTAGGAGAGCTTTAGTCAAGATGTTTTTTTAATTTTTTTTTCCTGAATGTTTTTATTCCTCTAGGCCACAGGTGTCAAACATGAGGCCCAGGGGCCAAATCCGGCCCGCCAAAGAGTCCAGTGTGGCCCGTGGGATGAATTTATGAAATGCAAAAATTACACTAAAATATTAATAATCCTTTTAGTTCAGGTTCCACATCCGACCAATTCAATCTCAAGTGGGTTAGACCAGTAAAATACTATCATAATAACATCGAAATAATGACAACTACAAATGTTTCTCTTTGTAAATGTAAATATTTTCATGTATTTACACTAAAACAAAGTAAAATTTCACAAAAAAACAACAACAAAACAATTAAATAACCTGAACAAATAAGAACAACCTGAAATTTGTTAAGAGAATTAAGTACAATTTTAACAATATTCTGTCTGTTTTTACATGTTTTGTGTATTTGTAAGTTCTAATGTACATGTGTAAATGATAAACTGAGGCAGAATGTTGTTAAAATTACACTTACTTTTTTCAGTTTTTCATGTTATTCACATCTTTTGAAAGGATAGTTCAGAAATGTAAACTTTTTCATAGTATAAATGTACTTTTCACTCTAAAACACAGAGAAAAGTTTGGAGCTGACATTATTTATATATTAATATATTGTTGATCCATAATGCACATGTATAAATGATACGTTGAGGCAGAATATTGTTAAAATTGCGCTTATTTTTCGTAAGAAATTTCAGTTTTTTCAGGTTATTCACTTTTTTTTTTTTTTATTTGGATAGTTTATACAAGTAAGTATTTTCATAATTTATTGTTTTTTGGGTTTTTTTTACACTGAAAAAATTTTTTTTGGAGTTGTCATTATTTATATATTATTATGTTATTATTTTACTGGTTCAGCCCACTTCAGATCAAATTTAGCTGAATGTGGCCCCTGGACTAAAATGAGTTTGACACCCCTGCTCTAGGCATTAAAAAAAGTGATTGAAATTTTTTATGAAACTATTTTTTTATGGAGTTGCAAAAATGTCCACCCACCTGGACACCATGTGTTAAATTATATTTTTTTTTCATTGTTTTTATTGCAATTTTTTGTTTTCCACTCAACAAAAAAGTGTCTTCTAAAGACTAGTCACAAAAAACAAAAAAAAACAAAAAAACATACACGGCAGCTCTTACATTGGAAATAAAAAAACAAAAACATAGCTTAAAGCAGACGATGGGAGGTCAGACTTACAATGTATGGGAGTCACATTTATGAGTATCATTTAAGTGCACAACAGTCCTTTTAATAGGGTAGAAGAGAGGTCCGGCCCAATATAGTCCAAAAATGGGTGCCACACTCTGTAGAACTGATCTACACTGTTATGTATGATAATGGTAAGATATTCTAGGGGGATCGTGTTTCATTTTTGAGGCAAAGAAATGTATTTACTGATATACTGTGTGAAAACTATGAAATAAAAACATTTTTAATGCAGCTAATCTGATGTTTTCTCACATTTTAACATACACTAATACTAGTCATTATTCACTTAAAAACAAAACAAAAAAAATTTTTTGTTAAAAAAAAAAAAGTGCTAATTCCAGTCTAATAACAATAACAAGCAATTGATTTACACTCAAACATGTTGGTGCAGATCAAGTTTATCAAGAACAGTAAAGTTACAGTAATGATATGAATTGCAGTGTATGGGGTGGTGCTGTTATGCTGATATGGAACTAAATATGGAACTAATATGGAACTAAAACAACAAAACTCCTAAATATACAAGAGAACAGCTGTAGAATAGCTGTCCACTGTAGTGTCCACTATGCATGAAAGGGTTAACAGATTTATTACCCCGCCCCCCCAAAGGGGAAGCAAGGGGTATTGTTTTTGGTTCGGTTTGTTTGCTTGTTTCTTCATTTGTTAACAGCAAAACTATTGGTTGAATTCATACTAAATTGGGTTTATAGATTGCCAATGACCCAAAATAGATCTGATTACATTAGGGAACAGTCGGTGAAAGATCAAATTTTTTTATGAATTTTTTAAATCATTTTTTTCCCCCATTTACTTATATAAGGGCTAAATTTCACACATCTGTAGCAGTAAAACTATTGGTTGAATTCATACCAAACTGGGTTTACAGATTTTCAGTGACTCAGAATAGATATCATTTCATTTTGGGAAAAGTAAGTCAAAGTTGAAATTTTTTGTGAATTTTTAATTCCCCCCCATTTACTTATAATGGGCGAAATCAAATGTCTATAAAAACATCAATTTTGTTTCAATCTACTTCAGACTTAGCACATATATAGAGGCAATTGATATGCTGACATCACCACACACATAGACATGATGACATCAGCTGGATCGATGCCAAAATAAGCTACAAAATGTGTGAGGGGCGGGGTTTGTTGTGACTGGCATCACTTGTTTAACATTGATTTCATTTGCTTTGGGTCACTTGAATACAATGATGGATAATGAACACGGTGCCACGTGATGCCATAAGTAGTGATTTTGGATGCATATATTGTTGCCTCAAAAGTCTCTGAATTGCTTCCTAATGATCTGTCATGGCCTTCATGATCTATACTGGTTCATATTTAGCAACAGACAAGAAAGAAAGAAAGAAAGTAACACTACAGTACAAGGTTATAATAGTTTTGGATTTTTCATTATAGTTTAGTTTTATTTAGTTTTGACAGTTTTTTCTCTAATTCAGTTAGTTTTAATTCATTTTTAGAGCAGGTTTGATAGTTTTTATTAGTTTTCGTTATTTTCTAAATGCTTAGTTTTAGTTTTTTTTTTTTTTTATTTATCTTTTCTCTTCTTCTCTGTCATATTCAAATAAATCCCAGAAAGGGTCTCTGCTGCTTTCTCCCAACTTTAGTCTCCATGTTTCCAGGTAGAGTGGGGACCAGAAGACGACTGGAAACCACAAGTGACAGACCGTTAAATATCATATGGTGCCAGCAGCTAAAATTCCTTGAGGGAAATAAATCGATTTTATATCAATCCGACATTGACAAAGACGAAAACGAAGGGAATTTTATCCATAATTTCTATATGTTTTAGTTTGTTTTGTGAACACACAATACAGTTTCAGTTAGTTATGTTTTTTTTCTTTTAATTATAGTTTTTATTTATTTCAGTTAATGAAAATGTTTTTACAATTCCAGTTGTCGTCATTTTGTTAGTTTTCGTTAATGATAATAACCTTGCTACAGTATCAGATCATACAAATAATATTCCTTATAAATATAGTTTACAGCAGTCACATGTTTCATGTACCTATAGGCTACCGTGTATTTTAACACATTTTAATGGCTGTTGCATTAAATTTGATGGGATCGTCTAGTCAGATTTATTTGCATAAAGTTGTGACTCAAAGCTTAGCGCTGTCATTGTTCCATTCCTGTTTTATCGTGTTGCTGTTTTTGTGAAGGGAGTCTGGTGGCTTGAAGAAAACAATATAATGGTTCCAGTTCCCTGTTGGAAAGGTCTGTCTGGCAGCAAAGTGAACTGTAAACTGAACTTAAACTGAACTTACAATTGTTTTCGGTGGCTGAAATTGGTTCTGCTGCTTCCCTGGTCCACAGCAGTGTGTTTGTAACCGACATTTACTGGAGGTAATACACTGACTAATACCTCACATAACCCCACTTTACAAAATCTGAATTTATCCTTAATGGAAACAATAGAGGGATTCTGGAAGTAATTTGAACAAATATTAGCATAGTGAGTGTTTCCTTAAAAAGCAAGTATCATGGGATCTTCTTCACATACAGTATTAGTTTGCAGGAAGCTATCAAAACAAATACTTTATCATGGGATAAATCACTTCATCTTTCTTGTGGGCAATCCTCCTGTTGTTTGTGTCAAAAGTATTCCACCAGGAACACATTATGCACTTCAACTTATTCAACAGAACAGATGACATAATGCACTGCAGCAAGTGCAAGTGCTGTTTCTTTCTTTTCTTTTTTCTTTTTTTTTTATGCTGAATAATTGTGTTATTGTTGTCGTTGTGGTTTTTGTTGTTTCAGGAGCCATCCACATTAGTACCCCTGCTGCATCACTGAAGTGGCCTCATTGAATTAAATGACATTGCTGTGATTTTCTTTTTTCCACACCATGCTGTTATCTGTCCACACACGTCTGTTGTCTATTATGTGATGAACAATGCTAAACACAGAAGGTTTTGGACTAAAGAAGCCGTTTTTCCTCAATAAAGGAACTACTGCTTTATTATTTATAGTTTTTTTCCTTGGAAAGCCTCCGTTGTTTCAGATTTTATCTTCCATTTTTCCATGTGCGGTTATTTTTATGCTCAATGTGGTTGATACACTGCAAAAATCAAAATCATACCAAGTGTATTTTTCTCATTTTTAGTCAAAATATCTTATCACACGTAAAATAAGACATAATCACCTAAAGAGCAACTCTTCAGTGAGATATAAGAACTTATTTTTAGACAGCAGATCTTTGAAAATCTTATTTCAAGAAATCTTACCAAGATAATTTTCACTTGTTCCATTGGCAGATTTTTTTGCTTAATTCAAAATGTTTTTGCATAATTCAAGATTTTTTTATTTTTATTTTGCATAATTCAAGATTTTTTTTTTTTTTTGCATAATTCAAGATTTTTTTGGGGGGGCAAAATTCAAGATTACAGGGTGGGGAAGCAAAATTTACAATATTTTGAGGCAGGGATTGAAAGACAGTGTATGACCAGTTAGTTTATTGAAAGTCATGAGAATTTATTTGCCACAAGAAAATTGACATAATAGAAAATGTTTTTATTCTATGTGTCCTCCTTCTTTCTCAATAACTGCCTTCACACGCTTCCTGAAACTTGTGCAAGTGTTCCTCAAATATTCGGGTGACAACTTCTCCCATTCTTCTTTAACAGTATCTTCCAGACTTTCTCGTAATAGTTTTGCTCATAGTCATTCTCTTCTTTCCATTATAAACAGTCTTTATGAACACTCCAACTATTTTTGAAATCTCCTTTGGTGTGACGAGTGCATTCAGCAAATCACACACTCTTTGACGTTTGCTTTCCTGATTACTCATATGGGCAAAAGTTTCTGAAAAGGTATGGATAATAGTGTTAGGTATGATTATGACATCAATATATGTTTGGTTTCAAAACAATTGACGTAGTGCCTGCTGAGAAAAAACAACTAAATGTTCATTGTAAATTTTGCTTCCCTACCCTGTACATATGTGTGTGTATATATATATATATATATATATATATGTATTTTTTTTGTTTGTTTGTTTTTTTGTTGTTTTTTTTTTGTTTTGTTTTGTTTCTTATTTATCATGCCAACACTGAAAAAAAAAAAAAAAGAACAGAGCAAGAAACACAAGTAGTCAAGGAAAAAGAAAAAACAACATTATGCACTTCTGTTTTTCCGGCATCGGTAAAGTTTTGCGCAGATGTCCAATGGAAAAGCGACTAGTGATTCCAGTTTCCCAATCACTCAGAGTGTGCACAGGTCAGCCATGTTTGGAGCGGTTTACTTGGACTGTGGACAGTTTATTCTTCAGTGTAGCCTGTTTAACCCACTCAGACAATGACATTTGGATTTGGTGGCTTCAGACATTGGAAATAATTGAGTTTCCTGTGAGGAAGATGTGGCATTGTTTGTTAGAATGGCAGCACAGATACAGTTCAGAAGTTCATGCGTTCATGTTTTCACTGTGGCCCCATCATGAATTTCCTCGACTCCTCCATAACTCTCCACGAGTGTTTAGTAGATGAGGTAAGCGTGCTTTCTCGTCCTCTTTTGAAGCAAACGCTCTTTGTAAATCTCATCCTTATTTCCTCACATCCCCTGAGAGTTTCTGAAAACTGCTGATTTTGTCAGTCTTGATTTACACCTCTCATTATTCCATGTTACAGAAATTCCATGAGCAACGGGAAACCTGGCGGGCTCGCTGCAGCGAAGGCAGACGAGGAGGAGGAGGAGTAGGAGGAGAGGAGGAGGAGGAGGAAAACAAAGCCGGGCCTGTGTCGTTAGCTGTGATAGCATCACCGCTCCAGTCAAAGACCCGGTCTGTCTCCCTCGTCTCTCAGAAGCCCGGCCAGCGAGAGAGGCCGATCGAGAGAGAGAGAGAGTGACGACGAAACAAAACACAGAGCGCAGAGAGAGATGAGACGGAGAGAGTCCAGATTCTGTCAGTCTGACATGCAGCGATGACATGTCGAGATCATTAATTATCATTTTATTTCAGCTGTTTGGCTCCAATGATGACCAGCTGCCTTTATCTTCCACTGAGGAATAATGTTAGCCATGAATTTTAGCTAAGTTTACAGCTTTTGGATGTGGATTTTATGAGTGTGATGCACTCATTTTTTACCCAAACAAGCTTACAAGAAACCTCAGCTAGAGTTGCAACATAAATTACAGTTACTACTAAACAAATAAACCAGCTCCCTTTATATGGTGGGTTTAATTTGCTTCCATCAAAGCAGAGGTTTTACTTCCCTTGGGGTGGAACAAACAGATATATGAGGTCTTTTATCCCATCAGCTATTGGCTTTTTAAACAAATGATATGATCTGGGAATAGATGTGGACCTGATTAGGGGCTCTATTTTTCTCATCCTTTTCTTTTTTAATGACATTTTATTTATTGTATTTGTTGACTTTTTTCCTACTGAGTTGTCTCTTTGACAACAGTGATGCTGGTGTTTTAACTGTGTACACTGGTGTGTTTATATTGTAGGGATAATTATTTGTTCTATACTTGTTTGCTGACGGTTAAATGACTGTTACATTGCCCTTCAGGGAAGTTTTAATCTACGGTACTGTAATGTTTGGTTTTTGTTTTTTTTTTTCAAACTTTTGATCGTTGCACCAAGTTACCGATGACATGATGATATTTTTGGGTTAGATTTGAGTTTCCAGCAGTTGGCTTTTTAAACAATTGTCATATTGTCTGGGAATAGAGGTGGATTTTTCTTAAATTAGATTTTATTTATTATATTTGTTGTCTATTTTCCTACTGATTTCTCTCTTTGACAACAGTGATGCTAGTGTTTTAACTGTGTACGGTGCTGTATTTATATTATAGGGATCATTATTTGTTCTGTACCAGGGGTGTCAAACTCATTTTAGTTCAGGGGCCACATTCAGCCCAATTTGATCTCAAGTGGGCCAGACCAGTAAAATAACACTGGTCAACAACAAATTTATTGTTTAAGTTTTTTGAGCTGATTTAGGATAATTTTGGTGTGCTGAATCCAAAAATCACATTAATTTTGCTCGATCAGGTCAACTTTCTGAACTATGCTACATATTGGCTTTTTAACATTTTTGCTTACATTTATGGGCATTCTCACATATGATACAAAATTCTTTCATATTTCTTGCAATAAATGAGTTCTGAAGATTTTACTTTTGCCAATTTATGATTCATGTTTTTTTTTAATATTACAGGTGAATGAAATGGCTTCGACTAGAAGATCTTGCAAAAATAAGCCTGACGTATTCTACTACATCTGCGGTGAATACACCATTGTACCGAACAGGAATCAAGTGATCAAATGATTTTTTTTCTCTTAAAACCTATTTTGGGTGAGAACTATATAAAAAATCAACTGATAAAGTCACAAAAATGTAATCAATTTTGTGAGAAGATCAAATTTTTCAAAATCAAATTAGCAAAAAAACCTGACCTGATTGAGAAAAACAGATGTCATTTTTGGATTTAGCGGTGCATAATGGTCCTAATTCAGTTGAAAAAACCTAGACAACTTGCAAAAAACATTTTTTTGTAACCCAGTGTAATAACAGCGAAAAACTAAAATTATAAAATGATCACGTTTACATCTACAAAGTTTCCTTAAAAATCTGAATACCATGAACAACTTGAATTGTCTTAAGAAAAACAAGTGCAATTTTAACAATATTATGCCTCGGTTTATCAGTTTATCATTTACACATGTGCATTACAGTCGCACAAAACATTTAGTAACAGGCAGAATATTGGTAAAATTGCATTTACTTTTCTTAAGACATTTCCGTTTGTTCATATTTGTTCAGGTTATTCATGTTTTTTGTAAAAGTGTTGTTTGGTAATGTAAACATTTTCATGTAATTTTACTATTTTACAGCAAAAAAACAAAGAGAGAATTTGGGGTTGTCATTATTTATAGGTTATTATGACAATATTTTACTGGTCTGACCAATTTGTCTCTATGTGGAACTTGAATTAAAGTGATTTTGAAACCATTGATTGTCAGTATCTTCACAGTAATTTTTGCATTTCACAAATTCATCCCACGGGCCGGATTGGACCCTTTGGCGGGCCAGATTTGGCCCCCGGGCCATCTATTTGACACCTATGTTGTATTTGTTGTCTCTTTTCCTACTGATTTCTCTCTTTGACAACAGTGATGCTGGTGTTTTAACTGTGTACAGTGGTGTGTTTATATTATAGGGATCATTATTTGTTCTGTACTAAAATTGCCCCTCAGGGAAGTTTTAATCTATTGGACTGTAATGTTTTTGGGTCTTTTTTTTTTCAAACTTTTGATCGTTGCACCAAGTTACCAATGACATGAAGATATTTTCGGGTTAGATTTGAGTTTCCAGCAATTGGCTTTTTAAACAATTGTCATATTGTCTAGGAATAGATGTAGATTTTTCTTAAATTACATTTTATTTATTGTATTTGTTGTCTATTTTCCTACTGATTTCTCTCTTTGACAACAGTGATGCTAGTGTTTTAATAGTGTACAGTGCTGTGTTTATATTATAGGGATCATTATTTGTTCTAGACCAGGGGTGTCAAACTCATTTTAGTTCAGGGGCCACATTCAGCCCAATTTGATCTCAAGTGGGCCAGACCAGTAAAATAATAACAGTGAAAAAATGTAATTATAAAATGATCAGGTTTACATCTACAAAGTTTCCTTAAAAATCTGAATAACATGAACAAATTGAATTGTCTTAAGAAAAACAATTGCAATTTTAACAATGTTATGCCTCGGTTTATCATTTTATCATTTACACATGTGCATTACAATCGCACAAAACAGTTAATAACAGGCAGAATATTGGTAAAATTGTTCAGGTTATTCACGTTTTTTGTAAAAGTATAGTTTGGTAATGTAAACCTCATCATGTAATTTTACTTTTTTACAGCAAAAAAATTAGAAAATTTGGGGTTGTCATTATTTATAGGTTATTATGATAATATTTTACTGGTCTGACCCACTTGAAATCTAATTGGACTGTATGTGTCTGAATGTGGAACCTGAATTAAAATGATTTTAACATCATTGATTGTTAATATCTTCAGTGTAATTTTTGCATTTCACAAATTATTCCCGCGGGGTGGATTGGACCCTTTCGGGGGCTGGATTTTGCCCCCGGGCCACATGTTTGACACCTGTGTTCTATACTAAAATTACCCCTCGGGGAAGTTTTAACCCTTTCATGCATAGGCCACTCCAGTGGACAGTTATTCTCCGGCTGTTCTCTTGTATATTCATGGGTTTTGATGTTTCAGTTCCATATCAGCCAACACAGTGAACACTTACGCACCATCCCATACACTGACATTCAGACCATTACTGTAACTTTGCTGTTCTTGATAAACCTGATCTGCACTAACATGTTTAAGTGTAAATCAATTGTTATTTGTTAGACAAGAAGTATTTTTGCATATTATCTCCATGAAGTGAGTAATTACTAGCGTTAGAATATGTTAAAATGTGACAAGACATCAGATTAGCAGCATTAAAAATGTTTTTATTTCATTGTTTTCAAATCACTTTCTGATATCGGGTTTCAAACATATGTTTCTTTACTTCAAAAATGAAATGCATGGATATTTTTGTAACTCCATAGGAAAAAAAAAAACCTCGATTGCATTGCTTTTTTCATGCCTAAGGAGGAATAAAAACACTGAAGAAAAAAATCTTGACTAAGGTTCTCACAATTCATCCATGAAAGGGTTAATCTACTGTACTGTAATGTTGTTGTTTTTTTTTTTCCCCAAAACTTTTGATCGTTGTACCAAGTTACAAATGACGTGATATTTTAGGGTTACATTTGAGTTTCCAGCAATTGGCTTTAAAAACAATTGTCATATTGTCTGGGAATAGATATGGATCTGATTAGGGCCCCCCATTTTTCTTATCCTTAAATTTATTTATTGTATTTGTTGTCTCTTTTCCTACTGACTTCTCTTTTTGACAACAGTGATGCTGGTGTTTTAACTGTGTACAGTGGTGTGTTTATATTATAGGGATCATTATTTATTCTATACTTGTTTGCTGACGGTTAAAATTGCCCCTCAGGGAAGTTTTAATCTACTGGACTGTAATGTTTTTCCAAACTTTTTGATTGTTGCACCAAGTTACCAATGACATATTTTAGGGTTAGATTTGAGATTCCTGCTATTGGCTTTTTAAACAATTGTAGTATTATCTGGGAATAGATGTGGATCTGATTAAGGAACCCCGTTTTTCATTTCTTTTTTAAATTACATTTTATTTATTGAATTTGTTGACTTTTTCCTACAGATTTCTCTCTTTGATGACAGTGATGCTGGTGTTAAATGTGTACAGCAGTGTGTTTATACAGGGATTGTTATTTGTATTATATTTTTTTGCTGACTGTTAAATGACGGTTGAACTTGCCCTCAGGGATGTTTTAATATACTGCATAGCAATTCTTTTTTTTCCCCCAAGCTTTTAACCCCTTGCAGTTGGCAATTGTACATTTTGGGGTTACATTTGAGCCATGTTTTAACTAATGTAGCTGGTGGGGAGGTTGTTTTTCTAATCACTTGTTATACTTGTGTCTAATAGATGCATTTTTGTGTCGCACTAATTCACCACAAGACACTACCATTTAATAGTTACTATTCCATGAAAAGGTCAGATGTTAAAAGGTTGAAATTAGCTTTTCCATTCCATCATTGTTAGCACATCAGGTCTTTTGGATTCTTAACTTAGAGTAAAGTAAATATGAAAAGGTTAATTTATCATCCACAGTTCTATATTTTAATATAGCTTCTTCAAAAACAGGAACACAACTATGTTCACTGTGTGATTTAGTTCTGAAAAACAAAAGAAATACTTATTGAACTGGCAAATTAGCCTCATTGATCCACTAATCCAACCCATATCTCCCTAAGCAATCAGAAAAAACAGACTGTTTTTAATTTCCTCCTTTCCCCCCTCAAATCTAGGAGTCTTTTGTGTTGATGCCACATGATAAATAACTACTCTGCATATATTATAACTCAGCTGTTGTGTGCCGCCCATGGAAAATAGTTTCAGTTTTATTCAATAAGAAAAACCTTCTTATTGACCCTCTTCTCCAACGATGCCACAGTCTAATCATTTCACATTTTCTTTCCTTTTTTTCATCTTATTGATCCAAAAATCCAGCCCAGAACACCCTGAAAAAGTTATCAGCTCATCAAATGCAGCCATTGGAGTGGAAAAAAAAACAACATACAATGAATGTTTTAGTGAGTTGTTGAATGCCATTATCTGTTATTGACGGATGTTGTTTGAACCTTTTCACTCAAGCTTTTACCAAATTTCAAAAAAGAGCACTTGTGAAACAATAGAGATTTTGAGTATTTCCATCATTGATTTGGAGCTCATTCAGCGTAGTTCAGTCTTCTATCGATCTTTTTAATCTCTTTGCTTCTCTTGCATATATTTGACAGACTCGTCTTCTCAGATAAAACACAAAAAGAAAATGAAAACAGTTTAACTTATCGATTTTGTTTAATTCATGCCGTTTTTCGTTCTTTTTTCTCTGTGTTATGGATTTGAATACAAAGTTTTTCCATGTAAACACAGACAAACAAGTTCTTTTTGTTTTTTTTTATTGAAGTTTTTTGCAAAACATGTTGGAACAATAGCTTACACTACAAACCAAATTGATGAGAAAACGGCAGAGTGGATTGAGGGGTTTAAATCAACTTCTGGTGAAAGGCTCCTGGCACACAGTAAAATCTTCACACCAAACTGCCAAGAAAATCCTGCAAGTATGTTCTCCCTCCTGCAGGCAAACGAATGCTTTCTGAAGCAGGAATTAGCCACTGGTATCTTAATTGTTTTGCTTCTGCGTGAGTCACTGTGCCGTCGAACAAATGCCGCTCCATTCGCCTATCTCTGCTCTGTCATCTTTGACGTTGGCAGACAAAGAAATCTGTTTATCCTCGTCAAAATGTGTGCTCTCTGCAAAAGCAATTAAATGCCCATTTACTCAATTGCCCCAACAATGTACACCCACACACAAATATGTATGCACACACACACACACACAGAACAATTTACTTAAATACTCCACCGCAGATGATGGCCATTTTCCTCTACAATCACATTGAGGAAGGATTTAATAATTTTTGCTTACAAGGGGATTCCCATACCATACCATCTGCTCCCATCCACTCTCAAGGGCCAAAATTCATCATTTCCTGTAACTCCAACAAAACTTCATTATAGAAATACAGTTATAATATTTAGTTTTTTATACAGCGCTCTATGGAGGGGGAGGCCGCTTTGTGTGGAATTTGCATGTTCTTCCCATGTCTGTATGGGTTCCCCTCAAGTGACTTTTTTCTGTGTTTTCTGTATTTTTTCTGTCACCGTCTTGGCTTCATGGAGTCCGAAGAGGCCGTGTATGGACAAGAGGGTGGAGATGAGAAACATGGAACATTTGCTTAACAAAGTCATATTATGTTTTGTTAGTGTAACTCCTTTACCACAACTTTAAAGCTGTTGGTGAGAAAAACAAATGTTTTAGTCAATAAACAGAAGCTCTGAAAGTCCTACTCGGCAAACATGCAAACTTTCATTCACAATTAGATTAGGTTAGATTAGATTAGATATAACTTTATTGATCCTTTGGGTAGAGCCCTAAATTGAGGTTCCAAAAACAGCAAAACACTGGATATACATGCAAGAAATACCTCAAGAAAAAAAGCAATACAATAACTATAAAAAACAGTAGTAGAAGTTTGCAATTGCACATTGGAAAGTATTAGTAGAAAAACAAGTGGCAAAGTAATAATAATAATAATAATAATTAGCTTAGTATGAAATATTATAATATACAGTATAATATGATAGTATGTACAATATGTGCATGTAGATAGCTAGCTAGCTAGCTAGCTAGCTAGATAGCTAGATAGATAGATAGATTCATAATCAGAACAAAAGTTATAATAAAGTGATAATAGTAACAGTAGTCATAACAAAGACATACATGCAAGATAAGTATGCTGGTAATAATAATAATAATAATAATAATAATAATAAGCTTATTATGTTATATTATAATATACAGTATAATATGATAGTATGTACAATATGTGCATGTAGACAGACAGACAGACAGACAGATAGATAGATAGATAGATAGATAGATAGATAGATAGATAGATAGATAGATAGATAGATAGATAGATAGATAGATAGATAGATAGATAGAGTTTCATAATCACAGAATAAAAGTTATAATAAAGTGATAATAGTAACAGTAGTCATAACAAAGACATACATGTAATATAAGTATGCCGGTAATAATAATAATAATAATAATAATAATAATAATAATAATAATAATAATAATAATAATACGCAGCGGTGAGAGAACTAAATAACTAACAGCAAGAAGACAATTATTTTTTATTACCATCATTAAAATATTATAGACAAATGTGAGAACATTTGTAGCACAGAACAGAAGGAAGGACAAACTAATATACTGACAACAGCCAGTTATTTCTTCTTCTTTTTTTTAAATGTCCTGCTGACAAATTTGCTGCCAGAATATTTTTCAAGCCTCAAACCCAGGACATGGAAATAACAGTACTGTTACTTACAAACCGTTTGAAGATTTACCAACATAATGAATAGAGATGTTTTTTTTCTGAAAGTCTTGTCATATTAATCCAGTACAGTAAAATATTCTAACAAAGAACACTTTATCGTTTGTGAATATATTAATATGGACTTCCTTCTCAGACATATAATGTAAATAGATGCTACAGTAGCCAGTTTGACTTGGTGCTGAGTGTTAAAAAAAATAATGTCTGCAGAACTGGATGTGGAAAGTCTTGCATAAAAGTTGAGAAGCTACAGTTTTTTTTTTTGGGATAGAAAACACTAACGGTCATATTTCTCAGTAAAAATGTTTCTGATACATGGATTATAAAAAAAAAACAACAAAAAAAACAACAAAAACAATTGTCTCTAGTTACAGAATAAAAATGGGTTAGTCCCCAAAAGAAATGAGATACCTGCTTTGCATTGGAGCTCAAAATAAAGGTATGTAAGAGGTCTGAAATTAGGTTTTAGGCCTTAACTGTAGTGGACTTCTGCACTAACATGGATGTGGAAACACTGATGTGATCTACCTGTGAATTACTGGCTGACACCGACTCCTTTTGGCTTCAGTTTTAGCCCTGATATCGTGTCTGTATTCCTACCTGGCTCCACAGGGCTTAAAGGGACAATAAGCAGAGGAATAATCCTTGTAATTAACTCTAAGCTGAGAGGAACTCCAGCTCAGAGGTCTCCATGTCTCTGCTCTCTGTCATTCTATCAAAAGCACTCACAGTTTACCGAGCAGAGGTGAAAGCGTGCACACACTCCTACATGTTCCTGCACCGGGGCATAGAGTTAGGCCGTCACGTACAGTATAACAAGGTCTAACTGCAAGTTAATAGAAAACTCATCCTCAACGCCCACACAAACAGATACCATGAGTGGATGTGGATGGAGCTCTTGTCACATAAGAACATTAGTATTTGAGTTCAACTGTTTTAAAAGTGAAATGCATATGGAAAGAGGTCACGATAAGGAAAGCGTTTGTTGTGATCTGGTCTTTACTAGTGTCACAACTATGCAGCTCGTAAACAGCGCATACACAGGTGATGCCCTTAAAGGTAACTGGCATCGCGCCAAATGTTTACACAGCAACCAATCAGCATCAAGCATGGAAACAGTGAAACAAATAAGCTGAAGAACCAGTTTGAAAGAAAGAGCACAGTGTACTTAACACACATTCAAACAATATATCGAATAATGTAAACACGTTATAGCTTGAACATTATCTTCAACCCAGAGATATATGTCACCCAGTTTAACATCCCTGTATGAGGTAGGAGTAGGATTTACCTGTTTAGGATTAGCTTTTATTAATTTAAATTTATATTTGTTTATTTTGGTTCCATTTCTTTGTTTCTTTGTTAACAGTCTAGCACAGGGGTGTCAAACTCGTTTTCTTTCAGGGGCCACATTCAGCCCAATTTGATCTCCAGTGGGCCGGACCAGTAAAATAATGACAGTGAAAAAAGTGAAGTTCTGTTATGATCAGGTTTACATCTACGAAGTTTCCTTAAAAATCTAAATAACATGAACAACTTGAATTATCTTAAGAAAAACAAGTGCAATTTTAACAATATTCTGCCTCTGTTTATCAGTTTATCATTTACACATGTGCATTACAATCACACAAAACATTTAGTAACAGGCAGAATATTGGTAAATTTGCATTTACTTTCCTTAAGACATTTCCGTTTGTTCATATTTGTTGAGGTTATTCACATTTTTTGTAAAAGTATCATTTGGTAATATAAACATTTTCATGCAATTTTACGTTTTTACACCAAAAAAACAAAGAGAGAATTTGGGGTTGTCATTATTTATAGGTTATTATGATAATATTTTACTGGTTCTGATCCACTTGAAATCTAATTGGACTGTATGTGTCTGTATGTGGAACCTGAATTAAAATGATTTTGACACCACTAATTGTTAATCTATTCAGTGTAAATTTTGCATTTCACAAATTCATCCCACGGGCCAGAATAGACCCTTTGGTGGGCCAGATTTGGCCCCCGGGCCGCATGTTTGACACCTATGGTCTAGCAGCAAAACTATTGGTTGAATTCATACCAAATTAGGTTTATAATATTGTCAGTGACCCAAAATAAATGTCATTACATTTTGGGAACAGTAGGTTAAAGTTCCAATTTCTTTAATGAATTTTTAAAATCTTTTTTTTTTTTTTTTTTTTTCCATTTACTTATAATGGGCGAAATTTCAAATGTCTGTAGCAGCAAAACTATTGGTTGAATTCATACCAAATTTGGTTTTTAGATTGCTAGTGACCCAGAATAGGTCTAATTACATTTTGGGAAAAATAGGTTAAAGTTCCAATTTTTTAATGAATTTTTAAAATCTTTTTTTTTTTTTTTCCATTTACTTATAATGGGTGAAATTTCAAATGTTTATAAAAACATCCAGTTTGTTTCAATTTACTTCAAACTTGGCAAATATATAGAGGCTACTGATAAACTGACATCAGCACACACGAAGACATGATGATATCAGCTGGATTGATGCCAAAATAAGCTACAATAAGCGCTTGGGGTGGGGTTTGTCATGCCTGGCGCCCCTCGTTATTTTATTTTAAGCTTTAAACAAACCAAATTTGACCTGAACAGAATTCTCTATGAAACTGGGAGACACAGGTCACCTTGGAACATCGGTATTCTTACCTCATTGGCAGAAATGCATTTGCTTTCAACAAAACTTCCACATGCAGTTGCTGAACAGTTCAGGACTTGGAGCAACAAATTATAAGAGAGATGAGATACGATCACTATTATGAAAGTTTCAACTTACTATTGATTTCTGCTGTCTGCCTGTCATTCAATCTATTGACATTTTGGCAACTATTGTATACTCTTCTTCTTGTTTTGCAACTTTATAAAACCACTCACAAACCACAAATTATTGCTCTGTCCACAAAAATACAGATGTATTTCAGAACTGGTATTTTCCTTCTCTGTTTTATAATAATATTCTGTCACACAACTTTGATTTTGCAAAATACCTCTAACATGACCACAAACCAATGCAAATGCTTAGACAAACCCTTGTTTCTAGTGGATTGTAACCCTTAAACACCCAAACATCCACTGCTGACCTAAACCATCTACTGATGTAACTGTTTAATATCTATTGAGCCACTAATCCTATCAATACATGTAAATAATTGGTGTAAAATACAGTTTGTTTCTTTTCATGGTCATCAGATATGATCCATTTGGACATTCAGCAGCTCCATAGTTACCGTGGAAACACCGTCATCTTCTACAACATTGATTCACCAGTAAAACCCATGGAGTTGGTTCAATGACAGTGGATAGAAATGCTTGGTTTATGTTCAGATAATGATATATTTTACTGAAAAACTCACTTTTTCTTCAGTTTTCTCTGTTTTTTATATAACAACCCTCAACTTTAATCTGAGGTTTAATGAACGTCTACATGATCAGTGAATTAAGTATAGGAAAATCCATGATTTACACTGAGAAACAGGGTCTTGATGAGTTAAACTGTGGACAGTGTGGATAATATTGGACGTAACAGACAATGAGGCTTTAGTTTAACATGAAATTAAACATCAACAGGTTGTTCAAGTGTATTTTATAGATGATAAAGACTTCACAACAACACTTTCTCCAAACATGTCGGTGCTGACCTCCATCTCCTGCAGGTAACACTTACACAACTGTATAACCTATATTTGATGCTTCTTCTGCATCCTCATTACACAAAGAAACAGTGTACATGCATGTTTCATTTTCTCTGTCCACATCTAAACACACAAACTGGAGTTATATTTAGCAAAGTGCTGTTTTTGTGACCTAAAATGACATTTACATGTAGACAACAGGCCTAAATACAGATATAAATATCCTTTTCTGCAGAAAATCTTTATTAGCGTGGATAGAGCTTATCACAATGATTAGTTTAAGACTGTTGCCATGGTAACGAAGGTATTAAAACTAGTTCAGTTCAGATGCATGATGAGATGGACTAGAAACTTGACAGTGGATCAAGTCTTTTTTATTTTCTTAACTTCTGGCTTCTTCGGCTTGTTGTAGGTGGATAACATTTGCAGTATCTTAAAATATGAATGAGGACAGTGAGTTACTACAATTGCATTTCTAGCATTGATCAAAGAGTGAAAACAGCCAAAATAAAAGGAACAGTTCTTTCGCTTGGAGGAATCAGAGTCGCCTCTAATAGAAGGTATGCACGTGATGTCACCGTTAGCGTAAGTCACCGCCCACTGAGTGGCAGAAAGAGGGAGATGAGTGACAGCGTTGGCTTCAATAGCGTCTAAACTGAAGAACAACATTTAATAAAAAATGGGGAAGAGCTGTTGTGAGATTGAGTATATGAACAGGTTTGAAAAGCAATCGGAGTTATCATTTTACAGACACTGAAAGACAAAGAAAAGAGAAGTAGATGGATCCACAAATCCAGGAAACCAAACCTAGATTTGTGGATCCTGTTTGTTGTCAGGTAACATTAAATTATGCTGTATTTTTGGGTCAAATCATGCATTTTATTTTATTTTATTTTATTTTATTTTACCTTTATTTAACCAGGAAAACCTCATTGAGATTAAGAATCTCTTTTTCAAGAGTGTCCTGGCCAAGATGGGCAGCAGTACATTAAATAGTTACAGACAGACTTCCATACATAAAATGAATACATAAAAAGCACATAGACAAGTCAAACCTTCCAAAGTCAACTCAAAAAGTGCTCATGAAATGTAGACAAAAGTGCGTCAGGTAAAACATCTGCAGCCAGATATCTCCCTCTCTAAGTCACACAGCATCCTCTTAAAAGTAAGTAAATTACGTATTATTTTGGCTAACATTACTTCTTAGTAAAGCTTTTGGTTTCATGATCAGATCTTTCATGGTTTTTGTCTTCATTTTGTGATTCTGAACCTTGTGCTCCTACATGATTTGTAAACTAACTTAAACTCAGGCTAACCTAGCTTTTCAAAAACAGGGGAACTGGAGAATAAAGCTACGTATTAGGGCCACATAAGAAAATCAAAACACTAGGCACTACGAGTAGTAAGTCATAAAATATTGATATAAAACCCGTAATTTTATGATAAAGTTGAATACAAAAAGAATCACAATGTTATGAGAATAAAGTCGTAGTTATTAAAAAAAACTCATAATTTGACAAAAATGTCATTTGTTTATGAGATTAAAGTCGTCATATTCCGACAATAAAGCCATAATATTACAAGAATAATGTGGTAATTTAAAAACAGGTGAGAAAAATCTCCTAATTTCCCAGAATCCAGTGGTCCCCTGCTGGTCCACAGCAGTAGTATCTGTGTCGTATAAAGTACTTGATCTGAACTAGACGTAAATCTCCTCAGTCCCAGTAGATCATGCATATATTCACTGGGGTCAGTACACGGTCTACTTTAAATGGACTTTGGATCAGCTGGTTCTGGGCCCTAGTTTTGGACCCTGGTCGTCAGTGATGATGAAACCATGTATATTTGTTTCAGGTAAAAATAGCGATGATCCCCTCCACCCTGGATGTCAGGATACGCGATTTCGGGCCACATGTCAGTGTTCGTGGACCACTTGTTCTTTGGTAGCTCGTACGGATCCATGTTCAGTCCAGCTGTCCTGAGTTTAATTTCATATTTCACATTTTCCCGGTCTGGCTGTGTTTACTGCTACTGTTTACTCATGTTGAGCAGGTTGGTTTTTGATACTTAGAGGAGCGTGGCCCGGGGGGGAGTGACATATGTGCATACCTTCTATAAGAGGAGGAAACACAAACTATTGACAGGATTTTACCAGAAGAGCAGCCCGAGATAAAGCTGCATTGACGTGCCACAAAACATTTAGAGAAAACTTACATTATACAAGAGTAAGTTCTATAACCAGACTTAAGCTGTTTTGCAGGTGACGCCATCAGCTAGATTGATTCGAGCAGAGATTTAAGGGGTTTGTCCTTGGCCTAAATCCCACCTTTCAGCCAAGTTTCATGAAAATTCAGTGCTCATTCCTGCTGACAGACAGATAGACAGACAAACACAAGTGATCACATGCCTTCCTTTGGCAGAGTAAATAAAGTTTATGTGTGTTGCACTTTTCAAGGTTAGTTTCAAGTGCTTCACCAAAACAGAAAAGTACAGCAGATAAAACAGCACAGATTAAAAAAAAAAAAAGCAGATAAAGTACCAAGAAGAGACACAGTGATCATAAAACACTGGGGACAAAATAAAGTTAAAAGGATTAGAATGATAAAAAGCAGTAATATACTGTATATTAAGAAATCATAAATGCCTTCATACTGAATACAAAAACAAATAAGGATTCAGGACAGACAAGCAGCCATAGATGTATACAATATAGAATCAATACATTTGTTATCGCATGCATTTGAATAGTCATTATTTTATCCTTTATACAGGGTCTTAAAAAGTCTTCAAAGTCTTGAATTTACAAATCTGCATTTAACCCTTTCATGCATGAATTATGAGAACCTTAGTCAATATTTTTTTTCTTGAGTGTTTTTATTCCTCTTTAGGCATGAAAAAAACAATGCACAACAATGCACTACTTTTTTTTTTAAATGAACTTATTTTTTGTGGAGTTACAAAAATGTCCACTCAGCTGGAAACCATACATTTAAGTTTTGAAGCAAAGAAACATTTATTTTAAAAAATCATCATCAGAAAGTGATATACTGTGTGAAAAGTATAAAATAAAAACATTTTTAATGCCGGTAATTGCTAAATTGCTACTGTTTTCTCACATTTTTTCATATTCTAATATTAGTTATTACTCATTTTATGGAGATAAAATCCTCCTGAGACCCAGGAAATTGACACTTTTTTACATTAAAAAATTGTCTTGATTGGAAACTGCATAATGCAACAGTTTTTTCAGATACATTTTTAAATTATTTTTATTTATTGATTGATTTTTTAATGGAATGTCCTTTGCAATGCACAACATTTTTAAAGTGAAACTGTCAAACTTTTGTCCCCTACAGAGGACAAAATGCATTGCTGGGTTTCAGGAGGATGTGCAAAAAAAAAAAAAAAAGAAAAAGAAACTTTTTTTTTTTTTTTTTTAAAGAAAACTGTTAATTACAGTCTAATAACAATTAGCAATTGATTTACACTAAAACATGTTAGTGCAGATCAGGTTTCTCAAGAGCAGCAAAGTTACAGTAATGGTATGAATTGCAGTGTTTTGGATGGTGCATAAGTGTCCACTGTGTTGGCTCATATGGAACTAAAACAACAAAACCCATGAATATTCAAGAGAACAGCTGGAGAAGAACTGTCCACTGTAGTGACTACTATGCATGAAAGGGTTAATACCTTAAAAGTATTTAAAGGAGTGATATTTTGCTTTTCTAAATGGAATTACACATTTTAAAACATTTCCCTGTGGTCTACATAAACTATAAATGCTTATGCTTGGGTCTGAATTCTTCATTAGTTAAACTCCACAGGTCCATCTTCAACCCTATTTCTGAGTAATGACACCAGAAAGGTCATTTTGAGCACTGGCCCTTTAAATGCAAATGAGCCACTTCACGCCCCACCCCCTCCAGGTTGTTGGCTGTGCTGCTCTGTCCCGTTCAACCACTTGCGTTCGTTAATACAATCAACTACTGAACATTTTAGGTAATCGGCTCGAAGTTTGGACATATTTTCAGTTTTTACTACAACCTCTGCTGCTGATAAACAATTATGTCGTACTCTGAGAAATGTTTGCCAGAAGTCTTGACCTTATATGTGTAAATGTTGTGATGTAACTAGTTATAGATGTAACAAATCGAGAAGGAATTAAAACAGGTTGTAGAAATCCACTCATTTTTTGCCAAAATGAATATAAAGATAGCTTTGCAGCACCTGGAGGGTTCAAATTCAAACTTTATGAACTATTAGGGTCCAAATACACAAATAAATGTACCAGACTAAAAAAAGTAGGTTTAGCAAAATATGACCCCTTTAAAAGAGATTCAGTTGGTCTGATGTTGGCATAAACGTGTTGTCTGTGTTGCATTTAAATATGTCTGTATCTGCAAAGAAAATAACATTAGTTGACTCAGTTCCACCCGTTCCAACCCGACAATTTATTTTGAAACTAGGAACCAATTATCACAAACTTTGCAGCCCTCGGTGAGAAATGACTCTGAACAGTGGGAATCAAGGCACTGGAGTAAATACATATATTTTCCTAAATTCTAAGAGTCATGAATTTTTGCCAGTATGGCCGTGAAATGGGCGTTAAATTCTGCTCTAAGCAATCTTAAAATAAGTCTTAAATTTAACTTGTAGAAACCTGTAGGAACCCTGTTTATATTAGTGAAGCTCTATTACAAACCAGTATGAAAATAACCCGGTTAAATCACCGCTAATGAGTAAGAAAAATACAAATGAGCTACTGGTTTTCAAAGATTTTTCCCCACAACAAAAACAAAACCAAAACAAACAAGTGACCACACACACCACAATGTACTGGAATTTCAATTTCAATTTTTTTTTTTTAAACAGAACTTTTCTAATATAAAAAAAAAATAAAATAAATGAGCTTCTTTAGAACTCTGATGCTTTGACTTATTCTATCAGAAGCAAAAAAGACGTTTTTGAGGTTTTGACGGACGACTCTTACCGGGTGTGGTCCGAGTCATTACGGTACCGTATCGAACGACAACAAAGCGAGACAGCGTTTATTCACATGAAAACAGAGCTCCTCGCAAATTAATACCTAACTTCCTCCAAATTGTGCAGCGCTGTTGTTGAACAAACAAACAAAAGCAAAAGGCGAGGCATAAAAATAAGGGGGGAAATCATGCGCCTGCACAGCCATCGGTATAGATGTTAATTGCTGCGAGATGATATGCATGCATCTGAAGAGGTGAGGGTGTGTGGGAGTATGTAAATGTGTGCAGGCAGATGAACCTCACAGAGGATTTATTGTTTGCTCAGTATGACCGTATGCTTCCCCACGTTTAATGGGTTTTTCTGTGGAGCTGCAGTGGCTTATTTATTTCTCTTCTAATACAGACACAGTCACATGAAATATACACACCTGCACATTTTACATATGGACCCAACTGTGTGTGTGTGTGTGTGTCCATATGTGTGTGTGTGTGTGCTTTCATGCGACTGTCTGAGTACGTGTGCCATCTGTATACATCGCCCCTGTGTATGTGTGTGTGCGCGGTTAAAGTGTAAAGTGGGGGTTTATATGAGTGGTTCTGTGCCGTAGGAGTAAGTTGATGCTGGTGGACAGATAAGGGTCTCCTCAGACAAAGACGTCCTTTGTGAGCCAGGACCGCTTTTAGCCACTGCAAGATGATCTGCTGTGGCCCCCCGGAGCATGAAAAGCCTGCCGTGTCCCAAACCGAGCGAAACAAAGTGGCTCCAGACCCGCTAACAAGAGCCAGGAGTCACTTCTGTATGTACGGGGGTCTGGCTGAGAGGAAAAGGACGGGGTGGACGGTCGTAAAAAACGAAGAAGAAAAGGTCAGCGCTTTCGTCACTGTAAAGACCCCGACGCTTTGGGAGGAAAGATGACCGTCAAATGTCCACGACTGAACTGAGGTTTTAATGGTTTTCCATTTTTTCATTATCTTTTATTTTTTATTTCATTCTGCCTCCTTGTTTTCAATTTCACTTTAGATTTAATTAGTTTTTAAATTGGGTTGTGGATAGTTTTTTTTTTTTTTTAATTAAAAAATTGAATTACTGTCTTTAAAAAAAACTCAACTTAAACTAAAGAAAAGGGATTAAAGAAATAAGTTGCACATGCATATCCAAATAGTTCAACATGCATGTGTATGGTAATGTTCAAAGTGACATCAGGGCAGTGATGTTTTCAAATAATTTTTATTTCTCAGTTTTTAACAGTACAATACAATCTCCTCAGGTTGAGGAGCAGGTAAAGAGCAAAAGAACAGAAAAAAAAAAAAGATGAAAAGAACAGCCTGTGTCGGTGTCAGAATATTAAGGACCTGTAATAGAGACATTTGTCTCTGAATGTCAGCCATTTTCCCCAGTTTTTCATAAAGACATTTTCTTTTAACTTCAGTTTATGTGTCAGATGTTCCGTGACAAGTCTATCATCTATGATTGAAATCCATTGTTTATAAGACGGAGCATCAGTCTTAAGCCAATTCTTTGTTATGACCTTCTTCCCGGCCACCAGGAGGATCTTGACAAGATAACTGTCTTCTTTATGCACTGATTCTTCCAAATGTCCGAAGTACAAAACAAGACAAGAATTTGGGATTGCATAGCCCAACACATCACAGAGAGCTGAGTGAAGCTTCCCCCAGAAGGGTTGGATATTTGAGCATTTCCAAAACATGAGTGTGTGATCTGAATCCATGTAATTACATAGTCTCCAGCTGTTGAGTATTCATTTGTTTACTTTTAATTTTAGGTGTGATAAAATAACGAATCAGATTTTTCCAATTAAACTCTCTCCATTTGTGAGGTACATATTTAACTAAACTATTGACTGTGGGTGAACACAGGACCACAGATGATGGGTTATGGGTGTTAAAGATGTTTTTTAAGGTTCTGAAGAGATATGTACTGAATATGTCACAATGCTTGAATAAATGTGAAAAAAAAGAGAGATAATTTAGTGTGCAGATTTTTCTTCAATCTTAAAAAACAAAACAAAATGTTATATGCAGTCGCAGAAAAAATTATTAGACCATCAAAAGTCATCAAAAAACAATGGTTATGCAACCAAGTACTAACTCCTGTGTGTATCGTGACTAAAACAGACAGAAAAGAAAACATGGAATGCCTAAAAGCACTGTTTTTATCAGTACAATGCCATAGATATTGATGGAAGAACTGAAGTGATTTTGGTTATTATCAAAAAAAAAAAAAGGAAAATGGCTAGATATCAGCTCTGAAATTAAAGTCTTTTGTGATATTTCTGTTGTGATTATCATATTTGTCTAAACAAATGTACTTTTAGTTGTACCAGGCGTTAAAACAAACAAGAAACTGAAGAAAACAAGGGGTGGTCTAATAATTTTTTCCGCAACTATATTTGTGAAAAGTCTATTAATTAACAAGCATCTGTGTCAGTCAGTGCGTGTTTGTATTATTCGGCAGTAAAAATATACTTAAGTACAAAAAAAAAAAAAGCATTTCCATATGAACAGCCATGATGAAATGAAAATACTTTCTCTATAATTGGATTTTAAGGTACCTATTTTGCAAATGCAAAAGTTTTAGTTATATTTTGTTTGGCAAAGCCACATTTGTCCTTTTATTTGTCCATTTTTCTTTGTTTTACGCAGCCACATTTTGTTATGTTGTTAGTTATCATTTACAGCCTTGACCTGAACCTCACAGGAAACCTCTGGAATCTGATCCAGGAGAAGATGGATGGTCACAGTCCATCAAACAAAGCACAGCTACTGCATTTTTGTACCAGGAGTGGCATAAAGCAGACAACAGCGATGGGAGAGAGCATGAGAAGACAGAGGACAGAAAATCAGAGTTATTCCACCAAATTCAACTCCTCTTAAATGCAGACTATTAATCTTGTGTCCTTTATCCCTATTATGATCAAATTTTTTTTCTTTTCTTTTTTCTCTTTTTTTTCGGGGGGGGGGGGGGGGGGGGGGGGGCACACCTGAATAGAAATATATGTAAAAGAATGCAAGGTCAAAATACATGTATGAATTCTCATTTGATGCCATGTAAAGCATTACAGTTATGAAAAGGACTGTATCTATATATGGTGTGTGTGGATAGGAAGGAGAGAGAGAGAGAGAGCACTATATGTGTGTATATAGAGCATTATATTCATAGACTGATTGATTGATTGATTGATTGCTTTCTTTCTTACCTTTTCATTATACTTGAATGGAGTAACTGCAACACACAATTTCCCCCTGGAATTAATAACACTGGGTTACAAAAAAATGTTTTTTGCAAGTTGTCTAGGTTTTTTCAACTGAATTAGGACCATTTTGCACCGCTAAATCCAAAAATGACATATGTTTTTCTCAATCAGGTCAGTTTTTTTTGCTAATTTGATTTTGAAAAATTTGATCTTCTCACAAAATATAATAATTAATACCAAAATAAGATTGGTAAGCACACTTTATGAAACTTGTGACTTGATTCCAGTTAGGTACAATGGTGTATTCACAGCAGATGTAGCAGAATATGTCAGGCTTATTTTTGCAAGATCTTCTAGTCGAAGCCATTTCATTCACCTGTAATATTAAAAAAAACCATTAATCATAAATTGGCAAAAGTAAAATCTTCAGAACTCGTTTACTACAAGAAATATGAAAGAATTTTGTATCATATGATGTGAAAATGCCCATAAATGTAAGCAAAAATGTTAAAAAAAAAAAAATGCTTTGTTCTAGTTAGTGACTGCAGACACTGGATGGTTTATCAATCATATTCTTTTCTCAGTTTTAAAAAGACATATGCTGTAATTTAATATTCTGTTTTCCTAAATATATATTTCATAGACAGTTATGGAAGAACACTTCCAAGCTACCTCATGTTTTGGGCAGTATTGTAAAAGGTGGTTTTATCGGGTTTTAGGAGTATTGTGCACCATGTCAAATTTTATGTGAAGCCCCCTGATAATGAAAAATCTTCTTTTTTTTTTTATTGCAGTACTTTTTAGAGTGATTACACTGGGTTACAAAAAAATGTTTTTTGCAAGTTGTCTAGGTTTTTTCAACTAAATTAGGACCATTGTGCACCGCTAAATCCAAAAATGACGTGTTTTTCTCAATCACGTCAGGTTTTTTTTGTTAATTTGATTTTGAAAAATTTGATCTTCTCACAAAATTGATTACATTTTTGTGACTTTATCAGTTGATTTTTTTTTTTTATACAGTTCTCACCCAAAATAGGTTTTAAGAGAAAAAAATCATTTGATCACTTGATTCCTGTTAGGTACAATGGTGTATTCAGATGTAGCAGAATACGTCAAGCTTATTTTTGCAAGATCTTCTAGTCGAAACCATTTCATTCACCTGTAATATTAAAAAAAACATTAATCATAAATTGGCAAACGTAAAATCTTCAGAACTCGTTTATTGCAAGAAATATGAAAGAATTTTGTATCATATGATGTGAAAATGCCCATAAATGTAAGCAAAAATGTTAAAAAGCCAATATGTAGCATAGTTCGGAAAGTTGACCTGATTGAGCAAAATTAATGTGATTTTTGGATTCAGCACACCAAAATTATCCTAAATCAGCTCAAAAAACTTAAACAATAAATTTGTTGTTGACCAGTGTAATGAATTCCCACTCTGATCTGTGTAACATTTAGACCTATGTGCCAAAACTTAATGAATGTTGATGAGTTTTTAGTTTGTGAAGTCACCTGCATCCCTAAACTTCAACTGGTGAAGTAAAATTTCTCTATGACCTTGTTTTCCTTCATCATTACCCCGCCCCCCGAAGGCAGAGGCAAGGGGTATTACCTCCGCCAAGGACGTTATGTTTTTGTCGGTGTTGGTTTGTCTGTCTGTCTGTCTGTTTGTGTGCAAGATAACTCAAAAAGTTATGGATGGATTTGGATGAAAATTTCAGGAAATGTTGATACTGGCACAAGGAACAAATGATTAAACTTTGGTGGTAATCTGGGGTGGGGGTGGGGGGGGCACTGATCTGCCTTGGCGGAGGTCTGTGCTCTACGAGTGCTTTTCTAGAAAAGACAGCGCAGACCTCCGCCAAGGCAGATCAGTGACCCCCCCCACCCTCTCCCACCCCATTTGTTCCTTGTTCCTTGTGTAATCATTTGTTCCTTGTGCCAGTATCAACTTTTCCGGAAATTTTCATCCAAATCCCAGGCACTGCTCTGCCTTGGTGGAGGTCTGCGCTCTCCGAGTGCTTCTAGTTGTTTTTGGTGTGGTTTGTTTCTTTGTTTGTGAACACTTTAGTAGCAAAACTTATTGGTTGAATTCATACCAAATTGGGTGTATAGATTGCCAGTGACCCAGAATAGATGTGATTACATTTTGGGAAAAGTAGGTTGAAGTTCAAATTTTTAATGAATTCTTAAAATGTTTTTTTTTTTTTTTTTTCTTTTATTTACTTATAATGGCCAAAGTTTGTCTACACTGTCTATGTCTATGCTGACATCAGCACACACATAGACATGATGACATCAACTGGGTCAATGCCAAAATAAGCTACAATATGTGCAAAGGGTGGGGTTTGTTGTGCCTGGAACCACTTGTCTCTACCGTTTCTTTGTTGGTTGACATGCTTATTTTTAATTCTGCATATATGCTGTATATTTACAGTTTTCTTTGAAACTGTTTTACACTACGCACCACAAGAGAGTTGTCTCTTTTAATTTTGATGTACACATGTATAATGACGATAAAGGCATTCTATTCTATTTCTGTTCTATTGTTTATGGCAGTGTTTTTCAACCTTGGGGTCGGGACCCCACGTGGGGTCGCCTGGAATTCAAATGGTGTCACCTGAAATTTCTAGTAATTGATAAAACAAAACAAAAAAATTACTAATAAAAATATGTTGTAATGATTCAGTATATATGTCATTATAATTAAAACACCACAGACTTTTCCTTATAAAAATTTTAAAAAGGTGCGTTATATAAACTAGCAGCATTGTACCCGTGGTGCCATTGTACGATAGCGCCCTCCTGTGCTGCAACATCGGGACATCGATCAGACACGTGTCGGACAGAATGAATGTCCATTATAGTAGGATTATATAGCCTAAATGTTGTTTAAAATTAATATTTATTTGCAACACAGTATAACATAGTATTACATGATCAAAAAAAATTTAATTTTAGCAAAAAAAAAAAAAAAAAGTCTCTGTTTTGAATGTCTATGGTCGCCATTAAATTGTGATGTTAAAATGGGGTCACGAACCAAAAAAGGTTGGGAACCACTGGTTTATGGTATGAATTGAATTGAATTGAACTGAATTGAAAAATCTTTAATATCCCCAAGGGGCAATTTGATTTGCAACAGAAGTGTACATATCTCACATATCACCAAAACAATCAATCTCACATAATACAATAAATACAGTAAATAATTAAATAAGTAATCCTAGTTAATGGTGCATTGTTCCCAACAGGCTCATCTACAGACTATTTAAAAACTTAACGGCAGATGGGACAAATGATTTGAGATATCAGTTTGATGATGAAAACAGTGTATTGTTGTCATTTTGAGCAAATAATTACTCTAAACGTCTTACCAATGATGACAAATTTGATGTAATGTAGTTGAAAGACGAGGAAAGAGGGTTCAGTGAGGGCATTTAGTTTTACATTATAACACAAAGTTTTTCATAAGTTCAATAAAAGGACATTTGAGGATCGACCACAGAAAACTTGAGTCGATTTTGAGTGGGCATGAGGCTGCAATTAAGTTGTGTTATGAAATTAAACTTGCTGAACAAGTGCACAACCTCTATACGATGAACTTCATTTGCATGATGTGCTGCTCTCTCATAACTTTCTCTAGATACGGAGCGTAGGTCATCTCCTCCGCCGTTCTCTGCGATTCTGTGGGCTGCCATGTTGCTGCTGTCTTCTTGTAGGTCAACAGAAACACAATAAACATGTAAATAATGTTATAAACACCATGCATGGATATATACTGAGCACTATGGGTCTGCTTTATCAGTATAGATGAACTTTAGACTGACCAAAAATCAGAAGGTGGCTTTAAAGAGTTTGAGGGTTAACGTGTAATTGTGTTTCCTGTGGGTTAAATTAGAAGATGTCTGTGTTGTGTTAATTACAGTTTTGAAGTTGAAAGTCAAAGTTCCTGGTTTCCATCAGTCATTGAACTGGAACGAATCGCCCACAGGGTGAGCTATTTCTGGATGTCCTATAAGGAAACCAGTCGCCTTGATTGTGCACGTGTGGGTTTGAGAGAAGAAAGGGACGTAATGAAAGAAAAGGCAAGGAAAAACAAAGAAAAAGAGGGAATCCTGCAAAGAAAATGTGTTGGTGTGGGGGCCCAGATGCACACACACACCAGCATGTCCAAGCTGTCAGTGGTCCAGCTGGGTTTAGGAAGGATGCAGTAATGGTTGGTAACATGTGACTTTCTGTATTTTATGGAAAACCCCCAAAACACTTCATATTATTATCAGTAGGATGTTTAACACATGATTGGACACTTACAGTAATGTAATAAACCTAATGAAATTGAATGGTGTTACTGTGTATTCACTCATAACTTAACCTTTATTTGACAATGGATTCTGTTCAAGTAGAGGCCGTATTTACAATAAGAAACAAATGTGATAAAAACAAAGAGGAAATTCAATAAACATGAATACTGGAAGACTAATTGAAGGCATAATTATCCATGTGAACAAGTTTTCAGTGGACACATTTCTGTAATTGACTGAATGAAGCACAACATTGGTTCCCACAGAGCCCTGTAGTCGTTTCTATTAGTGACTGGTATCTGTTGTTTGCAGTGTGCATGACTGGCTACTGGGGATGGGAATCGAGAACCGGTTCTTTTTGAGAACCGGATCCCAGTAGCTCGATTCTTTGGAATTGTTTGCCTGCCTGCTTAACGATTCTGCTTATCAATTCCGCCTTCGTTGCACATGTGCGATGACGTCACGTGCACACTGCATTGTTTTGGTCAGAATGTAGCCGACATGGCGTTGAGGCAGAAACGGTCTAAAAAGACGACACCAGGTCCACTTGTAACACTGGCAAAGCTTCCATTTCTTCAAAAGGGTGAAATCCCTCCAATATCCTCAAACATTTGTCCACAGCATGTGATTCATTTACAGAAATGTCACATATTTGATACACTACTTAGCGACGCTTGTAAATGTAGCGGCAGAGTGAATGCCGGGCCCAGTTCCGGTTCCGGTGCGGGCAACAAATGTCGTACCCCCTCAAATACAAGTTTCCGAAGGTAGAGGAAAGGAAATGAGGTGCACAACAACAGGAGCTGAGCCAAGCTGAGCCAAGTTGAACTGGTTCCATGTTGTAGAAATGTGGCAAATAGACGAATTAGTAAAGCGTCTTAAGTTTCACTTTCACTGCATGCCCCCCCCCCCCAACCAGGCCGGCGTCATCTGGTACTATTATTTGTACAATATTGTATATGTTATATTTTCTGTGCAGAGATGGAAATATGAAAGACAGTAAAAAACCCCTTTAGCCCTATCGGCACACCCGCGGGCCTAAAAAATTATATTAATATTCATCTACTATAAAAATATAATAAATCAGGACAATGGATGTTTTTTTCAACTTTTGCTCAAAGTTTAGACCCTAATGTTAATAAAAGTACATCAAAAGTGTATTTTAGTGCAAACTTTAATGTTCAAACATGATTTTTAATCTTTGTGGGGTGAAATATACGCTATTAAAAATCTACGACACGAACAATTAATTTATGCATATCATCGTCAATCCAGCCGAAAAAAAAAAACAGGCGAGGATAAAAAAATTCTAATTTCTCTTTTAGTTTGTTACAGTTTACTCAGGCATAGTAAGAGATACAATATTTTAGACAATGGGAATAGAATCTATGAGGTCTCTAAATGTCCATCGACACAAAGAACATCCATATGAACCTCATTATTGTGGAGTAATTCTTCATTTACTTTGGGTATGTCTTTTTAGGCTTTTTTCCCCTGAAAATATGGTCAGGGTTAAACAGGTTAATGCAAACACACCCGTTTGTACTCTTTTATTCCTTCACCCAATGAGAATCGGTAAGAGAATCGATAAGGAATCGGACTGATAAGCAAAAACGATAATGGAATCAGAATCGTTAAATTCTTATCGATTCCCATCTCTACTGGCTACACAACTGTGCGTTTACTCTTGTCCAATCATGTTCAAGCAGGTGCACAAGACTGATGTTACTGTTACCAGAGATGTAAAACATTGGTGCTCTCAGACCTTCGTGGTGGCGGTGTAGCTCTGCTGCCACGGAACAATCAATTGTTAAAATGTTTGGAATTTTTAAAATCTATTTTTTTCTAACATTTACTTATAATTGGTGAAATTTCAAATGTCTATAAAAACATCAATTTTGTTTCAATTTACTTCAAACTTGGCACATATATAGAGGCAACTGATATGCTGACATCAGCACACACATAGACATGATGACATCAGCTGGATCGATGCCAAAATGTTGTTAGGCCTGGCACCACTTGTTTTACTTAAAATAAGACATTTTCACCCAATAATGAGTTTAATTATCTTATTTTTGAACATTATTTTTTGCAGTGTGGTTTGTTTTACTGTCTAAAGATGGAATAAGCCATTCCTACACTGCAAAAATCCAAATCTTACTAAATTTATTTTTCACATTTCTAGTCAAAATATCTCATCACACTTAAAATAAGACATAATCACCTCAAGAGTAATTTTTCAGGAAGATATAAGAACCTATTTTTAGACAATAGATCTTGAAAATCTTATTTCAAGAAAGTTTACCAAGATAACTTTACTTGTTCCATTGGCAGATTTTTATTTTTTTTATTTTTTTTTTTTTCTTAATTCGAGATTTTTTTTTTTGCTTAATTCAAGCAAAAAAAAATAAAAAAAAATTCTGCCAATGGAACAAGTGAAAATGATCTTGGAAAGATTTCTTGAAATAAGATTGTTCAGATCTACTGTCTAAAAATAAGTTCTTATATCTCCCTGAAAAGTTACTCTTTAGGTGATTATGTCTTATTTTAAGTGTGATGAGATATTTTGACTAGAAATGAGAAAAATACACTTGGTAAGATTTGGATTTTTGCAGTGTAAGAAACATGTTAACATTTTAGTGATTCTTTTAGTGCTCATTCAGAGGGTTAACCCCATACGTTTTAACTTCTCAGGTCCTGTATTTGAGCAAAACATTTATGCTAAACTAGCCGATCAGCATCAATGAATACACACCAGCCTGCAATTTAGAGTTTGGTCCTGTCCTTTTTTCTTTTTTTTTTTTTTTATTTTATTTACAGAACCAGGGCTGTATACAACAACTTAACTTTATGTTTAAAAACTATAGTGAATTTGACAAAAGTGAACTGTATTTAATTGCTGCCTCCATGTTAATCCATTTTTGCTTTCTCCAGCCTGTGTTTACTTGACCGTGTATATTCGCTTTCAGTTTATCCTCACTGTGCTGTTAAACTTACCGCACGTCTGAATATTGAATGGTTTCACTTTATTAAACTGCTCTTTCTCAGCATAATTATATGCAGCCTATGTAATAATTTGCAGCCTGTGAATTAATTTACAGTGTGTGTATTTGTATCCCCATTGGTATTTCAATAATTGTAGTAGTTTTACGTAAGCAGACAAGCTTTTTTTTTGGGCTGTCTGGTAGCTGAGGCTCTTTGATGATTTGACTCATATATTGGCTGAACTGACCTTGGCTATATTTTCCCCTTAAGATGTTTTGGTTGTTTCTAAAGTTTGTGCATATATTAAGACAATCTCCTGAGAATACTTAGCTTATTTATAGCTTTTCATTGTGGAATTATTACGAATGTGCTTTGCTTATTGCGTAGAGCTGGCAGCTGAAAATCTACACTAACAATGTTTAATGACGTTCTTCAATAAACGCTATTGAGCAACGCGATCCCTTTCACTATTTTATAGCTTTTATACATAAAACTTTCTAAACAAGATGTCTGCATGTGTTAGACATCTAATGAGACATTTTGGGGAGACATTTTGGAGCTGTGTACCCTAAAACAAGCGGTTTGGCAGACCTTGACTCTGCACTCATACTTCGTGTGCTGTTCATTTCATATTGCACGGTATGTTTCATGCCATTTTGTCTGCCAAATAGCAGCATAAATGAATAAGAATGCACAAATAAATGACAAATTGGAACAACACAAATGTAATATGTTCCCTCTCCTGCAGGTCATTGGAGCAAACGACTAAACCTCCACAAAAATAAGTCTTAAATTCTATAAAATAAAAAAAAGGCTATTAAATTCTTTATAACAGATCTCTATATAATATCCCTACATACCAGTGTTGATGTGTGTGCGGCTGGCTTGAGTACAAAACTAAATTTCACATTTTTGGACGGCTTAAACATAATACCATCACAGCTGTAGGACTCAAGAATAATCATTTGAGACTTTATATTCTTAAAAGCCGCAGGCATGTTTTTATTTTTATCAGACTCCTTTAAAGAGATTCAATCAGTATCAGTGGATCAGTGGGAATCTAGACTTAAGGGTGTTTTTTTTTTTTTTTTTTTTTGTACAAGATTTTGTCACAAAGCCTGAAAATACATTACAGCGAGTAAAGTGTGCTGGCTTAAAGCGTAGCCACCTGTTTTCAATGGAATTGTCATCAGGCTACACAGTACAGTAAAAGCCCTTATTTAAGCCCGCAACTGCAGTGATGCATTACATCTCGCATAAACACTCCGACACGCACAAAAAAAAGAAACCCACACATGCTCAATCACATATATGGAGATGAATAGAAGCATGCAAGGAAAATAAGACGCACATGTGCATGCGTGTAAATGTGTCCACAGCCACAGAAACACTTAGGAAAATGTATAAATACACATGTATGTATTTAGACACTTGCACATGCTTTTTCAGTTTTGCCGAAACAAATAAATATCCAGTGTCCGTGCGGGTCAGGTTCAAAGCCGCCTGTGTGTGTATGTGTGTGTGTGTGTGTGTGTGTGTGTGTGTGTGTGTGTAGTAAATGGAGCGTGGTGGCTGTGGAGAGCTGGAGTGCTTAGGGGTTTTTCTGCTACCGCCCACTGCCCTGATCTCACTTTGAACTTTACCATTAAGCAGCCTCTCAGCAAAACACAACCGTGTGACTTTGTTAAGAGAGGGAGAGAGTTGGAGGAAGACCAAGAGAAAATAAAACAAAGAGATAAGAAAGAGAGGTGGGGAAGAGAGCGAGGAAACTATAGGGAGTTATCTTCAAGTTTTCAAAGGCGCTGACTTATGGGTCATTCTGTGTAAACTCACCCGGAGTTCAGAACTTTTCACCGTTCAATTCGTAGATTTTCATGAAAATCATTTTATCAGTAGTATGTGTATTCTGAACCTCAGTGATGACTTATTTTACACAGGATTGTCTTTAAATTATTTACTGAATATCCAGGAGACCCTAAAGAGTTTTAAACGTGTATATACAGTATTTCGGTTAAAATTTACTTAGGGGGTCAAATGAGCGGCCATTTTTGTCAAAAAAAAAAAAAAAAAAGTTGTAAGAAATGCATAGAACTGTGTTGAAATAATGCTAATCCATTTGTGCACAGACTACTGATATTATTTGACAGTGGAAGCTCTATTTTCAGAAATATTGGATTTTGAATAGCACATGTACAGGGTGGGGAAGCAAAATTTACAATGAACATTTAGTTGTTTTTTCTCAGCAGGCACTATGTCAATTGTTTTGAAACCAAACATATATTGATGTCATAATCATACCTAACACTATTATCCATACCTTTTCAGAAACTTTTGCCCATATGAGTAATCAGGAAAGCAAACGTCAAAGAGTGTGTGATTTGCTGAATGCACTCGTCACACCAAAGGAGATTTCAAAAATAGTTGGAGTGTTCATAAAGACTGTTTATAATGGAAAGAAGAGAATGACTATGAGCAAAACTATTACGAGAAAGTCTGGAAGATACTATTAAAGAAGAATGGGAGAAGTTGTCACCCGAATATTTGAGGAACACTTGCACAAGTTTCAGGAAGCGTGTGAAGGCAGTTATTGAGAAAGAAGGACACATAGAATAAAAACATTTTCTATTATGTACATTTTCTTGTGGCAAATAAATTCTCATGACTTTCAATAAATTAATTGGTCATACACTGTCTTTCAATCCCTGCCTCAAAATATTGTAAATTTTGCTTCCCCACCCTGTATGTGAAAACTTTTGCTGGTGGACGGACGTGACATTACCCATGATGATCTGGTCAGTACCAGTACTTTATTAGTAATAAACTTATATACTTACTATTGCTAAGTCTCCTCTTATTCATAAATGTTAGTATTGTGGATCTAAAACAATAACAGCTGACACAAAAACACAAAATGTGGCAGTGGACGGATGTGACATGGTTGCTATGGATCCCCTCATACTGATGCTCGGCAGCCATGTCACCATTTCCACAAATGATCCCTGTGCAAAAACTAGTATCAGAATTATTTATTGTATAGTTTATCATCATTCTAAAGAGTAAATAACAATATAGAATTGTAATTTCTTTATAATTTCTAATGTTTCTTTATTTCTTCTCCCAACTTTAGTCTCCATGTTTCCAGGTAGAGTGGGAACCAGAAGACGACTGGAAACCACAAGTGACAAGAAGTGACGGACCGTCAAATATCATATGGTGCCAGCAGCTAAAATTGCTTGAGGGAAATAAATTGATTTTATATCAATCCAACACTTACAAAGATGAAAACAAAGGGAATTTTATCCAGATTTTTTATACATTTTAGTTAGTTTTGTAAACACACAATACAGTTTCAGTTATCATTTTTTTCTTTTAATTATAATTTTTATTTATTTCAGTTAACAAAAATGTTTTTACAATTCTAGTTTTTGTCATTTCGTTAGTTTTCATTAACGATGATAACCTTGCAGAGTGGGATTCAAACCACCAACCCTTTGGTTATCAGACGACCCAGTCTACCTCCTGAGCTGTGGCCACCCAAAATTTGTCAACAATTCATTCTCTAATGACCAGTGCCTCCCTCTTTAATATGAAGGTAACCCCAAACTAATTCATTTAAATAAAATATCTCCAAATATACATATTATTCTGACATTTCTGGCATTTTTAATGGTGCTAAATATTTGTACGCATGTGAAGTTGAGTCTAAATGACTAAAACTTGACATTAAAAGAAACAGTGAAGGGAAGAGCTTCAGTGTAACAATTATAACAACTGTAGTTTCCTTTCATCAGTGTCAGTTTGAACTGGATTAGCAGAAAATCACTAAAGGAAAATACAAATGTACCTGTTTCCATCCACTATTGGGGTGGCTGTGGTTCAGCAGGTAGAGAGGGTCGTCCAATAAGGGTTGGTGGTTTGAATCCCACTCTGTCCTAAGCATATGATTAAGACAAAGGACGTGACTAGACTCTTGCTCCCTAAACCACACCACTATTTTAGATTACATTTAGATAACATCATATCAAACTCTCCCAGGGTTTGTCATAGCCATTGTCTGACAGTTGTAACTCTTCAGAATGATAGTATTTTGTTGCTCTTTCCAATATAAAATGGAATTTTTTTTGCTGGCTCATATGTGTACCTTCTTTCCAAGTCTTTTTCCATTACATTATCTACATTTATATATATTTTTAAATGCACTAGTTTTTCCCCCTATACCAAGCATACATTTTTTTGCACATGCTGCTATAAATACATACATACACACATAAATGAACAGCTAGATGAAAACACACCAAGTGTACTAGAAAGAACTTGAAGTAGAAAGAATGACAAAAACCTTGACCTTCAGAGTGTTGAGCGTGTACATAGCATAGCCAGCAGTGCAAGGACAGCGAACCAGTCAGATTTTTTGTTTGCTGTTGCTATGTGGTTATACAAAGGCTTTAAACTTGAGACTGACGGTCCTTTCTGCCTCAGCGAATGTTGGCAGCAATTGAGATAAACACATTCTGAAGCACAGACAGTTTCAGTGTTGTTTTATTCAATCAACACAGTTACCTTCACAACTGAATGAACTACTTATATGACTTATGTTGATAAGATAAGATAAGATAAGATAAGATAAGACTTTACTGATCCCACTATGGGGAAATTTAACAGTATACAGCAGCAATATGCAACACAGTAGTGCAAAAGAAAGACAGGTAGAAATAAACATTCTTGAAAGGATAAAAATTTAAGTGTAAAATTTAAAGATATTTGCATATTTACATCATGATTGCACACATACAGTGCATGATGTGATATGGGGGTGGTGGAGGGTCACTGGAAGCGCTCCTTCTTGCACAGGGGATGTAAAAGTCTGGTGCTGAACGAGCAGCTCAGATGGTGATATTGTATACCCATGATGCACTGCTTTGTGAAATTTAGATGGTCATTGGGTGTCATCTCAATAAATTATAACAGTTGTTTGTGAAAATATTACATGTATATGTTACAAAATCCCTTTAGATAATAGACAGATGTGTTTGGGTAGACAAATAGTGTTTTATGTGTATGTTTTTTTTGGTTTTTTTGAAGACGATGCTGACTGAAGTCTGAAATGCACAATCCGTGACTGTATTTCATTGTCTTTCTTTTCTCTGAGATGTCCGTATGGCATGTGGTTTGCTTTTTTTTTTTTTCATAAATTTTTATTCAAGATTCTTCTTTTTGCTCCGGCTAGCTAAACTAAACTGTAGCAGACCGTAACCAGCCTGAAGAAGTAGACAGGCATGGGGAGACGTGCAGGTGGGTGGTGTGGATATGTCTGGGCATCTGGGTGTTGGCTTAAGAAGACGAGAACAGTGGGAGAGGAGAAGAAGAAAGGAGGAAGATAGGGCCGATGTCTTGTGGTGAACTAAAAGACAGACTCTGAGATGAAAGACCGGCATCTGCAGAGAGGGGAGACAACTAAAAGAAGCCAGGGCGCTGGATTGGAACCAGTGTGGGATATCATTGAGAGGCAGCCCCTCCTACTCCACCTTTACCCTCCCCACTCCAAGGAACACTTTTTGGCCTTTGTGTAGAGACAGAGGGGAGCAAAGTGGACTTTTGAGGTTATTATACTGAGACAATAACCTTGAAGTGAAGAGAAGCTTCAGATTCACATGAGGCCGTTTCATGGAATGTTTCATATCTGGGGAAAGTTCATTTGTTTAGGATGGGGAAAATATCTTAATATGTAAGAAACCAGGCCAAGAGGTATTGTGATCACTTTGCTTTGTGTGTTTGCGTGCGTGTTTGTTTGTTTGTTAGCAATATAACTCAAAAAGTTATGGATGGATTTTCACAAAATTTTCAGGAAATGTTGATACTGGCACAAGGAAGAAATGAAGAAATTTTGGTGGTGATTGGGGGGGCAGATCTGTCTTAGCGGAGGTCTGCGCTCTCTGAGTGCTTTTCTTGTTAAATACTAAGACAGCTTGTGTTTGTCTGGCTCCTTCTCTTTAAAATGTAAACAGAATATCAACTAAAGAAAAGATTCTGCCTTTACATTCACAGTCAGCTTTTTTGCTACTTCAATTTTGTCTGTTTTTTGTTTGTTATGTAGAATGTGACAATTGTTTTGTATGATTATTATATTGTATGTTATTTGCAAATGAAATTTAACAAATCAGTCAAGAAACATCTATTGACCATAGATGACTGATACCTGGGTTAACTGAATATATGTACAGGGTGGGGAAGCAAAATTTATAATGAACATTTAGTTGGTTTTTTTCTCTGCAGGCACTACGTCAGTTGTTTTGAAACCAAACATATATTGATGTCATAATCATACCTAACACTATTATCCATACCTTTTCAGAAACTTTTGCCCATATGAGTAATCAGGAAAGCAAACGTCAAAGAGTGTGTGATTTGCTGAATGCACTCGTCACACCAAAGGAGATTTCAAAAATAGTTGGAGTGTCCATAAAGACTGTTTAGAATGTAAAGAAGAGAATGACTATGAGCAAAACTATTACGAGAAAGTCTGGAAGATACTGTTAAAGAAGAATGGGAGAAGTTGTCACCTGAATATTTGAGGAACACTTGCACAAGTTTCAGGAAGCGTGTGAAGGCAGTTATTGAGAAAGAAGGAGGACACATAGAATAAAAACATTTTCTATTATGTCAGTTTTCTTGTGTCAAATAAATTCTCATGACTTTCAATAAACTAATTGGTCATACACTGTCTTTCAATCCCTGCCTCAAAATATTGTAAATTTTGCTTCCCCACCCTGTACAGTATATACTATACCGCTGCTAATCTAAAGGAGCTGTCATGTCTGTATTTTTGTCTGTTTCTTTGGACGTTATGTAGAATGTGAAAATTGTTTTGAATGATTATATTGTATGATATTTGCATTGACAAGTTGTAAAGATTATTGTAAGGACCCCAGGAAGAATAGCTGTATCTATGGTACAGCTAATGGGGATCCTAAAAAAAAAGAAAGAAAGAAAGAATTAATTCACATTGTCAATTAATATTATGAGTTGAGTTGACTTTCGACTTAGTGTGAACATGACAGGGTACTGCGGCTGCTCTGCACCAGTGTCTCCAACTCTTCAGTAGTGAAAGTATCTATTGTAAGTCCTAAAAGTCACTAGAAGATGCTAAATGACATCATCACCTAATTGGCATAATTGGAAATGTTCATGTAAAAAGTTAAAGTTAAAGTTATGGACGGATTTTCATGAAATTTTCAGGAAATGTTGATACTGGCACAAGGAAGAAATGATTCAATTTTGGTGGTGATCGGTGGGGCAGATCTGTCTTGGCGGAGGTTTGCGCTCTCCGAGTGCTTTTCTTGTTAAAAAATAAATTTACTTCCCACTCTCTTAGAGCAAAATCTAAAGTTCTTTCTCATACTAAAATAGTACTTTAATTCAAGTTGGGAGTCGGCAAGCTTGACTGCCAAACTCTACCACTACCATTCATACATTCATTAAAAGACACCATTGAGTAGTGTTGTGTTCTAAACCCACAAAGACCCAAACATCCATCATCGACCAAAACCGTCTACTGATCTAAACTGTTTAATACCTGTTGATCCACTAATCCTATCAATACATGTAAATAATTGGTGTAAAATACAGTTTGTCATCTTTTCATGGTCATCAGATATGACCCATTTGGACGTTCAGAGGCTCCGTAGTTACCATTGGAAACACCATCATCATCTACAACATTGATTGACCAGTAAAACCCATGGAGTTGGATCAATGATAGTGGATGGAGACACTTGTTTTTTAGGAGGGTTTTTGCACTTTTATTTATAAACATTTTAATTTTACAAAACAAGAGCAAGAACGTGAGGTCTGGGGATCAGTCATTTTTAATTATTTCCACCAAGGAATGCCGGAGGTTATGTTTTCATCAGGGTTTGTCTGTCTGTCTGTTAGCGAGATAACTCAAAAAGTTATGGATGGATTTGGATGAAACTTTCAGGAAACGTTGATACTGGCACAAGGAACAAATGATTATATTTTGGTGGGGATCAGGGTGGAGGGGGGACGGGGGGGTTGTTTGTTCGTCTGTCTGTTAGTGTTGTCGTGTTTCCACTATGTGGAACCGGCTCGACTCGACTCAGCTCGACTCGACTCAACTCGGGTACCAGGTCCTATTCCTGGAGACCGTTTCCATTACAGGATACTACCAACTTTACTTCCGTGTCCTCTGCTCAGAGAGATGCTGATAAACTCATTTGTTGCATGTTGTTTCATCAAGCTCATGCTGAATTTTTACGTCCAGCACCAAAGACTGAATCTCGACTGACTTGTGGTGTAGTTTTGTGGGCTGTCATCATGTGGATTAACCTACCGCTACATTTACTGTAAACTTCGGCATCTGTTTTTTGTAGAAGAGACAACTCTCTGACCAATCAGTGGTCGGCAGTGTTTACATACCACGTTTTAGAATCTGGTCCCCAGTCCTGGAACGTCGGCAGAGGTGATACCAAAAAACTTGTACTGGGTACCAAATTCCAGGTCCTTTTTTGTAATGGAAACACAAAAAGGCAGAGTCGAGTCAAGCCAAGCCGGTACCATGTTGTGGAAATGCAGCATAAGATAACTCAAAAAGTTATAGAGGGTGAAAGTCATGCGTTACATCAGTCTAATATTTTCTACAGTTGAAATGAAAAGGCCGATTGTGGGTGGTTCCTTCTGTAGCCAACATTTTGTCATGGCTTTTTTAGCTGGTGTCAACAAAATCTTTAGGACGTATACATCGGCTGAATCCAGTTCATCTGGGAAGTAACCAAGACACAATACTGTAAAAGAACAGCAGATGTTAAAGCCCAGTGTTTTTGATATTATTTTGGTTACCTCCAACCAGAAGGGTTGAATGAGTGGGTAACAACCAAGAGACACTTGTTTTTATGTTCCGTTATTGATATCTTTGGTGAAAATGTCAATTTTTCTTCATTTTTTTTCTGTTTCTGATATAATAACCGCACCTTTAATTTGAGCTTTGATGAACATCTACATGATCAGTAAATTAAATATAGGAAAATACATGATTTACACTGAAAAAACACAAAATAAAGAGGATAATATTATAATCAATGGTGATAAATCACTTAAGAACGGATAAATACAAAGAAAAATTCATTTGGGAACTACCACAGAAGTAACAGTAGGTCTTTATGGGTTAAACATCATAGTCCTGATTTGCACCTTATAATGTTCTTCAGGGAAACACAGAAATAAACAAAAGTGTCATTTAATGCATTAATTTGTTCCTCTAGTTCCAAAATATGAACAACTTTTGAGTCAGCTCGTATCTGTCGTAAAAGTCCAATTAATATTTAAATGTAGGCTGTGTCACAGTAAAATTCTAGATCTTTAAGACTGGATTAGACTTTAATCTATAAGATGTGGATCTCTTATCTCAAATAAGCCCTGAATTTGTCATGGTAAAAACAGTTAAATATAGTAAATCCATGATGACATACTGTAAAGTGACAGTATAGTAACAGTATTCAGTTGTCAGGTTGTCAGTTTATCTTAAACCCCATATGGATACCATGCATTTGCATTTCCATTTATAGTTGCGTATAAACACAGTTTCTGTTACGGTGGTCTGGAAACATGCCTGAGAAAGTCACTTGACTGTCCCCGTTGTAAAGAGTGAATATGAGTTCTGCTTTTTTTATTTATTTATTTATTTATTTATTGTCCTTGTTGGTTGAATATCAGGGCTTTCAACCTGTGCAGCATCCACTCGTTATTTTAACTTTCAGATCAATCGAATTTAATCTAATTTAATCTAATCTAACCTAATTTACATGCCCACTATCTCTGTCCTGTGTGTGTCTCTGCAACGGCCAAGGTCGTTTGGTTCCTGAACTCTCCATCATTTCCATTCGCTTCGTCTTTTTTTCTTTTTTTTCTCGCTCTACATTGTGCTTGCTCATATGTGTGTCATTAAAGTAAACTGAGTATCTAACCACAATTACCAAAGCAGATCTTAAGATTTGAAAGAAAGGGGAAAAACAAATGATATGAAAGCAGCAGTGTGGATCAGTGGACATTATTTTAATGCTTCTAAACTGTTTTCATGCATCTTTGAAGAGCTCCTGTGGGACCATAAAGAGCTCTGCTACAGACAAGAACCATTTTCTTATATTTTATACCAGAATGCACACTCAAACATGCATCCACACATGTAAGTCACTATACTTTTGAGGACCTTTGCTGTTTTTGCTCATATTCTGCAGAATTTCAGCCTTTTACGTGATCTATTATTATCTATACATAATATACTGATCAAATAAAGATGCAAATTCTTAAAAAAAAAAACAAACAATAAAACACATTACTTTTTCTCTGCAAAATCATGTATTCAAGTATATATTCAGATAATTTCAGACTTTATCCATCCAGTTCGAACAAGTAAAATTGATATTTCCAGACTGTTTTCTGGATTAATCCTGTTTTTACCCACATTCCAAAACAGACAGTATTCTTACTAATTAATATTTCAAAGGATAATTAAAAAGAACATGACACTAATATTTTCATCGCACTTGCAGCTGCGCATGTTCCCTCTCAAAAGGATTTTTCACAGAGCAAACATTGTGTGAACACTGCTATGTTCAACCACCTTGAAAAGGTTGGCATTGAGACATTTGTGAATATCCAGAATTGATACTTCAATACATGTAATCCAATATCAGCTTTAAATTCCTTGCACATTTGAACAGAGTATAAAACTTCCACTTATCATCTTGCTTCACCTCAGTGTCTCCTTACACAACATAGAATGTAAACACACTTCCTACAGCGTTTTACTGCAAAATAATACAATAATTATGAACCTTTAAATGATGAATATTACAAAACATATAAATAAAAACATGTTACATAAGGTAGAAGGTTGAAGATGGTTGGAGAACTGGCTTGTGACCGAAGGGTGGTTGATTCGATTCCCCAGATCGGTGGAGGATTTCTTGGCCAATGTGCCCTTGAGCAAGGCACTTAAGCTCCCAGGGCACTGCTCCTAATCTGCAGAGTGTGATGTGTTCCTGCATGTTCAGCTAGTGATGAGTTAAAAGCAGAAGGTTGATTTCAGTGTGTGTTTCATGTCCACGTGTAAAATATACTGACAAATTAAGATTTACACTAAAACACACAAAATGATTGTGTGACGTTACGCAGTATTATGATCACTGTCACTGTCATGATTTAAGGAAAGATGGTGGTTTGGTATAAAATAAACCCATAACCTTAACTGTGTGATAGAATGCCTTTCTTCCAGGATGCTTTACACTGAGGTGCATATATTAGTGATGGGACTTTTGGCTCTTTGAAGGGAGCCGTTCAATCAGGAGCCGTTCACTGAAAAAAGCCGTTCAAAAGACTGGCTCTTTTATGTTTTTTGCATTATTTTGAAACACCAATGTTTTAATGACTAAATAGGCTACATGTGATGATTGACATTACATTTTAAAGGTGTTTAATTGGCGGGGCAGAAAATATTATCTTACCGTAAAAAAGAATAGTTAGTTAAAATGTGTGGGCTAAATCCATGACATGAGAGGTGACATTAGGCCAATGCTGGAATTTGACCAAAAACATCACGGTACATTATGTGGACTAGTCTGTAGCCTGAAAATGAAGAAGAAAATAAAACATTTTGTTATGAAATAACATTTTATTCTCCTCAAAACAAGAACAATAAATGTGTGTAAACATACGGAAAAAAATGCACAAAACACAACAGTGATTAATCACTGCAATTACTTAAATACCTGAACTTTAGTGCAATTCTCAGAACAAGAGCAGTATGTTGGTAAATTGACAGGCAATCGAACACTCCCTCCTTTAAAAAAAAAAAAAAATAAAATAAAAAATGAATGGCTCTTTACAAAGACTCGGTTCCCGTCGTTCATTTCAAAGAGCCGTTCAAAAGATTCGATTCGTTCGTGAACGTCACATCACTAGCAAATATTACATAATAGTCTACCTATACAGTTTTACAGTATTTAATAAATAATCTTTTCCGCACACCTCATTTAATGCAAATAGCCACATAAACCTTTCCATCCCATCTGTAAATAGTATCTGCCTAAATATTATTTATCATCCCATCCCAATTCTGAGATTAAAGTCCAGTGGCCCGAATCCTGTTCCATAAGAAAGTAATATGAAAACAATGAAATAAAAACATTTTTAATGCTGCAAATCTGATGTTTTCTCTCGTTTTAACATATTCTAATGCTAGTTATTACTCACTTCATGGAGATAACATGCAAAAAAACCTTTGTGTCTAACAAATAACAAGGGATTTACACTCAAACATGTCACTGCAGATCAGTTTTATCAAGAACAGCAAAGGCACAGTAATGGTCTGAATGTCAGTGTATTATGGGATGGTGCATAAGCATCCACTGTGTTGGCTGATATGGAACTAAAACAACAAAACCCATGAATATACAAGAGAACAGCTGGAGAATAACTGTCCACTGTAGCGACCACTATGCATGAAAGGGTTAAAGATTTGATGTGATAATGTGACAGGAAACATAACAGGAAGCATAACCTGTTTCAGTGCTCTTTGAGGTTCCTGACTACGTTTCAGTTTTAAAACAGATTTGAAAAACCATTAAAACGTCCTTTAATATTCTCGTCCTCCAACATTCAGACATGTTCCCACAAAGACAGAAAATCAGCACACACACACTCACACACAGACAGACAGAAGAACCAGGTCTTTCAAGGACAGAACGGAGACAAGATGTAAAGAGGACACACGAGAGAGAAGCAGCAGATGAAGGTACAGGAGGAGGAGAGTGATGATAACTCCACCGAGACCCACCCCACACCCACTCTGCACATGTACACGCTCACTTGCACACACACACACACACACACACACACACACACACACACTTACGCATATAATGTGGTTGCCATGGGGACAGGCCATGGCTGCCGATGGCTCCGTGGGGGGACCCGGGGTCCGACTGAGATCAGAGAGTCTGACTGTTGTCATTTAGGATCAATACCCCACACCCCCTTCTCTCACACACACTTTCTTGGTACACACCCAACCTTGACTTGCAGCCCACCCCACAGTCTCATCACTGACATCATACTCCAGTAAATGCTAATTGAAGTCTTTCATTCTTCACTAACTGAAAATGAAATATGCAACACTGTCATTCAGTACACATTAGTGATTCTTCTGATCACTCAAAGGGGAAAACTGACTTTGTTAAACAAAGAAAGAAGTTTTTGCATAGAACATTTGTGAATATGGGCATAACAAGAGCAAGAGTAAAAGTAAAACATGAGTAGACTACTCTAGGAAGAAATCCAATTTATTTCACTTAGAGCTGTTAAAATGTATGAACAAATGACCACATTTACAATGCACATTCAGTATGAAGAAGAAGATTAGCAAAATCATTATGGCTTAAATCTAGCCCAAAACTGGCATGCCATTTTGGCAAAGTTTTGGATGGATGTATGGGTCCTAAATGGCCCAAAATAGGCAAGCCAAAATCAAACCAGAAGGAAGACAAAATTCACCCGAAACTACAGGGGTTGGACAAAATAATGGAAACACCTTAAAAAATCAACAAAATATAATTTAATATGGTGTAGGTCCGCCTTTTGCCGCAATTACAGCCTCAATTCTCCGAGGTATTGATTCATACAACTTGTGAATTGTTTCCAAAGGAATTTTAAGCCATTCTTCAGTTAGAATACCCTCCAACTCTTTTAGAGACGATGGCGGTGGAAATCGACGTCTTACTTGAATCTCTAAAACTGACCATAAATGCTCAATAATGTTGAGGTCTGGAGACTGTGCCGGCCATACGAGATGCTCAACTTCATTAGAATGTTCCTCATGACCATTCTTTAACAATTCTAGCTGTATGGATTGGGGCATTATCATCTTGAGGTGAAGGTGTTTCCATTATTTTGTCCAACCCCTGTATTTACGGACTTCCAAAATATAGCCATAATTGTCCCAGAAAAGCCCCAAATCCCCATAATCCAGCCAAAAAGTAGCCAAAACTGACCCAAAGAGAGGCCAAAAGGAGGCCAAAATTCACCCAAAATTTGTGATGATCGTGCTTTTAAAATGAAGTGGGTTTTCTTCTGGGTAGAAATTCCCGCTCTTTGCGCAGTGTTCTGGCTTTACAGAAATATGCCAAAACACAACCAAAACACATCCATATGTGGAATAAGATGTTGCCGCTCTTTAGTCAATCTTCTGGCTTGCCATAAACATGCCATGCCATCCCTATACTTGATCCCGCTCTTTGCCTAGTCTTTGGTTAACCACACATATGCCATAACTCAGCCATATATTGCTGGTGCCTCCATATCTATTATGGATAACCTTAATCATACCACAGTTAAGCCTAAAGGTTTTCATAATGCCAAAAAGAAGCCAAAAATGCCAAATGTATGCCATAACACTGCCAAAATATTTGCTATCTGGTATTTTGTCCGTAGGTTCACACACGTAAACATGCAAATGAATCACACCAAAATTTGTCTTTTGCCTTTAACTACGGTGGCCAGCAAGGGCCAAATACATTGCAATGGCCCAATGCGTCTCCAATACTGCAAGTACAGAAACAATGCAAATTCACAAACTCAAACACAAGTCTAAACGAGGTACAAAAAGAGGAACGTGGTGCAAATAAAAAAAAAAAATCCACCGCAAGAAACAAAAACACATGCACAATCATCAAATACTCTGCAAATAGAGAAACGATGCAAAGCACAAAACGATTCAAACCAAGAAAACATTTGCAAATGAAAAACACTGCAGAACCAGTCAGTACAACAGAAGTGCTCCAAACCTGTAGGGGGCACTGTCAACAGAACAGCTCAATGCAGAGACGCACAGGATGGAGAAAGAGAGAGAGAGCAAGAGAGACAGAGAACAGCGGACTGACAGTGTTTCAAACTACAGTGGGAATAAACTGAAGTTACGGCGTAGCACGGTAATGTGACTTTTATTTGATTCTATTTGACACTAGTCTGTTGTCTATAAACACTGACTGGCTGCAGGTTTGGAGCACTTCTGTTGTAGTGACTGGTTATGCAACAATTTTGCCAAATGTGACAAATTCATGGGGCCCAGCATTTGTGTATCCAGTGGATACAGGTTAGAAGTTGTGAAAATTTCATGTAAGATCTGCTGTGTAATAGAGGAATAGAAGCTGGGAGTTGGACGTTCAAAGTCTGTAAAGTTTCACTTTAGTTTCACACCAGCATTAGTTACACTGTAAAAAAAAAAAAATCTGTAATTTAACAAAATTTTCACAGTTTATTTTACAGATTGTTCCTGTATTTTCAAGATACAGGAAAATATCAATGAAATGACAAAAATAAACTGTGATTTTACATGTCAAATGTAAAATAACACGAAAAAACTGTAACTGTGAATAACCATAAAATTTCCATTTTTTAAAAGAAGAAATTTTTTTTTCTTTTTTCACAGAAAAATACATTTAAAATACATTTGCAAATGTATCATAATTTCACAAATATTTATTTTCTATTAATGAGATTAGACTGTTAATTTAAAGTTTAATACTGAAAAAAAATAATAATAATAATTTTTAAAAAATGAGATAAAATTACTGACAATTAACCATAAAAGAAGTATTTGTTCTGCAAGTTTAACAAGACTTGTTTGTTAATTGACAAATATCTTGTGTAATTACAAAAGAAATGTTGAATAAACGTATTTTTGTGAATGTATAACATGTATAAGCACTGAATAACTATCAAAATTCAGTTTTTATCAGTGGATTGTACAACTGAGTCTCATTTAAAATTATTTATATATTTATAGGTAATTTGATTGTTTTAATACATGTAAATATTATTTATTAAACATTAAAAAGTCCAAAAAATATGCAAAATCGCATGTAAAGTTAGGGCAAAAAACTGTGTTTTAATTATGGAAAATTACTGTATTTTTATGAGATGGTTATTTTCCGTTATTTAACAGTATTTTTTTGGCACCCCTGCTGCTAGAATATTACTGTTTTTTTATGTTTTTTACAGTGTACGTTAGTTATGGACCACACCCTCACGTATATAACTGCCCCCCCACCCACCCCCAGCTCCAACGAAAAAATAAAGAAATAACCCCCCCTCTGTTTTTTTTTTTTTTTTTTTTTTTAAATTGCATCCTGCATCAAACACTGTGTACTAGGAGTACTGGGCTCACCATATTGGGCACCTGGGGGGTTAAGTGCCTTGCTCAAGGGCACATCAGCCAACAACTCTCCACCAGTCCGGGGAATTGAACTGGCGACCCACTGGTCACAAGCTGACTGTCCAGCCATCTAGGCCACAGCTGCCCCAAATAAATAATGCATCATATTTACTTACATAGAAGTTCAGACTCTGTCACAAGTAAAGCTGCACTGTCTTCATAGGTAAAGATTTTTAATGCAATAAAAGTTCAAAACAAGTTCAAATATACCCAAAAGTCTAAAACTGATGATCATTTCAAGTCAAAACAGACCTTTGAAGGACATTTTTACCAGCTGTTTCTGCACAAAGCTGACTCAATCTCATGTCATACTAATATAATGTGACTGGTAGATCATTCTGGCTTCAAATAAAATAAAAAGTAATACACTGAAGATAATGAACATTAACTTGACTTCAATGTAGAGATCATTTTTTAATGTCAGCAGCAGAATTTGAAACGCTATGATGTCTCTCCTCCAGTCTACTTTCCCTTTTATGTCTGTCTGGTCTTGCTCCATTTTACGTCATTGTGAGCTTGAGTTTTTAATGTCATTCCAGTATTGTCACACCCCTTATATTGTTTCTTTTATGAATATTGTTTTCCTTTCGGCACGTTTTTAAACACACTCTCTTATGCTGTTGTTGTGTCTTTTACATCATTCTCATCTTTTGTCATATTCATTTTCACGTATTTTTCATGTCATTCACACTTTTTAAACTTGTTACATCTTTATTGTTTTCATCTTGTTGCATGTTTTATGTCATTTTAACCTTGTTATGTCTTCTTTTGTTCCGTTTGTGTGTGATATGCACTGATTGATACCTTTTCGCTGTCTTATTCTCTCATACATCTCATACTGGGTCTTATGTATCCAGTATATTAATGTTAACCCATAAAGACCCAAACAGCCATCGTCGACCAAAACCATGTACTGATCTAAACTGTTTAATTCCTGTTGATCCATTTATCCTATCAATACATGTAAATAATTGGTGTAAAATACAGTTTGTCATCTTTTCATGGTCATCAGATATGACCCATTTGGACGCTCAGAGGCTCCGTAGTTACCATGGAAACGCCGTCATCTTTTACAAGATTTATTCACCAGTAAAACCCATGGAGTTGGATCAATGACAGTGGATGGACACACTTGGATTATGTTCAGTAAATGAGAGATTTTGCTGACAAAGAAACTTTGGTAACACTTTACTTGAAGGTCTAGTTTATAATGCATTAAGTGCACATTCATAAGACATTATAATGCATTATAAAAGTCATTACAACAGTTTATGATCATGTACAACAACTTGTACCAAGATTAATAAAGTATTATAAGTGTAGGCCTAATGTATTATAAATTCTGCTTTCATAATGTTTTAAACATCCATACCAAAGTGACAAGTGTTTGTACGAAGAATCTCAAGTCCTGGGTTACAATACACATTATCAATTGTATGATATTATAACACAAGTATAATGACGTATGAGCAGTATCTGCTGGCTCTAAGTAAAGTGTAAATCAAAAATTATACATCAAAGTGTTCTTAATAACTCTTTATTTTGCAAAAACAAAACGGTAAAAGAACAGAGACAGTAAATAGACGTATTAGATGTTACTTTATACATAAATAAAAAATAATGTGGCAGCTCTAAATCTTTGTTAATTCAAACACATACTTTTTTTTTTTTTTTTAATAAATATGAAATCCCTAAAATAGATGGGTATAGGGAGCAGTGAAAAAACCTAATAAAAGTTCCCCACCTAAAAAAAATAAATTCCTTCACACTGCTTTGGTATGGATGTATAAAACATTATGAAAGCTGAATTTATAATACATTCTGCCTACACTTATAATACTTTATTAACCTTGGTATAAGTTGTTGTACATGATCATAAACTATTATAATGACTTTTATAATGCATTATAAATGGATTATAATGTCTTATGAATGTGCGCTTAATGCATTATAAACTAGACCTTCAAGTAAAGTGTTATCGAAACTTTTTCTTTATTACCTCCACCAAGGAACGGCGGAAGTTATGTTTTCATCGGGGTTTGTCTGTCTGTTCGTTTCTTTGTCTGTTTGCCTGTTAACAAGATAACTCAAAAAGTTACGGAAGGATTTTGATGAAATTTTCAGGAAATGATACTGGTGTAATGGAGTTAATGTATATAGTCTAGGATTCCTCTTGCCATCTCACACTGTTTTATTGTGTTAGTTACAATTTTATTTTATGGACACTGAACACCACATCCCTGCAAACTAAGGTCGTGCACCCCAGGGAGATAGCGGCAGTTTTGCTGTGCTGTCTTCCTGGTGAGTACACACATGTTGGTCCTGTCATTATTTTACATTTTTAATTTTTTTTAATTTCATATCTGAATGATATTTTTGTACTGTTGTATTTATGGCTCCCTGTCGGTTGCAGCATGTTTTTTTGAATGGCAATGTTCTTTATGTATGTTCATGGTCTGATTGTGATGTTAGCTAACTTTGATTTTTAAAAATTTTTATTTTGACAGTTTGAAACCGATATTGTGTTTTCTGCCAGGTATGCATTTTATTTACTTTGTATTTACTTTGTTACTGAGAAAAAAGGCAGTTTTGCTGTTCTGTCTTCCTGTGTGAAACCAATATTGTGTTTTCTGCCAGAATAAATGGCAAGGATTGTGTTTTGGCAAGTTATTCACAACGCACACGTACAGCCGCTACGCTGGCACAAGGAACAAATGATAAAATTTTGGTGGTGATTGGTGGTGGTGTGTGTGTGTGTGTGTGTGTGTGTGTGTGGGGGGGGGGGGGGGGGACTGATCTGCCTTGGCGGAGACTGTGTGCTTTTCTAGTTTTTCTCTGTTTTGATGTAATAATCTATGAATTTACCTATTAGTTTTCATGAGCATCTAATTAAGTATAGGTAATTAAATATAGGAAATTATATAGGAAAATACATTATTTACAGTGAAAAGTGAAAAATGTATCGGATAATATTATCATAAATGGTGATAAATCACTTAAGAAAGCTTAAATAGAGAGAAAAAAAATCATTTAGGGACTGCCACAAAACTAGAAGTTTATTGGGTCAGACACACATTTATGTCAAAATATCGAGAGTAGAAGGAAAATGTTGTCTGATAAATGAATACTCCAGTAGAGACACCTTAAAAACTCTACTTAATTACAGGAACAAAGTACCTCTGGGATCTTCTGCTGTGTGCCAACCTGGTTACATGCACTTACAGTCTCTGTCTTTGCTAAATAACATAACCCCAGCCCCCCCACCCACCCCCCACCTCCCTATGTTTTAGGCTTTCTACACCGAAGTTGAGAAGAATACTTGAAAAGAAAGAAAAGGGAGACACCAATGAAATAATAAGAAAAGACTATGAGGGGAAAAAAAAAAAAGAAGGCTGTAATTGCAATTCATTTCCAACTCGGGCCCCTGAGGTACCGTGAGTGTGTTTGATCCCAAAGGCGAATGAGCGAGTGTGGAAATGGAGAGACGTAGTCATATGTATGCAGAGGCAGAGGGAGAGGGAGAGGGAGAGGGAGAGGGGAGCTGGATAGAAGCAGAAAGCCTTTTAATATTCTGGGCCATGGGTTGAGATGAGAGACTGCTCTCATACCTTCAGGTTCATGAGCATAATGAGATTTTTATTTTGCTGAGTGCAGTCTGTGCGAGTGTGTACGTCTGGCACACACAAAATGCTTTCTGATATTTGTGTCCATGTGAGCATGTGTGTCCCCTTTGGGCCTACACATTTGGATTTCATCATGTGTGAATATGCATTTTCTGATGTGCGTGTTTCTACAAATGTCACCGGGGAAGTCAGGGTCATTACTTTCAGTACTCGGATGACATTCATTGACTACAATTGACTTAAGCTTCACAATAAATACACATAACATTAGCACACTTCCATACTTCACTATTATCCTCCCAAATGGGTGCTTTCCCAAAACACTATCTCCTACTATTCCCAGAGTCCTTAGGGCTGAAAAATGATCAGCCACACAGCGCAGGACACGTCTCCAACACACCCCATCTTTGTGTATGTGTGTGTGTATTTGTGTGTGTGTGTCATGCATCACTACAAACACACACAAAAGTCCACACCCAGCTTATAAGTGTGAGGTAGGTCTGTGCACAAACACCCACTCTCCTGACCTTTTGTCTTGGATCGCCTGCTGACTTCTTTGTCAGAAGGGATAAAAACAAGACAGGAGTCATATTTCTCGGTGGCGAGGAGTACACTGCGGTACAGTGGAGCTTTTGTTTAGGGCGTGTATAGGTATACATGTATGTGGATGTGACGACAGGCCGTGTATTGTGAGGTAAGATGTTTTATGGAGAAGATGTGTGTGGGTTAGAAAGGTCTCAAAAGACAATAAAAATAAATTTATGAGCGTTATGAAGGTTACTTTTAGATTTATTGCAGTGTGCTATTTTCAGTTTCACTAGTACAGTTGCTAGTTTCATTCAAAAGTACACCTAAAACTGGAATTTGTTGACATGTTTATCATGCCAACACTACAAAAAAAAAAAAAAAAAAAAAGAACAGAACAAGAAACACAAGTGGTCAAGGTCAGACAGAAACCAAAACACCATGGACTTTTTGGATATTTTTTGCTGACTGTAAACAGGGAGCACGTGTTGCAGCTGCAGTGAAACCTACAAATGAAATGCATGTTCCAAATGTGTTTCTATACACGATCCGAAGAGTGGTAGAATATGTGCATATCCCACGTTTTTTTTTAGCCCAGTTTGAGGCTATTATGACCTCTGGTAATTTATAATATACTGCAAAAATCCAAATCTTACCAAGTGTATTTTTCTCATTTCTTGTCAAAATATCTCATCACACTTAAAATAAGACATAATCGCCTAAAGAGCAACTTGTAAGTGAAATATAACTTATTAAAACTTAAAACTTATTTCTTAATTTTTTTTCTTTTTTCTTTTTAATTTATTTGCACAAAATAAAAACAGCAATGGAAAAAACAACAACATTCAACCAAGTAACAAAATTGTGCAGGAGAGGTTAGAAGCCAAAAAGAAGGCTTATGTGAATGCCTCCCCTAAAATGAACAATAAACAAAAAAAAAATAATTAAAAAATAAAATATAACTGAAATAATAAACTAAAGTAAAAACAATAAAAATGTAATCCACATTACAAATCATCAAATACAAATCAAGTGATACACAGCCTTACATTTTTTCATGAATTAAAGTCCTTTTCAGATGCTTTTTAAACAATGATAAAGTAGATGTTGATTGAAGTTCAGGTCTTTCTAGATGATAGATCTTGATAATCTAATTTCAAGAAATCTTACCAAGATAATTTTCACTTGTTCCATTGGCAGATTTTTTTTTTTTTTTGCTTTAATTAAGAAAAATAAAAAAATAAAAATAAAAAAAATCTTGAATTAAGCAAAAAAAATCTGCCAATGGAACAAGTGAAAATATTCTTGGTAAGATTTCTTGAAAAGAGATTTTCAAAATCTATCGTCTAAAAATAAGTTCTTATATCTCAGTGAAGTTACTCTTTAGGTGATTATGTCTTATTTTAAGTGTGATGAGATATTTTGACTAAAAATGAGAAAAATACACTTGGTAAAATTTAGATTTATGCAGTGTAATTGTCATCTGTAATCTTAATCCCATTTTAATCTATCATATTTGTAAAATTCTACTGAAATGATCCACTGTATTTCAACATCAACATCTGCCCTGTGATAAAATTAATCGAATTAATCCCAATCAACATCTCTGATTTAGTGGGTTGTGCATTTTTCATTTCTATCATGCATTTTTTTCATCTTATTTCCTGGTGGAGGACTGTGGGGGCTGGTTAGTGCTGATACAGTTTCAAAAGTTTTAGGGTGGAACTTCAGGAGGTGCATGTTGCGATATACCATGGAGACACATTCACAGAAAGAACGAAAGACAAGTAACACCTCAAAAGATGATGAGATGGATGACATGCATGACAGCTACACTAAAGAACATTCTTTTGTCTTTCAGCAGTTATCTGTAAGCGGTAAGACTTGACATCAGAAATAAGGAATATTGTCAGTAAATGTGAGGGGGAAAAACTGTTCACTGAAACTTCATATCAAACACAGAGGTGTGGTCAATTTCCAAATCACCAGAGGTCCACTGGTTATTTTACTCATGTGCAAACATAACTTTAGTTGGAAAATAATAATAATGGGTTAGATTTACACAGTACTTTTCTATTTACAAATACATTGGATCCTTTATTCATTCACTGGTGGTGGTAACCTTCATGTGTGGCCACAGAAGCATGGCTGCCCTCCAACCACCACCAAACATCCACACACATTAAGAGTAGGTGAAGCGTTTTACCCAGACAGAGTGGGAATCGAACTGCCAGCCCTCTGGTTATTGAATGACCTGCAACTCTTTTTGTGCCACTCATTACCTGCGTGTTTGTTTGATTGTTTGTTTGTTTGTTAGCAAGGTAACTCAAAAAGTTATGGATGGATTTTCATGAAATTTTCAGGAAGAAATGATTAAAGTTTGGTGGTGATCGCGGGGGGGGGGGGGGGGGGGGGGGCTGATCTGCCTTGGCAGAGGTCTGCACTGTCTGTCCTTTTCTAGTTAGTCCTTGTTTTTTTCAAATTTCCATGTATGAGTTTCAATTTTGTTAATGTGTTAATTTATTTGCACAAAATAAAACAGCAATAGAAAAAACAACAACATTTAAACAAGTAACAAAATTGTGCAGGAGAGGTTAGAAGCCAAAGAGAAGGCTTATATGAATACCTCCCCCGAAATGAACAATACACACACACACACAAAAAAAAAAAGAATTAAAAAATACAATATAACTGAAATAATAAACTAGAGTAAAACAAAAAAAATTGTATCATATTTGATACATCGGGTGTTAATGCTCAAATATTATTATTTTTGAACAAACAAAAACATAATATAACACAAGCATGTATAACAAATTGGTAATTCCTTTTCAAAATTGGCAAAGTTCTGCCTCCTTCCTCATTAATAACAATCTTGTAGTGTCACTGGAAAGGCCTCTGGTGAATGAATTCCTCCCCCCTGGTGGATTATCCATCTATTGCATGTATCTAATTGTACACATCAGGTTTTTCAAGAAAAAAAATAAAATGAAATTCATGAAATTTTCAGGAAATGCTGATACTGGCACAAGGAAGAAATGATAATTTTGGTGGTGATCGGGGGAGGGGGGGTTGTTTGTTTGTCTGTCTGTTAGTAAGATAACTCAAAAAGTTATCGAGGGTGAAAGTCATGCGTTCCATCAGTCTATTGTTTTCTACAATTGAAATGAAAAGGCCCTTTGTGGGTGGTTCCTTCTGTAGCCAAGGGGGGGCAGATCTGTCTTGGTGGAGGTCTGCGCTCTCCGAGGGCTTTTCTTGTTTCCTTTGGAATCAAATGAAAGATACATGTAGATTAATCCTCCTATCAGAGCCATTGACCAGAGTACTAACGATCTGGGGTTGTTCCAGTGCACAATAAAAGCTAAAATGCTAATGCTAATAGTAGGTGAAGTGTGTATTAGGATAGGTAAAATAAAAGACAGATCAATAAAGTTATAAATATTATTTACAGCTGTGCACAAGCTGATCATGCCAAAGGTTGGATAAATAAATAGAGATATGGATATGAAGGCGTGACAGCGTTATTTGTCTTTAAAGTTAGCAACTTATTAACCCTTTCATGCATAGTGGTCACTACAGTGGACAGCTATTCAAAGCTGTTCTCTATTTATGGATTTTGTTGTTTTAGTTCCATATCACCCAACACAGTGAACACTTATGCATCATCCCATACCCTGCAATTCATACTATTACTGTAACTTTGCTGTTTTTGATAAACCTGATCTGCAGTAACATGTTTGAGTGTAAATCAATTGCTGACTGTAATTATAATTTTTTCTTTCACAATTTTTTTTTTTTTTTAATTATCTCCATGAAGTGAGTAATAACTAGTATTAGAGTATGTTTAAATATGAGAAAACATCAGATTAGCAGCATTAAAAACGTTTTTATTTCATAGTTTTCATACAGTTTACCAGTAAATACATGTTTCTTAGCTTCAGAAATTAAATGCATGGGTTCCATCTGAGTGGGCATTTTTGCAACTCGATGAAAAATAAGTTCATAAAAAAAAAAAAAAAAAAAAAAAAAAAAAAAAGGCAATTGCATTGCTTTTTTCATGCCGAAAGAGGAACCGCTGTCTTGTCTCGTCCTGTCCCTGTACGCTTTCGTCTATGAGCCCTCCCTCTATGTATGTGAATCTATGTATACGAGCAAGGAATGGATGAACACGCGAATATAAAGTTTAAGATTGTTACTTAAACACAAGCTGTAATTAAAAATAAATAGTTCAATATGTATTAATGTATTAATGACACAGGGGTTAAAAAGAAAAGAAAGAAAAAAAAACCTGTATAATTAAAAACGAAGTTGTCCTCCGAAGAAGGGGGTGGTGGCGAATAAAAAAAAAAAAAAAAGAAAAAAGAACAGGGTGAAAAATCATGTTTAAGGTTCTCATAAGTCACGCATGAAAGGGTTAACATTGCTTGTTAAAAACCTCTTATATTCATATGATTTTCCCCTCAGACTTGAATAATAAATGTTTTCTGAATCTGAACCTCTCCACTCCAAACAGAGAAATTTTCACTTTTGCTCATTATCACGTCTGTGTCGTTGCTTGTCTATCATTCATCCAGCCATTCACACTTCACACTTCCTATAGCTGCATATGAATACACGCAGCCAACAATGCAGTATTTCTCCAGAAGTATCTTTTTATCTTCCACGTGCATTTCATTTCTTTGTCTGCCACACTAAGCCCTAATACATAAGTGTCTGGATGTGTGTGAATATGTGTGTTGGAGTCCTTGATATGGCAGTGACAGCCTCTCAGCGCTCTCCACACCTGGCTGTGCTTTACATAATCAAAAGCCAGTACCCCACCACCACCACCACCTCTCCCTCTATCTTTTCCACTTCTTCTTCTTCTTCGTCTTCATCTCCACAGCTGCAGCAGCGCCCCTCTTCCTCCTCCCGCAGAGACGCTTATTTTCATTCCCGACCTCATGTTCTCGGTTTTTTTAAATCTACTCTCAATCTTAATTATTCATCTGCGTTTTCCCCTTCAGCCTCAGCCAGTCACCTCTCAGGGTTTTTACCCCGCCGCTCCCCTTGTTATTCTCTCCAGAGGTGGTGGTGCTTGTGATGTGTGTGTGATCTCGGCGTGTCATCAATCCACTACGAGACGTTGAATAATTAGGCCTTCCATGCATTACCCATGCATGTGGAGCCCCTAATCCCCTGGAATTGTGTAAAGTAAACCATCGCCCTCGAAGGCCCCCCTGTGACCCCTTACCTCCCCCACAAACCCTGGTTAACCCTCCATTTTAACCCACCCCCACGATAAACCGTATTTCCACACACACTTCCCTTTTAACACGATTACCAATGGTCCGGTATGAAAAAAATCCCCGTCTTTACTGCAGAAGGTGCAATATGTAAATTTTAAGCTTGTTTTGAGCAGCAAGAGAACCACACTTTTGTCTCCTTGTAGCTCAGGAATTTCAGATTAAGGACGGGTCATCACTGGTGTGGTGTGGTGTAATTCCCATGATGCCCCGATGTAAATCAGTGAAAAACTTTTCAAAACAAAACAATATTTATGGGCATAAAACTGTGGAAGTTCTGTATGATAATTTGGCAGAATCACATTTGTGCTGTCGCAGGTCTAAGATCAAATTTAGCTCCTGCCTAGTCAGACTGCCTCTCAACTTTTTCTGTAACTAAATAAAATATAAAAATGCTAATAACAGTGCTGTCCTTTCTGGACAATCACCAGGAAAAAAAAGCCATTATTAAGTTTTTTCAGACCAATTCATATCCCGATGTAATTTGTCATTCAAGGCTCTGCACAGATTGGAGTGTGCATTCAGAGTGTAGTTATTTAGTTTGGCAATAAAAGTAGAAATGAAATGAATAAGTTTGTATTATATATTTGCTAAATGTACTTGAGTCTTTTTTTATTTAAGATCTTCATGGACTTTTTCTGTACCCTTAACTTTCAGCTTCAGGCAATAAAAGCACTTTTGTGGACTTACAACTGTGTAATTTTTTAAAGTATTCTAACAAAAGAAACTAAATAATAATTATTGTATTTCATTGTTGTATAATCTGTAGGTTTTCCAGTAAAACTTTCCTCCGACGCTTATGGTTGACTCGTGTTGTAAAAAGTGTGTCCTCCACCAAAGTTCGTCTTCTCAGATTTATTGAACAAAATCTGAAAAATAAAAAGTAAAATACATAAAGGAATTCACTGCCTACGTTTTCTGTCCAAACACAGCCAAAATATATACAAACTTATTCACTCGGTCCAAACACGGTCAGGAAAACCGTGAGTTCCTCTCAGTTCTAATGCCGTATACCCCCCGAGTACGTAGCACCCCCCCCAGCTCACTTAAAGTTCTTAAAGTTACAAGCTCTTATTTTTTTCCTTAGCAACTTGTCAGTACATTGACATGAAATAACCAAAATACAATGACCGTGCAAATAATAACGCAAATATTAAATTACAATCACGTGAGAACTTTTTAAATGCAATTAAATTATAAAATTACTAATCACTAATCACTAATCACTAATAAAAGAACTGAAATTGCCATCAGTTACACAAACTATACATATGGCACCTATATAATCAAACATGAGTCATAGTGTTTTTAGACGGGTCCATGGTGTCTCTATAAGCAGGTATGTCCGCCCATTGGTCCCCTTTGTTCAAAATGAAACATCTCATGAATGGTTGTTTAGAATTTTACAAAATCTGGGGCTAATAATCAAAAACAAGGATGAAGTGAAAAGATTTTGGTGACTGAAGGTTAAAAATGCAACAATTTAATGTCTATCCATTTTTTTTATCAATGGGATGCCTGAGGAGACTTTCTTAACTCAAGGTTGATCTAATCAGATTTTGGTTTTACATTGGAGTCTGTATTGTTCTAAGGATCCTACTCTCATCTCATTCATCATATCGTCTCATTTGGTCATGATCCCTTTGATTCTGCCCTAAATGTCCTCTGTACTCCTATTGTGTAACTTTTTGACATGTAGAGCCTGTTAGCAGTCAACATCTGTCCATCGATGTTGGAAACTGATGACATGAGCCTGTTGATGTTGAGAGTTAACCCTGTAAAGCCTGATGCATTAAATCATTGACAGAAAATTCCAGTTCTTTGAAAATGGAGTCTTTATTACCTCCGCCAAGGAGGTTATGTTTTTGCCGGCGTTGGTTTGTCTGTCTGTCTGTCCGTGTGCGAGATAACTCAAAAAGTTATGGATGGATTTCGATGAAAATTTTAGGAAATGTTGATACTGCCACAAGGAACAGATTATTACATTTTGGTGGTGATGCGGGGGGGGGGGGGGGCTGATCTGCCTTGGCAGAGGTCTGTGCTCTCCGAGTGCTTTTCTAGTTAGTCCTTGTTTTTTCAAATTTCCATGTATGAGTTTCACTTTTGTATCATATTTGATACATTGGGTCTAAATGCTCAAATATATATATTTTTTTGAACAAACAAAAACCTAATATAACACAAACATGTCTAACAAATTCCTTTTCAAAATTGGCAAAGTTCTGCCTCCTTCCTCATTAATGACAATCTTGCAGTGCCACTGGAAAGGCCTCTGGTGAATGAATTCCTCCCCCCTGGTGGATTATCTGTGTATTGCATGTATCTAATTATACACATCAGGTTTTTCAAGAAAAACATATCACACTGATCATGTAGAGGGCTTCAAAACTCATTTGTTCCTGTAATTAAGTAGAGTTTTTAGGTGTCTCTACTGCAGTATTCATTTAGACAACATTTTCCTTCTACTCTCAATATTTTGACATAAATGTGTATCTGACCCACAAAGTGCTAGTTTTGTGGCAGTCCCCAAAATATTTTTTTCTGTCTTTTTCACCTTTCTTAAGTGATTTATCACCATTTATGATACTATTATCCTATATATTTTTCACTTTTCACTGTAAATCATATACTTTCCTATATATTTTCCTATATTTAATTTCCTATACTTAATTAGATGCTCATGAAAACTCAGCAAATTCATAGGTTATTACATCAAAACAGAGAAAAGCTAGAAAAGCACGCCAAGGCAGATCAATGCCCCCCCACCCCCCCCCCCACCCCCCCAACAATCACCACCAAAATTTAATAATTTGTTCCTTCTGCCAATTTCAACATTTCCTGAAACTTTCATCCAAATCCATCCATAACTTTTTGAGTTATCTGGCACATGGAAAGACAGACAAACAGACAGACAAACAAACCAATGCCGGTAAAAACAAAACCTCCTTGGCAGAGGTAATTATGATACATTTGGAGTTATAGGGTTAAAGGGGTTAAAGGGGATTCATGGACTTACACACAAAAGACCAGGGTCTATGTTCTGCTTCATGGCGTCTTTTTCTTTCTTGTTTTTGCTCTTCTATGGACATTTTATTCACCCTAACACTTTGTTTTAACCTAAATCTAAGAAATGCACATTGGCCAATACTGAATGTCCCTCTGGGGATTTACAAAGTTTATCTGTATCTGTACCAAGTCGTTGATCCTGCACACTGACAAATGAAGCAAGAGCACCCTGTGAATCAAAATGTGTTGTTCTGAGTAAATGAATTGTAGTTCTGGGCCAGCTGGTTGTTATGTTGGTCATTTGTTGAAATTAGCTGACTGAATTTCTGCTAACAAATGTGATTGCTGCTGCAGAGGTAGATAAGAAAAGCACAGAAGAACTCAGAAGTGTTTGTAATGATTTTTTCAGAAAACCAACCCATTTCACATAGGAATCAGCGCACAGGCTGTTAAGGCTGAAGTAGACAGCTGAAAGGACACTCTAATACAAGTGTGTGCAAATTTGTCTTCGTGAACCTTTAACCCTTAAAGACTCAAACATCCATCACTGACCAAAAGCATCTACTGATCTAAATTCTTTAATACCTGTTGATCCACTAATCCTATCAAAACATGTAAATAATTGGTGTAAAATACAGTTTGTCATCTTTTCATGGTCATCAGATATGACCCATTTGGATGTTCAGAGGCTCTGTAGTGAATGCGTAAACACCGTCATCTTCTACAACAGGGGTCTCAAACTCATTTTCTTTCATGGGCTACATTCAGCCCGATTTGATCTCTAGTGGGCCGAACCAGTAAAATAATAATGTAATAACCTATAAATAATGACAACTCCAATTTTTTGTCATTGTTTTAGTGCAAAAAAAACCCATTAAATTCTGAAAACACTTACTTTTATAAACTATCCAAACAAAAAAGATATGAATAACCTGAAAAAAACTGAAATTTCTTAAGAAAAATAAGTGCAATTTTATGCCTCAACTACATGTGCATTATGGATCGGATCTACAAAGACACTAAACACTTAGTAACAGACAGGAAATTGTTAAAATTGTGCTTAATTTTCTGTAGACATTTCAGGTTGTTCATATTTGTTTAGGTTATTCACATTCAGTTGTTACAGGATAGTATGTAAATGTAAATATTTTCATAATTAGGGGCTCGGGCATCGACACGAGCACCTCTCCCCCATTGCAAAGCAATGGGAGAGAGGTGCTCGTGGCGAAGCCACGAGCACCTATTGTTCTTCCGCTCGTTTATTATTTTTATATATTATTCATCTTCCGGACAAAATTTCGTCCGTTAATGCGGCCCGAACCGCTGGAAATAGACCAACACATGTTATTACAAAAATGTGCGTCCTGCTCGGGAATCGTGTGCTATGTTATAGGCGTTCCATTCCGAATCACGGATTTCGTTAAAATTGCGAAAAACCAGTCAAATTTCTCCATCCGAAATGAATGGGGCCATTTTCAAGTGGCTACCATTCCCAAACGATTTGTCCTAAAAATATTCTGTCAACGCAGAAATGTTCAGCTTGGCCCAAAGATTATCTGTGTCATCACGTGGTAACGATATCACTTACGGTTTTCGCACAAATATGCGAAGAAAAACCCCATTCATTTTTAATGGGAGTGACAAAAAACTTGCCTTTTTTCCAACCACTACTACTTCGCCATACTTTCACCTAGAGACTTCATTTAAACTTTAAAACGCAGGCATTTTTGTCCTCTCCGCACGAATGTACTTGCTATGAGGATGAGGTTTACGGTTTTCAATAGGTGAGTCTTCAAAAACCCCCAGGTTGACTCAAAATCCTCATTTCTAGAGTGTGTGGTCCCCATGGTAACGGCAGCTAGAGTGAGAAAGGAGTGAAAAATTCACCTGAAAATTCTCTGAATAAATCGCCCTCCCGGCCAAACGATACATCGCAGGCGAATGATATTTTCCAAAAACGTAGCCATGGTTCCTGGGCTTCATATGAACCCATGTTTGAAGACCTAGCTCTTTTTAAAGTGAAATGACAGGCACTAGTTTGGAGGCAAGTCCCTTCTTTCCCCCATTAACTCTCCATTATAGCAGATTCCTTCTTGTCTTGCTCGGTTGACTGTTTTTAAACTGCCCTAACTCAGTCATTTTTCACAGTACGGAAAAAAAATCTACATCTGTGCATTCCCCAGGGCCTTCTGATGCCCACGGTCATTTCGGTTTTCACCTATCTTTTACGGTTTTCCCATAATTAGCAATTTTCCGGGACCTGTTCTGAGTGAGTCACTCAGTCTATTCCTGCTGCTCTGTGTGTCTCTCTCTCTCTGTGTGTGTCAGTGCAGCGCCGTTGCTGCGGCAACGGCCCCTCTGCTCTGTGTCCCAGGTGTGTCCAATAAACCCAATCAGTCTGACATGTTTCTCCTCCCATAGCAACCCTGGAGAGTCCATAGCAACGCTGTGTGTCTGTTAAAGTACAGATACTACTACTAATACTACTACTGCTGTTAATACTATGATTACTACTACTATTAAAAATGCTACTACTGCTACTACTACTACTACTAAAAAATATTACTACTACTACTACAATTGCTACTACTACTAATACTACTACTACAACTAAAAATACTACTAATGTTACTACTACTACTACTACTAGAAATTCTACTACTACTACTACTGCTGCTACTACAACTACTACAAAAAATACTACTACTACTACTACTACTACTAAAAAATACTATTACTACTATTACAGGTGCTACTACTAAAATACTACTACTACAAAAAATACTACTACTATTACTACTACAACTAAAAATACTACTACTACTACTACTGAAAATACTACTACTACTACCACTACTGCTACTAAAAATACTACTATTACTGTTACTTGTACTCCTTCTCCTCCTATTACTGTTAAACTGATTCAAACTGATTCTCTCTCATGCACAAACACACTCACACACTGACACACACACACACAAACACACACTCAAAAACTAACACACACTCACACACACACACACACACACACACACACACACACACAGCTCTTCAGTTCTCAGCTGCAGACAGAGTATAGAACACAGACAGTTGAAGCTCAGGTGTCAGGTGATCAGCATCAGCCAATCAGGTCACACATGACTACAACTAATGGGGAGAGGAAAAAATCAGCCAGAAAAGTCCACTTTTTTCCAGACACTACTACTTCACCATACTTTGACCTACAGACTTCATTTAAACTTTAAAACGCAGGAATTTTTGTCTTTTCCACAAAAATGTACTTGGTATGAGGATGAGGTTTACGGTTTTCAATAGGTGAGTCTTCAAAAACCCCTGGGTTGAGTGAAAATTCTCAAAATTTCCTGAGTTAGAGTGTGTGATGACATCACACTACAGTGTGAGAGCAGTGAAAATTCACCTGAAAATTCTCTGAATAAATCGCCCTCCCGGCCAAACGATACATCGCAGTTGAATGACATTTTCCAAAAACGTAGCCATGGTTCCTGGGCTTCATATGAACCCATGTTTGAAGACCTAACTCTTTTTATAGAGAAATGACAGGCACAAGTTTGGAGGCTCATCCCTTCTTTCCCCCATTAACTCTCCATTCTAGCAGATTCCTTCTTGTCTTGGTCAGTTGACTGTTTTTAAACTGCTCTAACTCAGTCATTTCTCACAGTATGTGAAAAAAACCTACATCTGTGTGTTCCCCAGGTCCTTCTGACGCTCACGGTCATTTCGGTTTTCACCTATGTTTTACGGTTTTCCCATAATTAGCAGTTGATTGGAACCTGTTCTGCTCCAGTCTATTCCTTTTCCTGCTGGTCTGTGTGTTAGTTTCATTCTCTGTGTGTGTCAGTGCAGCGCCGTTGCTGTGGCAACTCCAACTACTACTACTATTAAAAATACCACTACTACTACTACTACTACTAGTACTAAAAATACTACTAAAGATACTACCACTACAACTAAAATTACTACTACTACTAAAAATACTACTATTACTTCTATTACTACTACTAATGGTGACATCCGTCAGCCGCCAAACTTTGGGACTCAGCTTGTCCATATAAAGTGAATGGGGGTTCAGAACACACAATTCCCCTCCGGCCATTAAGTCTTTGGCAACGTCGAACCGACATGCCCCCCCGACCCCCGAGCCCCTCTCACGATTTCCGCGTGTGGAAATTGTCTAGTTTAATGTTATTATTTACATTAAAACCAAGAAAAAAAATTGAAGTTGTTAATTCAAGATTTTTTGCTTAATTCAAGATTTTTTTTTTTTTTTGCTAAATTTGAGATTTTTTTGGCTTAATTGAAGATTTTTTTTTTTTTTTGCTCAATTCAAATTTTTTTCCTTAATTCAAGCTTTTTTTTTTTTTTTTGCTTAATTCAATTCAAGACGGTGGAATTTTTGCACTTTGCAAAAACATCCCACAGGCCGGATTGGAACCTTTGGCGGGCCGCATTTGGCCCCAGGCCGCATGTTTGAGACCCCTGTTCTACAACATTGATTCATCAGTAAAACCCATGGAGTTGGATCAATGACAGTGGATGGAAATGCTTGGTTTATGTTCAATTTATGATATATGTCATTAAAAAGCCACTTTTTCTTCAGTTTTCTCTGTTTTTGATATAATATCCCTCAACTTTAATCTGAGCTCTTATGAGCATTTTCATGATCAGTGAATTGAATACAGGAAAATATCTGATGTATAATGATAAAATGCAAAATTCAGAGGATAATTTTATAATTAAAGGTGATAAATCACTTAGGAAAGGTTTGATATGGAAAAAAAAAAAAAAATCATTTGGGAACTGCCACAAAAGTAGTGCTGGGTCTCTATAGGAGAAACAAATTGAATATTATGGCGCAGTGCAGATTATATATGAGCTTTTATCTGTTTTATGTCTGTGGCGAAAATTAACTCTATGTGTGGTTTGCAGAAACACTGGCAAATTCTCCATATTTTGGTGCTCTATTCGCTCTCATAGTCTCATCTGCTTGGAAACTTATGTGGACGGAGACTCAAATATTTTCTTAGCATCCATTACTCCATCATTACTTATCCCGCCTTTTTATCTCAAAATTTCCATTTCACCCTCCTCACTCTACACTTTTCCACACTCCCTCTCTCCTCACTCCATTTTTCTGTTTGCCATTTGTCTTCTCCCCCCATGCCCCCCCTCCCCTTCCCTCCATCTTTCATCACATTCCCCTCTTTTTAGGTTTATTTTCACATCTTCTCTGTGCAGTCTGCCCTCTTCCATCTTTCCTTCCCACGGTGACACAAATGGACAGGCAGAGAGCAGGACCTTGCATGCTTGCCAATCAGAATGACCTACCCTGGGCTGCTGCATCAATGCATTATGGGTACATTAGGATGAATGTGTGCCGTTAAGTGAACACTGCAATTACAGCAGTGCTGTGCTGTGTGTGATATTAATGGGGCTGGAGTGGCTGTCTCTGCACTACTTTCAGAATCAATGGGCTGCTAGCTGACTGTCAATTCAATCAATTGCGACAGCCAGCAGAGATTCTATGGTTTTCCACTCTTGTGTTTTTCTGTGAGCTCATCAAACAGCTCGCCACTGAGCTCCCAACGCCTCGGTATTCTCACCAGCTGCCTGCTGCTGTGGTTAAACTGCGGCTTCTGCATGTGCAGCTTCCCTCCACACCCCCAGACAAAACAGAGAGCTGCCTCCAGACGAAGGCTTCTGCTGCAATGTGTTTACCCCCAAATTAGCGTAAACAAGACTCTGTGAAGTCTCAGCCTACAGCGGACGCCTGAGTCACTGCAAGCAGACGCTCAGCACCTGTTTGTGTTTACTGACAGCTCAAACATATTAGCTCTCTGCATAGGATTGGCAGAGTAAACAGGAGGCAGTGTTGGGGAGGTTACTTTTGAACTGTAATAGGTTTCAGATGACCCTGTTCAAAATGTAATGGGATTGAATCAAAGTAGTGGAACTCACCAAATACAATACTTTTGGAATACTTTTCTGTGTTAGCTAACTCAAACGGAGTAATGTTTGAGGTGTTTTCTGATTTCAGATGATAAATACTGTTTTCTGCTCAACATTCTTGACCATGTCCACCTTCCTTGTATGGCTGTTACATTACACAATATATATTTTACCACAAAATAATATATTCAGATCTAACCTTTTTGTAATCACCAACATTTTGACTAGAAATGCAACTTACAACCTTAAAATTGAAATACATTAATGTGGTTCAGTGTAGGCAGTCATTCCTAAAACTGAGACCATTTTTTTTGTTTGTTTCATATTTTATTGATATGCATACAAGAAAACAAAAGGTACATGCCAACACCATGGCACACTGATGTCAACATTAACCAGGTTTGTAAACACCATTACTTTCAGATTTGCATATATATATATATATATATACATATATATATATGTATATATATATATATATATATATATATATATATATATATATATATATATATATATATATATATATATATATATATATATATATATATATAACACCATTACTTTCAGATTTGCATATATATATATGTATATATGTATATATATATATATATATATATATATATATATATATATATATATATATATATATATATATATGTGCGTGTGTATATATTTTTTATTTTTTTAAATTTTTTTAGAAACAAATAACAATGAAACCAGACAACCAATACAATGAAAAGAATACTAAGACATAGTCTTGATAAAAAATAATTAAACTGGTGACATAAACACAAGGGAAAATAAATAAATAAATAAAAATACATAAATAAATAAATAAGTAGAAAGAAAGAAAAAAAAAGAGAGGGAAGGGAATTACATTGTCCAAAAAAAATCCATAAACGGTTGCCATTTATTGTAGAATTTGTTCAAGTTTCCTCGTTTTGAATATCTAATTTTCTCTACTTTTAAAAAAGACATTACCTCATTAATCCATTGTGTACTGGAAGGGGCTATTGTAGATTTCCAATTAAGGAGGAGGTGGCGTTTAGCAATCAGGGAGGTAAAAGCTATTACTTCTGACTCTTTTGCAGAGTATTGGATATACTCACCCGGGAGACCAAAAATAGCAATGTGTGGTGAAATGTCAATAGTTTCTGTAAATACCTTGGACATGGTGTTGAAAAAAATCAGCCAAAATTTGTCAGGGCTGGACAAGAAAAAAAACATGTGTGTGAGTTTGAGACCATTTTTAAAACTGTATGCATGTGCTAACTTGTGTTTTTAACTGAACATTAAACTCCAAAATCTGAAAAATCTAAATGAATAAATGGCAGTGTAAACCTCAGTTCTCTACTGGATTAAAGGTGAATATTGAACATTCTTGTAACTTCCATGATATGAATTAGAGCTGCGCAGTATATTGTTTGAGAATTGCGATGTACTTCTGCGCAGTAGTTACATCACATGTCCTGTGATGTAGGAGGCAAATGAACTCAACATATTCTCAACTAATTTCAAGGATACCTGACACACACTGCCCACAGCAATCCACCAATCACAATCGTTCTCCATCAGTTTACTGAGGCTGACCACGCCCCTGCACATGGAGTGAGTCACTGGTAACAACACTGAAAAATGAGCAACAAACAAGAGAAAATCACCAAAAATGAATACTTGGTGCCAAAAAGAAAAGCAAAGTCAGATATCTGGAATTATTTCAGCTACAAGAACAATGATATTGAAACATGTGTTCTGTGACGATAGTGCCTTGCAATTGTTGCCACAACGAGAGGTCACCTAACTAGATAGTGTGACCATTTACGTCAGCACCACACAGCTATTTCATATCACAATATATATTACAGAGTTAAAACAAATAGCAAGTTTTTTCCAGTATCGTGCAGCCCTAATATGAATGTGATATGTCTTCCTTGGTAGGTGAGTGAAAAACGAACTTAAGTACACACTGAAACATTTTAATACCATGGGATGTTTACTGGAGTGCAAATGTTCCAGAAAAACAACTTCTCCTCTGACACAATTTTGTAAATGTGTAATTGTTGGATCATTCAGGCGTTTAGCATAACCCAAAAGGTAGACAAATAACCCAGAGAACGTTTGCCGTCGTTCTGCCCTATGATCTGTTTGGCTGGTTGTTGTGAGGCCAATTAAACATATCTTGGCTGTCTGTAGGAGGAACAGTACATCTATGTTCCTGAAAGACAGCGGATGGTGCCAGAGCAATCCACAGCACTGGCAAAGTGCTAATGAAGTGTGGAGATAGGTCTGGCAATGAGAGACTACTCTCAAAGTTTTATTAAAACTACAGCAATGAAGGAAAATACTGTTAAAATTTCTAGCACTGAAAAGGTGTCCTTGTTGCACTGATTTGGCAGACAGACAGGAGAGGCAGTGCAAATCCAATTCAATATGAGAACCAATCAAAAACAGGGCTCAAAATGTAAGAGCATACAGCCAAATGGAGTCTGTCTAGACGTGGAGACAACTCCTTGTCAACTGTCCTTCTCTTGATGATGCACCACTCAAATTTGTCTCAATGCATTTGCTAACCTATGTTTTCTATGAATGTGTTCAAGCAAGTCATTCCTCCATGAAGGGAATATAAAGAACAGAACAAATGTTATGTTCCTCACAAGCTTTTTGATGAAAAGACATTTTGAGTGCCATGGTTATTGCATTCACTAACTTTTACCATAAAACCTGTACCTTAGTAAATGCAACAGATTTTGTCATTAAAAAAAAAAAAAAAAAAAAAAAAAGCAATAACTAACATCTTAGTAATTCTAAGATTTTGGGGTCTTGGCCTTTATTAGAGACAGTGTAGAGCAGTGGTCCCCAACCTTTTTTGGCTCATGACCCCATTTTAACATCAAAGGAATTTTTTTTTTTTTTTGCTAAAATTAATTTGTTTTTGATCATGTAACAGTTTCCTATACTATGTTGCAAGTAAACATTAATTTTATATGACATTTAGTCTATGTAATGTATATTATTATGGACGGAGGTTGAAAAGCCAAGTTGAGATTACTGCATAAAGCGATAATTTTATTTTCCTTGGTTGGGATATGTACAGTCAGTCCAGCTTGGATTTACAAGACTGGCAATTAATACTGAACAAACAAGAACTCAAACTATGAACTAGAAGCACTCGGAGGGCGCAAACCTCCGCCAAGGCAGATCAGTGCCCCGGATTTGGATGAAAATTTCAGGAAATGTTGATACTGGCACAAGGAACAAATGATTACATTTTGGTGGTGATCGGGGGTGGCCGGGCCACGGGGGCCCACTGATCTGCATTGGCGGAGGTCTGTGCTGTCTTTTCTAGAAAAGCACTCAGAGAGCACAGACCCCCCCGATCACCACCAAAATTAAATCATTTGTTCGTTGTGCCAGTATCAACATTCCCTGAAATTTTCATCCAAATCCGTTAATAACTTTTTGAGTTATCTTGCACACCAACAGACAAACCAACGCCGACAAAAACATAACCTCCTTTGCGGAGGTAATTATGAAAGAGCTGCAGCATCTGAAACTGACCACAATGAACATTTGACAGATAAACAGTACCACAGTGCTTCAGTTTCAGCTTCACAGTTTATCATGTCTTTTATGGATTGGGATTGTCTCTCTCAACTCACCATATATTTTTATTAGAAAGTTTTTATTTTTTATCAATTACTAGAAATTTCAGGTGACCCCATTTGAATTCCAGGCGACCCCACGTGGGGTCCTGACCCCAAGATTGAAAAACACTGGTGTAAGGAGAGAGAGGAAAGATTGGGAGAGAGAGAAATGACATGCAATTAAGAACCTGGGCTAGAAATCAAACCAAGGTCACTGCCATGTACGATGAACTCTACATTCATACATATACCAGGTGAACCACTGGGGCATCCTGCAGGTCAGATATTCTTTCTTTTGCCCTTACATGTGATATCTTTCTTCTTATTTTTCTGTTTCATATACAGAAGAGAACTGGGCTGCAGTAGAGAATAAGTCATTTAACATTCACAATGATTTTGCACAGAGCTGTTTTTATATATACACAATCAGCTGTTTGGAATAATGTGCCTACGGCTAACACAAATTGAATTTAGATTACTTGTTCCTTCTGATATTCTTTCGCACTAGCTGAAGAAATGTGTTGTTCAAAATGTTAAGTCCCTCTACAAAGCATATTTTACCATTACGCAGCCCACTGCAGTTCTTCATACATGCAAACTGTGGCTGGCATCAGGGTCTGAGTTAACTAAAGACTACAAACAAAGGGAACAATGGAAGTCACTTCCTGTGACTTTTCCTCATGATAGCAGTTAGAAATATCAGTGGTGCAGTCTTTGATTCTCCTTTTTGATGAAATGAAAGTTTTCGTTGCCGAGCATTTGTTCCTGTTGTTGCTATGAACAAGATTCATTCATTATCAGCCAACTGCAAACTGGATTCTTTAACAGTATGTTCCATAAGTGGTGGAATTCACACTTTGATTGATTTCCCTGATATTGGTTGAAACTAATAAAACTAACAGCAGGCTGAAAAGCTGAGTGGTATTGATTTTAAGTCTCAGCTCTGCCGAAGTTGTAACACCAATATTTGTCATGTCACAGTTTACCAAACACCCTGGAGTACATTTTTGTATTACTGGAGTGAGCTGAGAAGTTAAACTAATAGGATTCAGTAAAAGACAGAATAATAAGCACTGTTATATCACTAATTTACCTGGTGCTTAATTCACAGTGTATAGAATCCCACTAACCTCTAGCATTAGTTTAATTAGCATTCATTCCCAGGTCACATGACTCTACAGTGGTCCACCTGGTGTTTCTCAGTGCTTTTCTAGTTTGATACTATGCTGTATGTTTAACCCATAAAGACCCAAACAGCCACTGGTGACCTGAACTGTTTAATACCTATTGATCCACTAATCCTATCAATACATGTAAATAATTGGTGTAAAATACAGTTTGTCATCTTTTCATGGTCATCAGATATGACCCAATTGTTCGTTCAGAGGCTCCTTAGTTACCGTGGAAACACTGTCATCTTCTACAACATTGATTCACCAGTAAAACCCATGGAGTTGGATCAATAACAGTGGATGGACACACTGAGTTTATGTTCAGTTAATGATATAATTGCTTAAAAAGTCACTTTTTCTTCAGTTTCCCCTATTTCTGATATAACCTTTGAATTTACGCTGATCAGTGTCCACAGATACTGCGACATGTTTCTTCTTCTTCTTCGCTTGTTGTAATGTATGTCAACATCCGTTTTTTTAATTCACCTGACTCTAGTTGCAAAAAAAGGTCTTTCCATTGAACTTTTGCATGATATACCATTTGCGCTACGCCCGAAAAACCACCTCTTGCCAGCGCAAAAAACTTTTAATGGAAAAATGAGACTTGTGTCGAAATTGTCATTTTTCTATTAGGTAAATTTCCATGTGCAAGTAATATTTGCACAATCTGAGGGTCAATGGAAAAGCGACTAATGATTGTTTTTTTTTGTAAATGATAGGTAGCGTAATGATTCTTCATTTTTCTCTGTAGAGTGGTTCCATACTTGGTAGACTACATCCTATTGGTTTACTGACTGTAGTTCTGTTATTTTCAGTAGCTTTTCAGTTGCATAACTAAAATGTGCAGATTATACAGAAAGTTAAAGTTAAGTTAATAAAAGTGCAGTTCATGTGATAATTTTTGTCGTATAGATGAGATTCACATTAGATTGTTAAAGCATGTTACAGGTGTTTTTTTATTATACAGTCACTGCCTTTGGACACTCGCAGTTTTGTCCAAAATTTCAAGGACTAATCCACATGTCCCCCCTCTGGACTCAAACATTGAACCCTGTGATGTGTTCATGGTCGTCACATCTTGTCATCTCTGACCTGCAGGAAGACTAAATGTGCTCAGCGTGTGGACCTGAATCATCTAGGAATTTATCTTGACCCTGCATCTTCAAACCCTTTCCAAAAAGTTCTGAAAGCTTTAATGGTGTGGGACTCTAAATTATGCAAGACATGTGAGGAAACCTACTTTTCTATACCAGATAGTGCTTGCTCGGCTTTATGAAGCGGACCCCTCAAGGACCTGATGAATTTTGAATTTGGAAAGCTCCTGTCGAGAAGTGCAGGAAATTTGGATTCACACAAAGTCTGCAAAGTCCCCAAACCCAAACTAAGATAACCCCGGTGACATCATTAACTTTATTTTTTTAGAGCTTCTTCAGAGGAAACGACATTATACATTATTCTGTTTTAAAAATGTAAAGCAGCAACATCCTGGCTCTACACTGACCTTATAATAGAACAGAACATTATTGTCCTCCAGAGTGGAAAATTATCTTTAGTTCACTGCAAATAAACATAAAAATAAAGAAATAAACATCCAACACTCACACACACTCCACATAAGCCATATAATATAGGCATACACAGCTGCTTGTTCAGTTTAAATGATGCCTTATATAGTTTTTCTCTAACCAGGTGTCCTGTACCATCGTCTTGAAGGCATTATTTTACATAGAGGATTAAGGAGGTGTTCAATGTCACTAACAATAAGTCGAGCTTTCCAGTACACAGCAGTGTTATGTAACAAGTGTAATGGTGCTTGTTGGGAACACATAATTTCTCTAGTAGCATTTTCAATCCAGCCTGTTTGTTTTTATTTGCCATGGTCAAATGACTAAGATGCTAAATAGGAGGATGCTCTTACACTCTCTCTCTCCATGTAGACAAACTCTACAGCCACTTAATCTCCTGATAAGAAATAATCTTGGTTTAGCTCTGTTGTAGATAGAAACAACTCCATCTGAGGATTTTCTTAGTGTAGTTGTTAGTGTCAGTGAGAGGTTGAAAAGTCATCTTAGGTTTTTGGTATTAATTCAATAATTAATTGTGAGAGATAGCTGCTGAATTGTAATACTATGTAAATACATTTTCACCTGCACACACAAAGGTGATGCTCACTCTGAATGTTTTGCAAAATTCATAACAGACATTTTTGTAGTTTATTTCAACCTAATATAACATCTGCACTACAGTGGATGTGCCTATACACATAGGGTTGGATCTATTAAGGTTCCAATTTGCGTGTACTAGTTTGCATGTGGGGTTGAACTTAGGTTTGTGGGGGATTTACTAAGATTGTTTGCACAAATGACAACAGGTGCAAAGTCTTGGAGACCACCCTATTTAAATGAGGATTTTGCGTGCGCTACCGAAGACAGAACGCTGTAAAAACTGCGCTGGGATACACCAGCACTAATGGGAACAGTGACTGAATGATCCAGATGCACGGAAATTTAACGTTAGAGGAGTTTTGTCACAGAAGGTATTGCATGGCTCATTCATTCATTTATTTTTCATTTTAGAGGTTGGGGGGCCATGGGGGTAGTTGGATTGAATAACTGTCAGGTGCACATAATTTTATCACACTGTAGCCTAATGTCGGTGTGTATTTTTAATCACAATCATCAGATCAAGTGGAAAAGAGTCCCGTAAAGTGTGTGTGTGTGTGTGTGTGTGTGTGTGTGTGTGTGTGTGTGTGGGGGGGGGGGGGGGGGGCATATTAGGGCGTCCCATTTTTGGGACTTCTTTTCCGATCAAGCTCTTAATTTGACCAGTTAATCTCTTATATATTTTAATTCTTATATATTAGAAACTCCCCCAAAAAATTTCGGCCCAATCCGACCCTTTGGTCAATGGACGACCCGCTCTACCAACTGAGCCACAGCTGCCCACCCTCCTCTGGAAAAAGAAATCTGGTACCTGCTGGACTGAAGAAAAAGGGAGGGTACCAGATGGGTAATCTAGGATAAAATGTCCTCCAGGGAAAGCCCTGAGTGCATATCTTTGAAATAAGACTAGGCAATAAAGAAATCAGCAAAAACGTGTGCTTTGACCCATTTTTCATTGTCAAATGACCTTGACCTTGTCTAAAATCATGTGACCTTGACCTGTACATGATTTGAGACCTTCATAAACGACAGTAGCATCCCCCAAAACCTCTAATATGACATTTGCATGAGCAAATATGGCATAACTAACTGACAAATGCATGATTTTCCGTTGAAAAATGGGTTTTCTGCACTCGGCTGATGGGCACCCTAAAGGTGGCGGTGTGTGTGTGTGTGGGGGGGTGTCTAAAACTTTATGGATTGGGCTGAAATTTTTTGGGGGAGTTACTAATATATAAGAGACTAACCGGTCAAATTAAGAGCTTGATCGGAAAAGAAGTCCCAAAAATCGGACGCCCTAGGGCACATAAGTCTCAACAATTTTTTCCTCCATCATTCCAAAAAAGTTCACGAGGGTGAAAAATGCATTCTCTGCATCTCGTTTCATCATTTCGATGTCTCCTAACCACTTCAATGTGTGCGCAATTACGCATCCAATCTGTTTGCTCCTCCTTTTGAGATGTGTTAAATATAGACACAGTTTCTATAAGCAAAATTACTTTCGGGTTTTATAAATCACTTTGCGTGTGCTAAATTATTATTTACAGAATACTACAGAATATTTACATTTTCTCCTCCTAGCACATGCACAATTGCGTGTAAATGCCCCATTTTGCATATTCATTGTGGCAAACATACTAACTGGATGCAAATGCGTTATTTCGCACCTTTGAAAGACACAACCCTTAGTATGCACTGTTAGTAAATGTATATTGTACATTTATTTTTTGCATGTGCGAAGAGTTTGCATACGTTATTATACACGCAAACCTTTAGTAGATCTCCCACTCCCACTAATATATACAGTACTGTGTAAAAGTCATAAGCCACCTTTAGTGTTGTTGTTTTTGCAGAGTTGAAATGAGTATACGCATTTATTTCCTATTCTTTTTACTTCACATGCAGCAAGAAAATACAAAAAAATATGTGTAGAAGCTTAAGACTCACAAAAACTCTTTTTTTCTTCTCACATTTTCTGTTTCGTCATGTATGTTATGTTCTTGAAAATGTAAAAAAATCTATAAATTAAATATATATTAAGTAAGTACTTTGCACTTTTAGTGCAAAGAGAGGTCACATACACATAAATACTGTCGTTTTTCCTGCTGTACATGCTTCCCATATATGCAGATTGGATCTTAATGTAGAGACTGAGAAATTCAAATATGTGGTTATTATAACTTTACTAAATCAATAAACCTAATATTGGCCTAGGACTTCTGCACAGTACTGTATATCTGGCTAACATTAGACTGAGCTAAAACGCTAAGTGGCTAATGTGTTCTTTCATGTTTCAGATCACACTTTAGTTTGACATATGAAGGGGAAATGTTTGACTTTAACCCTCTCAAAATGATGCCACACTTGAGATTTCCAGCCAGACATATGGAATCAATTGATAACCAGCCATGTACACAATAATCTCTGTCTGTGACTGAGTGATTGAGTGTTGCTACTTCCTGTGGAGTTTCTTTTTTTCATCGACTGGTTGGACTACCAAGAGCCCTAGAATCAACAGTGCCTGTGAAGTTCAGTTTGCTGTCAATGTACGTTTCCAGATTGAATCTATTAACAGCTTTCACAGAACAATCAGAAAGCCAAAAACAGGCTGCGCGAATTAGAATGAACTCTGTCATTTTGTCAAAATTGCTGAACTAAGAATGACAATGAAGTTTTTTTCCACTGTCTGAACCTGAGCCGAGTATTCACAGCTATTTTTTCTTAGGAAAAAGACCAAGGCTGAATCCCAATCCACCCCTAACCCCTACCCCTCCGTTTTGCGCATACACATGAAGGGGTAGTGTTGTCCCGATTCTCGATTAGTCAAAGGGGAAGGGCTAAGGCGGAGGACTATATAACCCTCAAAACGGAGATATTTCAGGACCACACTACGAACGGAGGAGTAGGAGAAATTTCCCATAATTCTGTTGAAAAAAAGTGCAGCAGTGTGATGAAAGAAACACACAAATGTACGTATTTTCTTCGCAACCAACTTAATCATTTGACTGATCGTTTAGTAACATTTCAATGTGTTATAGATCGCATTTCTGTGGTTTACAGTTCGGCTAAAATTTACTTAGGGGGTCAAATAAGTGGCCATTTTTGTCAAAAAAAAAAGTTGTGAGAAATGCATAGAAGTGGGTTGAAATAATGCTAATACATTTGTGCACAGACTACTGATATTATTTGACAGTGGAAGCTCTATTTTCAGAAATATTGGATTTTGAATAGCACGTGTATGTGAAAACTTTTACTGGTGGACGGACGTGACATTACCCATGATGATCTGGTCAGTACCAGGACTTTATTAGTAATAAACTTATATACTTACTATTGCTAATTCTCCTCTTATTCATAAATGTTAGTATTGTGGATCTAAAACAATAACAGCTGACACAAAAACACAAAATGTGGCAGTGGACGGATGTGACATGGTTGTTACAGATCCCATCATACTGATGCTCGGCAGCCATGTCACCGTTTCCACAAATGATCCCTGTGCAAAAACTAGTATCAGAATTATTTATTGTATAGTTTATCATCATACTAAAGAGTAAATAACAATATAGAATTATTTCTTTATAAAAATGCTTATTATTAGAAAACTGTTGATTTAAAAAGTGACATGTGACATTCTTAATGTATGTATTGGCGTAACATAAGCAGGATGGATCAGCACCATACTCCATATTGCAACCTGTAAAAATAAAACATGTGATATGTAGGATAGAATCTTGCAAGAAAAACTGGGGAATCTAAAAGAATAGAATATTAGTTTTTCAGGTAAATTCAGTTAAAATATAACTTGGCCATTTGTGACATGAAAATATAGCATTAATTGTGATGAAATTGGACATTTTTGACCTGAAAACATAGTTCATATGACCATCAACATGTTGCAACAGAACTGAAATCCTGTAAATTTGCATAACTTGCATTTACCAACACAAAGTTCCTTTAGGGATTCACTTATATTGATTTCTTATGCACAAAGACATAAATAAGACCTCTAAGCAAATTTTAGCTGAGTTAATAGCTGCAAAAAAATTACCAAAGTCCATTCAACAGAGACGGTTACAGCTGCTGATGACATGGTGAATACTTTTGAAAAAAAAAAGTTGTCGCATCTGTTAATAGCAGCATTGATGACCGCTGATGATGTAACAGGTCGCAAAGGGTTGTCCCATTTCATAGGAGAATGTTTCAACCCCCCCTTGCAGCTCTATTTCAAGGGGTAGTGCCAAGTGCAAGGGCCAAGGGAGAGGGCTAAAGGCGGCCATACACTGTGCGATTTTAGAGACGATTTCTCACTCGTACGACTCTTTCTGGGATTGGGCCAGATGTGCCTCTAATCGTGTGCTGTGCTTCGTGCAGTGTACATGGGGTAAGGAGAAGCGATTAACACCTCATGACCACTTCACGATCAGCAATTGTGTGTTCGCAAGGAAAACGTAGCTGTTTGAAATCCTGCTCGCTCCTCGTGACGGTATCGCACTGTCAAAGCAGTGCCACGAGCTGATGTGCCTCAAATTCTCACACTGTGCATGCGCGAACACAGAAACGTACAGTAGCTGGCTATTGGCCTAGTGCAGTTTAGCTTTTGCAGCTTATCTCTAGTTCCCGCTGTAGGATTGACAGCCCATACTGTCCACGTCTGGCCAACCAATTCCTGCACCAAGCATGTCGTGGTCTTTTCTTCTCTTTTGATTCCCGCAGATAATGGCATATATTGCCAAAGCAGCTCGTTGGTTTTTGTTTAGCACTACCATTTCGTGACTCACGCCAATACACAATCGTCTATGCGCTTTAACGGATTCCTTGGTATTTTAACGTTGTATTTCCTGATCCAACACTCGAACGTGTCGTGCATCCTCTGGTGTATGTTCCTACAGTGTGAGCAGTCAGGTTGCATACGAACATCGGTCCGTACAGTGTGAGAACATGAATTGTGAGCCTGACTTCACAATTGATTCGCACAGTTTGAGATGGAGCTGCATGCAACAATCAAAATAATCGCACAGTGTATGGCCGCCTTAAGGGGTGAATTGGGATTGGGCCCAACTAAAGCCAGATCATTTGTGCTTTTTATGTAACAGTTAAACATTAGAGACCTGCTTCTGCTATCTATCATTTATATAGAAAACGGTAAGCATGATAAAACACCTCATCTTCACGGTCATTTCTCCGTAACAGAAGACACAAAACGCAAGTATTTTAAAATTCAATTAAAACCTGACCTTGTTTATTTATTCAGTGTTTCATTCAGTCAGTGATTTCTCTATTTTCTCTTTATTTGCTTTAATTTCTTTATTGACCTTCAAAATATTTACTATAATATATGCCAGATAAGCTTACATAAAGCATTCAGACATACTTCTGTCCAAACCGCAAATGCTTATTGTAGTAGTTTAACTATATGCATCAAAAATGTGCATGAGGTGGCAATAAAAAAATAACCTGTTATCACTTGTCAGCCTGTATCAAATATCTCTTTCTTTCTCTGCTACGGTGACTTTCTACCTGCAGTCATGCTGATACTGACTGTAATATGAGGGTAGTGCGGGTGAGTTATTTCCATAACTGTGACACAGGATCAACCCTAAACATTTCTTTTGCCACAGGCACTTTCAGTGGAAATCCCCCGCCTTCTGGCCAACAAACCAACTCTTCCTGAACCCATGGCGCTGGCATGGATCACACCCTTTGTCTACTAAATTCACCTCTGAGACCTCACTTTAAACATCACATGACAGATTCAGGATGATGCCACTTCACAGCTACATAAATGATAATATCAGTGAATAACAACAGTAACAAAGGAAAAAAAAAGCACAGAAAACACCAGTATTAATAAACATACTGTATTCATAGGTGAGCATTTAAAGATCAGGAAGAGGGAGGCCAATTACCCATGAGCCTCCGCTTTTACCCTGCAGTCTTAGGTTTAGATTAGTTTTACATTCTGCTTGTTATCAATCAAAATCAAACAAGTGCATCAGCCTCTGTCCTTTTGAATAGCAGCCAGATCCAAGAGCTGCTTAGTCTGACCTCGCTGGTGTTCTCTGTACTTTTACTGTGTCTGCTGGATCCACACAAATCACCCGAGGGGGAGGGGGTGTGTGTGTTTGTTTAGTTATTTTTTTATTTTCCTTTTTTTTTTTTTTTTTTTTTCTCCATGGTCTGACCCTGCGTTGAGATACAGAGCTAATTATTCACTGGTATGTGTGTGTGAACGCATCACAGGTTGCCCGTGGCTGGTGTTTGGAGGTGGTAATAGTGTGTTTGGGGTCCTTGGGATACGCCTGACCTGGGCAAGCCTGCCAGCGTGAAAGGCGCCAGTGTCTGATTGGCATGGCGCCCACACACACAGACCATCTTCACTTGGGGAGGGGCATTGGTGGAGAGTCAGGGGATGAAAGATGACAGTAAGCATATGTATACATAGAGTCCATATTATGCGTACAGCTACACATGTATGATCTCATGCATAGAGAGAAAATAAATGCAGGCGTGATCCAGAAGCCTTCATTTTGCACCTTAAAAAAATAAATAAATAAATAAAACTGTACACAGACGACAACTTACAACTATGTAAATGCACACAGTGAACACACGAACACACACATAGAAAATATGGCCAAGGCAACTCAGTCACCATGGAAACCCACCACTCCATCTCCAGCCACAACCGTCTCCTTTGTATATTCCTTCTTTTTACCTCACCACTCTCTTCTTATCTCAGCAGTAGCTGCCAATCGTCAGTACTTCTGTCATTTTTCCTTTTCCTCTACCTCCCTCCCATCTCTTCCTGCTATTTGCTGTTATTTTCCATTATTCTTTTTTCCACCTCTATCCACTTTTATTATACCAAGTGCCAAAATCTGCTGATTGTTCCAATATACATTCTTTGTAGAAAATTGAGAAAATTGCATTGGAATTACCCTCCTACTTTCTGACTATTTTTAGAGAGGAAGTGCATGTTAATTTCACCCATTTCACACATGTGCCAGTTTAGTTATTTGGAAAATTGTCAACTGTAGTCCTCAATAATACATAAAACATAAAAACAAGGGGTGCTTCATGCCACTGGAAATGCCATTATTGGGTGGAAGTGTTTTATCATTCCACTGTTTTTGAAAACAGTTTCTAAAATACAGATAAACTCAATGATTCAGGATATTGTCATTTACATGTACCAGTGTATATTAGCATTTTAACCATTTTCTCTAGCATTCTTATGGAATAAAATGACTCATATGAATGACAAGAAGTTTTCTATGGGACTAAAACCTGCCACTACCTCAATATACTACATTTTTAAATTAAAGAAACTTAATTTGGAGGCCAATGTGGTGATATTAAAACCTAAAAATTGGTGATATCTTTTATCTAACTTCAGTCTTGATCATTCATTTAATGAATCATTGATTGATTCATTCAATAACTGATTCATTTCCAAACCATTTATTCCAGCCAGCAACAGGTGAAAGCCATTTTAACCCTATAATGCCAAACGTATCATATTTGATACATTAGTTTTGAAGCCCTCTACATGATCAGTGTGATATTTTTTTTTCTCAAAAAACCTGATGTGTACAATTAGATACATGCAATACACAGATAATCCACCGGGGGGGAGGAATTCATTCACCAGAGGCCTTTCCAGTACAAGATTGATATTAATGAGGAAGGAGGCAGAACTTTGACAATTTTGAAAAGGAATTACCAATTTGTTAGACATGTTTGTGTTACACTATGTTTTTGTTTGTTCAAAAATAATAATATTTGAGCACTGAGACCTGATGTATAAAATATGATACAAAACTGAAATAAACACATAGAAATTGATATTTGGAAAAAAAAAAAAAAAAAAAAATGGTGTTGTTCAGCAGGACCAGTAAAGGCTCCACTTTCAAAGAACTGGAATTTTCTGTCAGTCATTTAATGGTTCAGGCTTTAAAGGGTTAAGTGTTTAAAGTTGCATTTATACGATTATGTGCCCAGTTATTTTCTTAAAAATAAAATATTCTCCACATATTTTTTTGTTTTTTGGTTTAACACAGTCTAGAAAGGACATGTCATACCAACATTTGTTTTTGATGTATTTTTACTTTTTGTGCCATTTCAGTGTGAAACATCAAATTCACAATTCTTATAAAATAGAAGGTTAAAGGCTCCTTTTTGTAAAACTGTTAAAAAAAAACAAAAAACATGCGGTATACATTAATTTGATTTTCCACTTTCACTGAGTTAAGTCTTATAATAATGTCATTCCTCATCATAAATGCCAAACGTTAATACATTTTCATTGATTTGAAGCAGTTTAATAGTTGTGTTTTCAGAGCCCAATCACCTTTATTGCAACTCATATACAAACCCAGCTGCATGCAAGAGCCATAAAACATGATATTTTATAAAGTTTGAAGGCCTGTATGTGTACATGTGTACATGCACGTTTGTGCAAAGAGGGTGAAATCATACCCACAGTAAATATAAATCATATCTATGTAAATGCATCTGTAAACACACACACTGAAAATATTATTTACATACAGAGATGATAACAGTTAACAGAGAAGCAGATCACAAAGTGGAAACCAGGAAAATAGTGTGTATTTACCCTACAGGTCAAATATGACATGAAAATGACTTAAAATGATGACAATTTTTGAAAACATTACTCTACATTGAACGATTAATGCAACAAAATGCACAATGTTATGATGTAATGGCCATAGGATCAAAAAGCAGAGTTTCAATGCATTTCATTGGATGGATTTCACACTATAGATGCTTTATAGAAACTACGATTGAAAGTTTGACATTTGAAAAAATAACAGACAAGTAAATAATATGCCAAAATATATTCAGTTTGCAATAGACAAGTAACAAAAACATTAACATTTCAAAAGTTCACATTCGTCTCTGTTACATTTAGTTTATCCAGTTTACCAAAAAAAAAAAAAAAAAAAATACAATTGCAATGTTTTATTCCAGCAACTTGGTTGGAAATGACCCACACAGCTAGGAAATTTGTCAGTGGGTTGTTTTATACAACAAAACTAACATTTCACCAGTAGCTATATAGTCATTTCTCTTTCCCTTTGTTTGCCCCCCCCCCAAGGCTTTGAGCACAGGGGTCATAGTGGGTCAGAAAGGCAGAAAGGCTCAGGTTAGGGGCTTACAGGGATGTAAGGACAGGCAGAAAAACGAGGCCCAGCAGCCCTCCACATTCAGCCAGTCTGGGATAAAAGAACCACCTGTTGGGCTGGAGGTCTAAGGCCAGAGCAGCTATGTGGAGGGTCGACAGATCAGCATGTTACTGGAGGTCTACTCACAATTACGACAAGTACAGACCCCTGAACAAAGAAGAGGAGCCCCCTCAGTTAATCCTGGGTATGAATGCTTTGGATGGTGGTGGAAAAAACACCATTTACTGTATATGACTCAGTTGTCTGTAGTGTATGTACTGACAGGCAGTTTGTCTGGGGTCAAAGCTTAATGGCATGGCTGTAAATCACAGTTTGCTTTTCATCATGTTCTGTCATGAAGATAAAGTTGGATGTCTGTATTAGATAAGGTCAGAGATTTGATCATGTGGTGAGTGTGAGTACAAGTAACGCAAACCCCAGGCATCTGCAGTTCTAAATGCAGTTTTCAAAAGTAGTTTCTACTTTCCTGATGAGCAAACGTCAAAAACTGTCCCAGATATAACAGTCATCAGAATAAACACATTTCATATTAAATTACACGTATTAACCATTAAATAGTTGTTTATTTGCATACATATTAACAGCATATTAGCTTTTTATTTGTCATTAAATAGCAATTATCAAGAATGTTTCCATCAGTAATGTCCTAACGATTAAGAAAGTTGGGAGATGCACTTTGGAAATAAATAAAAATAAAGTTGTTGGGTGTGAATCAGAATCTCAATTACAGGCCACAGGAATTCTGTCTTGATAGTGCTCATAATAGTTAATAAGTATGAAATAACATCAAATTAAGTATGGGTTAGACCTGAACTCTGAGTTAGAAAGTCTTAATCTAAAGTTGTACGAATAAATTAAAATATGTTGTTTATATAAGAGCAGACCAGAGGAAGTACTGCTGACAAGTGCTAATACAAACTTCTAAGGCCAAAGATCTTATACTGTTAAGATCTGAAAACTAATTTTACTAAAAGTCCTTTGGTAACATTTATGTGTAGCAGCAGCAGCATGACTTCACTACTCCACTTTTTTGCTTCTAAATTCTGAGGCAAAGCATATTAATTTCATAATATGGTCACGTACAATAAGGCATTAATGAATGTTTTATATTGACTACTACAGAGCCAATATGTTACTAACATGTATGCTAATAAGCAACAAGGTAACAGTAAAAATAGTGGGAAAACGTAACTTTATTGTAAACATATTGCCACATTTTCCACTTCAATCTGTATTTCAACATATTTACCACCATTAGCCATAACAAAGCTAATAATTCAAAGGCTAAATTCACTATTATGTCCCACAATAGGACAAAATGGTCAAATACTCAATACAAATGCACAAATGCTCCATAATTAATAGGGTGACACGGTGGCGTAATGGTTAGCACTTCGAAAGTTTGATTCAGAGGATTTCTCTGTTGAGTTTACCTGTTCTCTAAGGCCGTTTTCAGTAGGGATGCACCAATACCGATACGAGTATCGGCATCGGCTCCGATACTCAGTGTGTGTACTCGTACTCGTAAAAGATATCCGATACAAATGTACCGATACCACTTACGGCTATGTGACATTCACAGTTCAGTGCAGCAGGTACGAGGAGGAGGAATAATGTGTGGGGAGTGTGAAGAGTGTGGAGATTTTTCAAAATAAATGACGATGATAAAAGTAACACTGACTGCAACTAACATTAAACACAGACAGATACGGACGCAGCGTTCTGTCCGTCCTCTGCATACGTTCCATCCGTTTTCCAGATGCTCGCGGATGCGCACACAGAATGAGAATATCAGCGGGAGTACGGAGCGGTGCAGAACACCGCCAGCGGAAGTGAAAACGAAACTTATCGCTCATTTCTCTTTTCTCTACCTGCTGAAGCTAAGCTATTAAACCTTACCAGCGAAAACGCTGCAATATTAGTATCACATTAGTGTTACCTCTGTCGTCTCCATGTTTGTTATTACTGACTTTCTTCTTCTTCTTCTCAAAAAAACTTTACTCTTCTTTGTGGTATTTGTCCAATATGGTTAATTAAGAGCAGTGCCCCCTTTTGGATTAATTGAGAAACACTCATTCCAAAACATTAAATGTCAGTAGCAGCACTTTTTTCCAGTCAGACTAATGACAACGACAATAAACCACAAAAGGAACTAAGAACTGGAATGGGGTTATTAAGTACTCGTATCGGTACTTGGTATCGGCAAGTACTCAAATGTAAGTACTTATCCTCGTACTTGGTCTGGAAAAAAGCGGTATTGGTGCATCCTTAGTTTTCAGACTGGGTATCCAAGTCTGTATCCAAGTGTGTTGGACCCCAAAGTCCACTTAATTTTATCAATGTGAATGCAAACGTTCCATGCGCGAGTACCGTACCCGAGTCCAGCTGAGAAGGTAGTCCAGGGTACGGACTGCATGGATTCCAGTACGGAACATTGCATTGTGAAAGCAATCTGTATCAGAGATCGGAAGTGACCTAATCATCATAGCAGCCTCGAATCCAGGTGACATGGGCTCGCTTTATTGACCAAACCACTCGGTGATATATCAGGGACAACAAAGGCCGCTCTTCTTCTCTTTGCCTCAAACAGGCTAACAAAGTATTGCCTGTGAACAGAACAGTCGCTTGGTTGATGACGTAAGGGTTTGTCATTTCCGCGTTTGTTGGATAGCTACAGAATTCCTTCCACACTGCTATCTAATGTTTCGGCCCTGTAACACCCACTCGTTCTCGGGCATGGGCTGCGGTACGTGAGAGTATCCAGGTACAGCACGGATCCAGATATCCAGTCTGAAAACATCCTAAATGCCATGTAGGTTTCATCTTGCTCCTCTGCCCCCCCCCACCCCCCTCCAGTTACCCTGACCATGTTGCTGATGAAGATCTGGTGATGGTCTCAAACCTTAAATGGCTAATGCTAGGTACTGTGTGTGTATTAGGATGGGTAAAATTGAAGTATAAGTAATAAAGTAATAAAGACTAAATTTCCCGACAGGTATCATAGAGTGAGTTAACCTTATTCTTAACCTTAGTAGGCAGGTAAAGATATTGACCAATCAGAGATATCCTTCTGTTATCTTTGTTACTGAGGTTCTTTCTGTTGTCCAGGCTCATATTCTAGATCAGATCCAGGCTCCAACATGTGACCACTGGTTTGTAAAGTTTCCATTTCAATCAAAGACGTCAGATTTTTCTGGTCCGGTTTGTTTATAGAGCCAGTGGAAGAATGGGGGCGGGGCTCACCTCCACTGTGTGCTGTTGCTTGGCAGAGTTTCTATAAATCAGCCAATCAGAACAGAGTTTGGGTTGGCTGAAACTGCAGTTTTAACACCCTGTTTCAGAAAGAGAAACTGAGGGGCTATAGTTGAATATAGGGAATAGTTTAATTAAGGACAGAATCTACTCAGTTTTCTCGTATTTTAGTGTATCTTTTTTCAATTTTTCAATTTTTTTTTTTTTGTTTAGATCCGAAAGCTTCAAGGATTAAACCACTCATGGACCTTTTGATCTGTGATATAGGCTGACTTGAGAGATTTGTGTCTGAACTGTGGAGGGCAAAAAGAAAATAAACACAATTTCTGTTGAAAATTTCATGAGTATAATTCAACCCTCTCTCCCGTAGAGCTTTGAATGAAAGCATATAAACAAGAATGATTTAATAGACGTGAAAAATATCTTAAGGGAGACATCATTAGATAAAACCAAAACAAATAAAAGCAGGACATGAGACTACTCAAGGTCTGAAAATGGGCAGGAGGGAAAACAATTAGATTGATTCAAAGTATGAGGCTGAGACTGCTGACGACGTCTCAGGATGGGGGAACACACTGTATGACTCATTCACACTTCTGCAAATCCAGACAGACATTTGCATTCTCAGGAACAACACAGCCGTCTGATTATTTCAGACTATTTGCATCTTCTTTACCTCTTCATACAACTCCCTGTGTGTGAAATTCAAAACACAGAGTGTGCACTGGATCCTTGGAAAAAAAAAAAAAAAAAACGCCATCTCAGTGAAATTTGATCATCAAATATTAGGTTTTAATCCGTTTATATAATGCACCCAAAGCATGACTTACATGTATATTGTGAAAATACTCTTATGCATCCTCCCATCTCTCAACACACACTTTGAAGTGGTCGGCTCTAATCTTCTGCATCTTTGTACAGTATAACATCTGATTAATATTGCCTTTGTTTCATGATTCCATTGATATTTTTATCCACATTTCAAAGTCGTGAATCACAGATGAGACAGTGACAACATATCAAAGAGCATTCTTGTAAAGAGGGGAAAAAACCTTTAAAATCCTTTGAGTAAAAGTAACAAAGTAATAATGATAATCATTACTGTGATACAAACACAACTTTAATTAGTTAATATTGACATTGACATCATATTGCCCTTGAGCATTATTATATTTTTCTTTATTGCAACAAAGAAGAAAAGATGTGCTTACCATTGATGTTTTATGTTGTATTATGTCATTTTTCTTACATTGCTGTTCATTTTCTGGGTTTTTTTTCCTATGGTTTTTCCATGTTAAGGTATGACAGGTACTATGGGTATTCTGTGGCATAATCAGAATGTGCACAGCTGTAAATAGTATTATAGCTTTTTTGATTTGTCTTGATTTTTTATTTTTGCTCTTTTGTGCTCTTGTGTGCTTTGTTTGTACTCCACTATTGCTGCTGTAAATCTGGAATTGCCCCTTGTGGGACTAACAAAGAACTGTCTTATCTTATCTTATCTTATCTTATCTTATCTTATCTTACCTTAGTCATTCATTCATTCAAGCTTTATTAAGGACACAGAAACTAGGTCCATAGGATAAAAAAAAAAACAAAAACAAACCAAAAACACAATAAAAAAGAAAAGAAATAGCATAAGTCCATTTGCTCTTATGTTATCTTTTTGTTTGTCTAGTTTCTTCTCCATTATCCAGACTTCATGTGATAACTTCAAATACCATTTAATAACTTGGATTTGCACTACATAAACAATGCAGTAGAGCTGTATAACCTTATATAATGCTTTGTTGGGCAACTCACACCACATGACTCTTTTTTTTTTTCTTTACATGCCAGTCATGTAAACACAGTAGCAGAATGGCAGTGGTTTGGAGGATAAAGATAAAGACCTGCTTATAAAACTAAGCAGTTGAGAAGTCAAAGGGGTATGACTGCATTCATTTTATTGGAGACATTTTACTGTTTAAAACAGAAGGGAATGTGGGTATGAAAATGCTAATGCTGACCGTAGATCCTGCAAAGTCGCAAATGCTTCCACAAATGCCAAATGTCGACAAAGTGCCTGATGAATTGAATTTGGACAGACCATGCAGAGGTGAAATTTGGTAATCTGCTTTTATTTGATTTTTTAAAATGTCATTTTAAGATACAGTCGCGGAAATAAAATATTAGACCACCCTTTGTTTTCTTCAATTTGTTGTTCATTTTAATGTCTGGTACAACTAAAGGTACATTTGTTTGCACAAATATAATGATAACAACAAAAGTAGCTCATAAGAGTTTAATTCAACTTTAAGTTAACAGCTTCATGTCCAGGGTCTGCTAACTGGTTGTCATATTAGCAAGGTAAAAGGTAGTCACCATTAGCTGCTCAGAAACCAACAAGTACCACCGCTGGATTAGGTAGGCCATAGAAAACAGGAAACAGGCCCCGAGGACCATGAACAGGGATGAGGGATCCTACACCTTCTCCCACACCTGGGATGCTGTCCTCAATGGGATGCCAGGCAGCAGGGGGCATAATCATCCCCTGTTGTCTGGCAAACCGGGATAAAACAGCTGACAATAGTCGCTTTTCCGCTGACCCTCAAATTGCATGAATATAACTTGTGCATAAAAATGTATCTAATGGAAAAACGACAATTTCACCAAAACTCTAGTTTTTCGATTAAAAGTTTTTGCGCTGGCAAGAAGTGGTTTTTCAGGCGTAGTGCAAATGGTATATCATGCAAAACTGCAATGGAAAGAACTTTTTCCACAACTAGAGTCACATGAATAAAAAAAACGGATGTTGATGGATGTTACAACAAGCAAAGAAGAAGAGTTTTAAAAAATGTGTGGACACACTAGGAAACCAAATAATTTTTTTAAAATTTAGTAGGGGATAGAGGGGTAATACATACTAATAATGAATATATCTGCAAATCAACATATTTATAGAGTGACTTCTCGTGTCATCTTATGATAATAGATAAGCAAATCATCACATTTGTGATTTAATGATTTTTCGACGTTTAGTAAATATTGGTAAAGTTTTGCACATATGTCTAATAGAAAGGCATCTATAGACATGTCACAGTAACATCAAGCGACCCTTCTGAGGAAGGCTACAGGTTGTAGTCGAAACATGTCAAGGTTTTTGATTGATTGATTGATGTATTTATTTCGAATATAAATGTCAAAACAGAAGAAAATAAATAAACAAAACACTTAAACAAAAGACAGATAATACATATTCGAAAAGGAGTGAGAAGAAGTACAACTTATAAACTCCCACCTCTTCTCCTTATATAATTAATAACAATAATAACCTCTCTATTCTAAGCATATCTACACGTTATACCATAATATGACTGATACTTATTATTAAATAAGGTAAAAATCAACTGTTTTCTATCTGTCTGGCAGAAAAGAAAAGGAAATCTTTATACCTTCAGTAAACACCATGAACCTAATCAGATTAGGTAAAAGGTAGATATGATGCCCAAAGAGGCCAAATCAACAACTTGGTACACTTTACATACAGGGAATCTCCTGGTTGGTCCAATTTATGATTGATGTAAATTTTAAGACGTTATTAAAGGATATGAATACAAGTGTAACTTGATATTTCTGGGTAGCTTTTTCATGGTCCTTCCTCTGTCACACATTTCAAAACTAAAATGACAGGTAAAAATTTTAATTGTGGACAACGATTGTGACTAAAAACATTAGCGGGATAATGTTCCACTTAACCCATCCCTATTTTAGCCCTTAATTACTATAATTATACCTATTTGAAGAGCACACACATAATATACAACAATAACGCAACTCTTAAAACATGCAAACACCCTCACACAGAAGCCACATGGATAAGGTATACAATTTGAAGCTTTGTTTGTAGATGACACATGAAACGTTCACACCCTCTGCTACACACAAACTGTGAGCCACACTGACATGTTCTCTCCGACTGTCACACTTAAATAAAGTGAGGTAGAGAAAGAGAGAGTGTAGGATAAAGAGGCCTGTCCTATCTCTATCCATCACCTCCATGAAAAACAAGTGGAGAGAAATGGCTTCGCCTCCCGGCCACTGCCTCCTACCTACTGTCTCACACTTACAGTCGAGCTGTGTCTGTACTTATCTCCGATGCTTTGATGTGTGCTTTTCTGCGCGTATGTGTGTGCGCATTGTGAGGCAGTTTCAGCTTTACAAGTCCAGACAGGACGTTAGCCCCTACAGCAAAGTGAGAAGAGATGAGAGAAGAGAGACACAAGGACAGAGGAGAGATGACAGGAAAGAGGAAAAGGGAAACATGCCACTCATTTGTGATTCAGTGTTTCTTATCTCTGGCAAGTATTTGCAACATCACAGCATGCAGCCCTGCCATGCTGTGGATGAAAAGTTGGCATATGATCATTTCCCATTTGAGCACAATTTAGGCTCTGTAGCTTCACAAAGGGGACTATTTTTTGATTTTAAACTTTATACTAGAGGATAATTAAAGGTCAAAGATTACCTCACTTTAGTATCCTTGTACAAGAATTCAATCTCTGCAATTTACCCATTCTAATACACCCATTACTTAGCACTGGTGTTAGCAGTTAGCATTAGCATATACAGGAAAGGCACTCAGGGATCAACTCCACATGTTCATCAGTATCATGGTCAGGAGCACCGACAGGAGAATTAACCTGTATGTACCTGTTTATAATGATAGGGTTAACAGGAGGAAACCCACTAGCTGTGAGGTGGAAGTGCTAACCACTTTGCTAGCCCACTTCACAGTTGGCTTTGTTAAGGGTCCAGTTCAGTTGTCATGACAAGTGTGTGTTCCTGATTCAAGGCTGGTCCAAACTATACATCTAATATTCCAAATAATAATGATAATCCAAATGATCCCAAAATGTGAAGGATTTATTGACAAAATTCTAACATTACTGCATCAGAGTTTCAACAGTTTCACATCGTAATGATCAAACATGTAGACAAATCTTGTAGTTTAAGTGGAATTCTGATAGAATATTGAACAGAAAGCTGCAATAGATAATAAGCTGCCCCAACAAGATGTTAGTAATGTGTAAATCTGTAAAACCTCAGTCATAGCCTAAGTATCATGAATCTGTAAGTCTTTCTGTGATTACTCACCTGAATCTCTTGTATTACAGTGAACAATTTCGAAGTGTCATCCACCATAAACAAACCATGTGTCGGGAGGTAACTCGGGCATCTTCAGAATTTTGTCACAGCGTGCATTGTGGGAAACGCCAGTTCGCACTGCTGTCGGGCACCGGTAGCTGCTAAAGACACAATGCGGAAACGGCAGAAGCTCTCTTCCCTCTATGCATATCCCTCCAGCCGTTTCAGCATTTCAGCTGTTTCCACGTTGTGTTTGTTTCATTCATATAATATCATATGGTCACTTGAAAGCGGCAGCGCGAGCTTTCGCTTCCCACAATGCACATTGCGACAAAATTCCGAAGATGCCCGAGTTACCTCCTGGCTCTGTTTGTAAACACATGGTTTGTTTATAGTGGCTGGCACTTCAAAATTGTTCACTGTTATGCAAGAGATTCAGGTGAGTAATCACAGAAAGACTGACAGATTTGTGATACTTAGGCTATGACGGAGGTTTTACAGATTTGATGAAAAATTGGTCACGAAAGTCTCCCGCACCTTTCACAAAATATATTAAACTTGAGTTCTAACTGAAGGAGTTTGTTTTTCCTGCTTTATTTATTATAGCTTTTATGTTAGGTCACATTTACAGTATATATATATATTCTATTGATTACTTAGTGTATTTCTTTTCTCTTTAATGAAGCATTTATTTAAAAAAAAAAAAAAAAAAAAGAATTTCAATATAGTAATGTGATGTTAGTGCAAGCTACTGCTACAAGCAACACTAAATCCTCTTATCTCACACTGTTAAATATAAGCAAGCTGTGCTGTTGTTTCATACGTGACAAGTTTTGTTCTCATTCGTGTTTTACTGCTCAAAACTTAACATGCGACCAGCTGATGCTGACGCTACACCTACATGAATGTTGTAGTAATGTCATGTTTGTTCTGACATTGCATGAAATTCCACTCTAAAACATTTTAGCACAAACACCATGTGTGTGCTCCTGCTTCTCGACTGAATAATCTAGTGTGTGTGTGTGTGCTCCTATGTTAATATTAAAATATTAAAAATCAGTTACATCTGTCACCATGTCTGTGGTCTCCCATGTTTTTATGGCCAAAACTCTGATACTGTGATGTCTTGTATATCATAGCCAATCTGTGAGATCACTGATAAATTAAATTAAATTAATTTCGATTTTTCACTTAACTTTTGCCTCAAACCTGATCCACACTCTTATGAAGTGTGTGTAAAATACACTAGAAGCCCTATGACATACTGTAGCTTGATAGCGTTTTGGTGACACTGGGCTAAACTAGCCATATTCAATTCATATCCTTCAGCATATTATAATAATGATTGAAATAGAAGAATTGAACACACCTTTGTGGATGCTGCAGAAAACGTCAAAGAGTCGAGCTAATCACAGGTGATTTCAGGTCAGGTAGGGGTTCAATATAAGACTGACAGTTGTAATTACAGGTCATTGTTCAGATTCAGATGCGACTCCAATCCTGTACTCTGTGGCTTGATACAAAAGCTCAGAAAAGTGTCTTTTCCAGAGCGTTGACAAATGGTGTCAGGTCATCTGTCTTTAGAATTAGTCTCCTGATTTGGACCAAGAGAATAGAGCTGCAAAAGGAATCAAATGCTGGCATTCTTCTGTCTGAATCCAGCACCTTCCATCCATTTTCTGAACCACTTATTCCTGGTTAGGGTCATGACAGCAGAGTCCTTTTCCAAACCCGCAGCAGCATTTTAAAGTATCCAACCAACGCAATCAGTGTCGGCTGCTCGTCTTTCAGAGAGGGGAAGCTCAGTGTTGGCTTGGCTTACATAAAAAAAAAAAAAAAATGGTCAAGTTATTTGAACATAAATTCGGCCCTCTGTTCCTTTTTAAGGAAATGGTCAGTGACCTTATTGTACCAAGTAAACAAGAAAACGTTGAAATTATGTTAAATTGAAACAAGGAAGTACAATGAGTGTGTTTTATTCACAGTGCAAGAAATGAACAAGTAATTTCGTAGTGGTTTCTCTCTCGATTTCACAGCAGAATGCGCGACGGTATTAAACTGAACTCTGTCAAGTGAAGGAGTGTATCTCAAACTAGCTGTCAATCAAACGGGATTTAGCCTTTCGACTGATCCTCCAATCAGCACATGGAAGCCCGGCGTCCAGCCCAGCTGAGCTCCGCCCACAGCTCCATTCACCCCCAGAGATGCTGAGCATCCAGGGGCGGGACAACATTGTGGCATTTATCCAATGACTGTCCAGTTTTGAAGCAAAGAAAAAAACTGTTCCACTCAGTCCCATTGAAGTGCATGGACGCTGGGCTTCTATGGGCAAATGCATTGACCATAGATCATATGAGAAAACAGCGCAACGGGAATGTATGAGAAGTGAACAACATCAAGTCTGTTAATTTGTGATAAAGCTGATTCTGAATGAACTCATCCTTGAGATGAACATGTTCTAACACATTTGCAGTCTATGAAATGTCAACACAACCGTACATATTTGACCATTTAATTTTTGTAATTTTAGGGGAAACCGAGCTTCCTTTGCAGTGTTTGAGAAATCGCCTCTGAATGCAATGTATATAAGTCTCAGTAGGTCATGTTCTGACTCTATCCTTGGCTAGGCTTTTAAGAAACAGTAATAAAACCATGGTATGACAGGATAATATTAAAACCAACAACGACTTCTATTTAACAAAGTATATATGACACAGATCCGGAAACAGTCAAACAATAGTGCAAGAAAAAATAAAATACAGTAATATAGCAGAAGGTTGTTTTCAATATCTATAGTCGGACTTTTGTTATGTCTGTGGTGCTGTGTTTTCTTATGGTAAAGTAAGCCTATAGTTCATTTTGTAAAGCCAGCTTAATGTGATTTACATTTCAGTATCTTAACAAAGAAAACAACCATCATTTTTCAGCGTTGTTATGATCATAAAACATCTCAGTATACTTTTCGAAGGTGAACCTCACTAAATATTACCAGAGAAATAGTCTATTAAGTCGTGTCAGGCTTTATTTGTGTTGGAAACAGTACAGCAGCAGTGCTATAAAGTCAAAACCTAACAATCACATCTTGAAATAAGATAACAGTCATGACTTCATAAATGTCCTCTATCATCCTCATTATCCACCCACAGTAATGCACGTTCTTTGCTCTTCTTTCTAGTTTGTGTTTGACTGACAGGATAATTTCAGTGTCTTACTCTCTTCTGTGTGCAGGTCCCAGGCTCATCTGGTGGTCAGGGGTGAAGTGGTGTAAAGACATAAGAGCGATGGGATCAGGCTGAGCGGGACGAAGCCTTTCGCATTTTAATCCCCCGTGTCTCGGAGGAATTGTCCGGCCAAGGCCTTGATTAAGGATTCATAGAGTATTAGCTCGCTATCATTATGGCTATACATCATCTCCCTGCTTTATCAACGGGTCGTCTCGGCTTAAGCCAACGAGCTAAATCCCAGGTGTGTGAGGTGTGTGTGTGTCTGTGTGTGTGTGACAATGTGAGATTTACAGTGCGTGAGGGATTAGGTCAGAGCTGTTGGTATTTCATAAATGTGTGCCTTTATGAAATGCCAACTAAGATTTTTATGATTTTTAATCTCGAGCTGTCATCAGAAGGTCTTTCGATTAAATGAGGTAAGAATATATTAGTGAGAAGACGGTGGGTAACTATAAATTTACAACCGACTCAGATCCTTTAAGATTACTGATGATGATGATGATGGTGATGATGATATCTTGTGAGATTGGTTTCAAGTAATTATTCTGAAACTTATCCTGCATTGGTGTATTTATTGCCTTTTTGGCTCTTGTTACTTAATGAAACAGTAGAAATTAGTGTGGAAAAAACAAAATGAAATAAATGCAACAAGTGGTGCCAGGCACAACAAACCCGCCCCTCAAATGTATTGTAGCTTATTTTGGCATCGATCCATTCTTTCATTCATATTCAATATTAGTGAAGATTAAAAAAAAAAAAAAAAAAATATATATATATATATATATATATATATATACATATATATATATATATATATATATATATATATATATATATATATATATATATATATATATATATATATATATATGTATATATGTATGTATGTATGTATGTATGTATGTATATATATGCCAAGTTTGAAGTAAATTGAAACAAAATTGATGTTTTTATAGACGTTTGAAATTTTGCCCATTAGAAGTAAATGGGAGAAGAAAAAAGATTTAAGAAATTATAAAAAATTTTAACTTTGACCTACTTTTCCCAAAATGCAATCAGATCTACTCTGGGTCACTGGCAATCTATAAACCCAGTTTGGTATGAATTCAACCAATAATTTTGCTGCTACAGACATTTGATTTTTTTTTCCCATTATAAGTAAATGGGGGAAAAATAAAAAATAAAAAATTCATTAAAAATTTTAATTTTAACCTACTTTTCCCAAATTTTACTGACATCTCTTCTAGGTCACTAGCAATCTATTAACTCAACTTGATATGAATTCAACTGGAGTTGCAACCGATTAATCAACTAGGTGCTTGAAGTCAATCCAAAAAGTCCCGATTTGATTAATCAGCTCGATTGAAGGGAGATATTCTATTGCAGTTATCCTGAATTGAAGCTTCTTTGTGCATCACAATAAGCATCCGTGTGAAACACAACAGTGGAACCAATGTTTAACAGCAGAGAAATGAAGGAAACAAAGCTTTGATTAAGGAGAATTGTGGTTAAATGATTTGTTTGGATCACTTTGAGTCGATTAATCAGTTGCAGCTTGAAATACAACCAATAGTTTTGCTGCTAGAGTGTTACTAAACAAAGAAACTGAACCAAAAACAATACCCCTTACCTCTCCTTCGGGGGGCTGGGTAAAAATAAAAATGAGGCTTCACAAAATGACCCCATGTATATCTACAAAACTATTTATTATAAGAGCAATAGTTCTAGTGTTTATTATGTGAATATGAAGGTTGTATCTAAACTTTTATTGTTGTATCTAATTGAATATTTCTTTTTAAGAATGTAAAGAAACTGATTGACACGCATCTTTTATGGCAAATTTTCAAGGATTTTCACTCCGAAGTGATTGCATGGCTTAAAGTAGTGTGCTGTTTTGTTGAATATTTATTACACACCACCTATTCTGACCTTTTTCCATTTTGACTGTGACAAATGCCCCATAGTACAAAACCAGACCAAAATGCACTTTACAAACCCACGTAAAACTTCACTGAAAAAAAACAAAAAAAAAACAAAAAAAAAACATAGTCAAAATGTAATAAAAACTCCAGAAAAATGCACAATGGATATAATGTAGCTTGTTTCATGCTTATTGTGAGTTAAAAAAAAAATCCATATTTTGCATGCCAGGCCTTATAAATGGTATTTTTACAATTCATTTCACATTAATTTGTGATTTAGGTCACTAGGTAACCTAAAAGCACAGATTTCAGCTCCATTTGGGGCATGGGGGGGCATGGCATCATCAAATTATACATGTTTGACACACAAATCATAGGTAGTATATGTTTTATATTTTATATCTCTGGTGAGTTTTTGTATATGTTGCTGTTATGTAAACTACACTATGTCCACATTTGAAAAGTCAGGTCTAATTTGGCTGATAAAGCTTCATCTTCTTCATCTTTATCAGCAAACAGCAGTGATATCTTTTTCTATTCATCATTTTTTTTCTCATTTTTGATTCTCACATTTGATTCTCCCAGCATAAATATCGCAATTTTATTTTATATACATATAAAAAGACTGAAATTAAAGACAGTTTATCCTCTTTTTTCACTGGAACTTTAAGGAACAACTAGTAAGGATTCACATCTTGGTGCTGCGATGGTAAATGTCAGTCTTTTGCATATGAGAATTTGAATATGAATGAGTGTGGTTTGTGGACTATTCCCTTGGAGTAGGAAAAAGAGCCGGGAAAACAAATGTCAAGCTTTTTGAGCCGTTCAGAATTCAGGAAAGAACGCCTATCTGTTTCCAACAGGTTGGGACAGTCTGGCAGTCGGGCCTCATCTTTCTGTATAATGCCCCTTATTGCAGATTGTTGAATAGAAGGCCTTGTTCTTGAACACAGAATGTTTTTGAATCGCAGCGCCATTAAGAAAGAAGAATTAGTTCGTCCAGATGGTTGAGCCATTTATTCTTGGCTGGAAGTATAATAATTTTCTTGCAAAAACATTGTCTCTGTAATTGGCTGCAAAAATGACCTCCTTTCTGAGAGACATGCCATGTTTTTTTGGTTCATACCAATTCTTTAAAAGACCTTTTTTTTTTTTTTTTTTTTCAATTTCCAAAAACACTGCTTAAAATTTGAGAACCACATCATTACACAAAATGAACTACTCAAATTAAAGCCATAAAAATACTTTCATCTACAGAAATGTCTGAGAAATGACCACCTTAAACCTTTCATGTAAAGTTGTTGTTCGTTCTGTGCATAGGAACAGCTTATAGTCGCAGTTCTATTCACAATTCACAATTCTTCAAGACCTGTATATGGGTGATGTGGTGGGTTATATTCAAATGTGGAAAAAATTATTAGACCATCCCGTGTTTTCTTCAGTTTCTTGTTCATTTTAATGCCTGATAAAACTAAAGGTACAGTTGTTTGGACAAATATAATAACAACTATAAAAATAGTTCATAAGAGTTAATTTCAGAGCTGATATCTATCCATTTTCCATGGTTTTCTTGATAATAATTAAAATCACTTCAGTTCTTACATCAATAGCTATGGCATTGTATTGACAAAAACAGTGCTTTTCGGCATTCCATGTTTTCTTTTCTGTCTGTTTTAGTCACATGATACACACAGGAGTTAGCACTTGGTTGCATAACCATTGTTTTTGATGACTTTTGATGGTCTAATAATTTTTTTTGTGACTGTAATGATAAAGCTGTGAGAAATTTGTGGTGGTGGTGGTGGTGGTGGGGGGGCAGACGATACCCTCCCCCACTCACGGACCTCAATCTGGACCTCAAAACATAATTTTACAAGTAATGTGACGGAGCTGTATGTGGAGGATGTATAGACAAAGCTGTGAGAAAGTGAAAGTGAACTCCCCCCGAAAAACAATTTGCGATTTGGTGGTGGGGCGGACAATGTCAGGATGATATGCCCCTCTGGAGTATCTGCCAAGTGATTTATAATGTTGTGATGAACAACAGTAGTCGCTATTGCACCCACATGCACAACAATGTCACTTACAACTCCCTCATGTGCTTGCGCCCCCACAGTGGAGAACCACTGACTTAATGGGACATCAGTTACTAGCTCCTACCTGATTCAAGAAAATAGTGTTATGCTTTAGTCAGTCAGATCCATCTGATGTAAAGTGTCTTGTATGAAAGGACATGACAAAGGAGCATCAGACACAAAGTATTGGTCATTTACTCTGTTTACTACTGTCATGTGACATGGCACAGAAATGATTAGCATTGTTATACATAGACCCCTGTATATGCACCCACCCTACTGCATCTTTACAGACTGAAACTACATCTGCAAATGGATGTCCATCAGCCCTGGGTTCATCTACAGCCTGTTCATCACTAGGAGCGTCTAAGGATGGGGGATGCCTGGGACATTAACTCATTTCCTTCATCCGCTGTTTATTTGACTGTTGTTTATTTTCATATTCAACTGATTCTTGAATTTCCCTCTGGATTAATAAAGTATCTATCTATCTATCTATCTATCTATCTATCTATCTATCTATCTATCTATCTATCTATCTATCTATCTATCTATCTATCTATCTATCTAAAACCTTGTGAGGCAACCGTGTTGTGATGTAGGGCTCTACAAATGAAACTGAATTCAGCTAAAATTTACTTAGGGGGTCAAATGAGTGGCTATTTTTGTCAAAAAAAAAAATGTTGTACGAAATGCATAGAACTGTGTTGATATAATGCTAATACATTTGTGCACAGACTACTGATATTATTTGACAGTGGAAGCTCTATTTCAGAAATATTGGATTTTGAATAGCACGTGTATGTGAAAACTTTTGCTGGTGGACCGACGTGACATTACCCATGATGATCTGGTCAGCACCAGTACTTTATTAGTAATAAACTTATATACTTACTATTGCTAATTATCCTCTTGTTCATAAATGTTAGTATGGTGGATCTAAAACAACAACTTAACAAAAACACAAAATGTGGCAGTGGACGGATGTGACATGGTTGTTACAGATCCCATCATACTGATGCTCAGCAGCCATGTCACCATTTCCACAAATGATCACTGTGCAAAAAATAGGATCATAATTATTTATTGTATAGTTTATCATCATACTAAAGAGTAAATAACAATATAGAGTTGTTATTTCTCTATAAAAATGCTTATTATTAGAAAACTGTTGATTTAAAAAGTGACGTGTGACATTCTTAAGGTATGTATTGGCGTAACATAAGCAGGATGGATCAGCACCATACTCCATATTGCAACCTGTAAAAGTAAAACGTGATATGTAGTATATAAATTTGTAAGAAAAATTGGGGAATCTAAAAGAATACAATATTAGTTTTTCAGGTAAATTCAGTTAAAATATAACTTGGCCATTTGTGACATGAAAATATAGCATTAATTGTGATGAAATTGGACATTTTTGAGCTGAAAACATAGTTCATATGACCATCAACATGTTGTAACAGAACTGAAATCCTGTAAATTTGCATAACTTGCATTTACCAACACAAAGTTCCTTTGAGGATTCACTTATATTGATTTCTTATGCACAAAGACATAAATAAGACCTCTAAGCAAATTTTAGCCGAATTGAATTGAATTGTTCCCTCACAATGAAAGCCTTTCTGTGTGGACTTTGCATGTTCTCCCAATGCTACGTAGGTTTCATCTGGGTCCTCTGGTCTCACCTACTATCAAACACATGTATCTAAACTTAATTCTCCTAGTAGTGCCCTTGCCCAGTGTATTAAATAGATCTAAAATCAGCCCCTCAGTGGCAGCCCATTGCATCTAGTGTGCGCACAACTGCTCAAAGAGGTTGAATTTCCCTACAGAGATGATAAAAGTGAACTTGAGTTAGCTAATGCTATGTCTGAGATGCCTCTGGAAGTCTAGCATGTTGAAATATTTCCCACAAAGGGGTCACCCACTGTCATGACATTGATCAATAAGAACACAGAGCACTCTGCCCCACAAGGCTCCACAGTTTTTTCTTCTTTAGGCTTTTCCCAACGCAGATCCAACAGCATCACAGCGTGTAGCAGCATCAGTTTAAGTTCTATCATACACACTGCTTCAGACTGTGTTTGTATGGCTGTAGCCACGGGTTACGAACTGTGGCTATACTTCTGAGAATTATATCATAATATACAGGCTGTATCTGAAGTGTGGCAGCATTTAAGGGCATATACCCTGTATGACTGACCTAAAATTTACTCAGTGTTATATAATACCCATTTACATGATTTTTACACAGTTGGCCCATAGCACTTTCTTTCTAATCATATCATACATGTTGTAATAAATGGAATCAAATGAGGTATCATATGTCATCTCACTCAACTATGACACGGCACAGGTTTATGACTCCTGAATCACCTAATATGACCGTATCATAATGAGCAAAATATCATGTAGTCTGATCTGGCTTCGTATTTCCAAACCTTCAGCTTCAGTCTGTTGCCTTCCACTTCCTTTTGGATTTGCATATGTGATCATGTGTCACAAATATGAAAAACATTTAACCCATAGAGCAACCCAGTGCTACTTTTGTGTCAGTTCCAAATGATTTTTTTTTTTTTTCTCTCTATTCAACCTTTCTGAAGTGATTTATCACCATTTATTATAATATTATCCTCTGAATTTAGCATTTTTCACAGTAAATAATATATCTTTCTATATTTAATTTCCTATATTTTATTTATTCCTATATTTAACTTCCCGAACACCTGAGGTCTGCTCAAACTGTCAGCTCATTTAAATCAAGCCTGAAAACATTAGTTTACTGCAGCTTTCTCTCAAACATTGTCTTTTAAATTAAGTTTAAAATCACATTTTTCGCTGATGATTTTAACGTCTATTTTAATTTTAATGTTTTTCATATAATTAATGTCTTATTTTAACTTTCTCTCATCTTCAATGTATTTTTATGCCTCTCCTGTGATGCTTTTATGTTTTATGTAAAGCACTTTGAAATGTCCTGTACATGAAATGTGCTATACACATGTACTTGCCTTGCCTTAGATATTCATGAAAACTCAGATTAAATGAAATGTTATATATCAAAACAGAGAAAACTGAAGAAAAAGTGACTTTTTCAGCGAAGGTATCATTAACTGAACATAAAACAAGCATCTCTGTCCATTGTCATTGATCCAACTCTATGGGTTTTACTGGTGAATTAATGTTGTAGAAGATGACGGTGTTTCCACGGTAACTACAGAGCCTCTGAACATCCAAATGGGTCATACCTGATGACCATGAACAGATGAATAACTGTATTTTACACCAATTATTTCCATGTATTGATAAGATTAGGAGATCAACAGGTGTCAAACATGTGGCCCGGGGGCCAAATCCGGCCCGCCAAAGGATCCAATCTGGCCCTTGGGATGAATTTGTGAAATGCAAAAATTACACTAACATATTAATCTTTTTAGTTCAGGTTCCACATTCAGACCAGTTCAATCTCAAGTGGGTCAGACCAGTAAAATATTATCATAATAACATAGAAATAATGACAACTCCAAATTTTTCTCTTTGTCAATGTAAATATTTTCACGTATTTACACTAAAACAAAGTATAATTTTACAAAAAATGTGAATAACCTGAACAAGTATGAACAACCTGAAATGTCTTAAGAGAAGTAAGTACAATTTTATCAATATTCTGCCTGTTACTAAATGTTTTGTGTGTTTGTATATCCACTGTGATCTGTAAGTTATAATGTACATGTGTAAACAACACATTGAATACATTAAAGGGAAAATCTCAAAATCACTTGCAATCCTGTATAAATCTAGAAATGTATTGAATTCCAAGGCCTTGCATTTAATCTATTACTCACTGATTGTTCCCTATATAACTTACTGTGTGGAATTGTGGGGATCCACCATAAATTCAATAATAAAACTGCAAAAACGAGCTATACGTATTATCAATAAGGCTGATTATTATGCTCACACGGAGCCACTTTTTCTAAATTCTTATGTGATGAAATATTATGATCTCTTTTATTATAAAATAATGCAAATTATGTTCAGAGAAAAATCAAAAATGCTCCCTGACCCAATACAGAGGTTCTTTTCAATTCAGGGCATTCCATATAATCTCAGAGGTGTTTGCAAATTTACTGTACAAAAAGCTAAAAAAGGTATGAAAAGGAGATGTGTGTCCATTATTGGAGTTAAATTTTGGAATGATGCCAACATAAATTTAAAAACGTAATTATTTTTTTGGTTTTTAAGAAAATGGTTTGTAAAGCTATTTTTGAAGCTTATAAATGCGATTAATTATCTGTTGTTGTTCTTTCTTTGGAGGTTGGTAGCCTAAAAAGTTGTAATATAGGATAGGCCTTGATAAGCAGTCTGCTTCTGCCTATACCTTTTCAGTCATTATTCAACACATTATTCAACACATGATTCTTGATTTTGTGATTCTGTGGTTCTTTTTCTTCCTTTTGCGTGAAATGTTAATACTGTGTACAATATTTGGTGTTGTCATGACTGAATAAACTACTACTACTACCACTACTACTACTACTAAATGATAAACTGAGGCAGAATATTGTTAAAATTACACTTATTTTTTCAGTTTGTTCATGTCATGATAGATTGTAAACCTTTTTATAATGTAAATTTACTTTTTTTGCTCTAAAAGCATAGATAAAAGTTTGGAGTTGACATTATTTATATATTATTATGTTATTATTTTACTGGTTCGGCCCACTTCCGATCAAATTTAGTTGAATATGGCCCCTGAACTAAAATGAGTTCGACGCCCCTGTATTAACCCTTTCATGCATACTGGTCACTCCAGTGGACAGCTATTCTACAGCTGTTCTCTTGTATATTCATGGATTTTGTTGTTCTTTTCGTTGTTTTTTTGTTTGTTTGTTTTTTTTTACACATATCTTTATTAAAGTTTTAAGACACTACATATCTTTTCTGACATGAATTGGTAACATTATGTAGATCTCTCCTGAGCATAAACCCCCAGAATCACAACCTCTCCCCATAGTTTTCACACAATTTATCAGTAAATACATGTTTCTGTGCATCAAAAATGTGGTGTGGTGTTCAGCTGAGTGGACATTTTTGCAACTTCATGAAAAATAGGTTCAGAAGAACTTTTATTTATTTATTTATTTTTATTATTATTTTTTTTTTAATGTATTTTTTAAAATTTTTAAAAATTATTTTAATTTAATTTTTTTTTCTTTTTTTACTTTTCGGAAGAAAATTTTCAATCGAATTGTTTTTTTCACGCCTAAAGAGGAATAAAAAATTTGATTAAAGTTCTCATAATTCGTGCATGAAAGGGTTAAACAGCTTAGATCAGTAGATTGTTTTTGTCTCCAGTTGCTCTTTGGGTCTTTATGGGTTAATGTTAGTGCGTTAACTACCTGCAGCTAATCAAACCTGCCGGCAAAGATTCCACCTAAAAGCAACTGGAAAAAAAAAGAGGAATGGCCTACGTTTTTTTTTTTTTTTTTTTTATCCTGCACCTGCAATCAAGCTTCTATTCTTAAGATTTTAAACTAAATCTGTCACATTGTAGAGTAGAAAGCCGGACAGGCCCAGGTCGGGCACGTAAGAGGGTTTGCATTTTGTAAAGGGTCAGTTGCTGAAGTGGAAATACAGATAAGGGACAATGAGTAATAAGTTGAATGTGGATCATGTGTATTGTGTATGTAAGATAGGGCTGTGCTGTCATTTCATTATTGCCTCCAGAGCTCTCCAGAGACTCTGCTGTCTATTGTGTTGGAGCTCCTCAGCAGACGTTTTTTTTTTTTTTTTTTTTTCTCTTTTTGACACTCATACACACTCTGGTAAGGCTGTGCAGATTTTCACACTCTCTCAGCTCACTGAATCAAAGACTTGAACACCAAATCATTGCAGCACAGCTGGGCTCGCTCACTGACATCATCTTAAAGCACTTGAGCTAGACACACTCGCTCTCGCTGTATCCCTGCTTCTATCTACATCTCTCTACCTCTTTCTCATGATTTAATACCTCATCTCTCACTACTGAATTGAGCAATACTTATAACAAAGAGAACAAATCCCCATTGTGGCAGGATGTCTGTCAGGCATCACAATTAGATTCTTTATGAGTGTGTGTTTCGACACATCAGCGCTGTTATGTGCGCTGAAAACATGCATGTGTGTTGTGTTCCGTGCACAATATGAACAGTATGCATTTCCTGTGTGCGGCTGGGGTCATTCCGCTCGATCAGGAGGCCTATTTTTCTTCTCAGTAAACGCTGCCTGATACAAGGTGTATGGTGACTATAAAGGAACAATGAGGTTTGTGTGTGCGTTTCACCAACACGCCACTGGCAAGGACAACCAGTAATGAAGTCCGCTCGCTATTCTTCAGCATGAACCATTCCTGTAACTTAAGAGTGATGCAAAACTAGGACAGGGCAACAAGGAACAAACGCACACACACAAACACACACACACACACACAAATGTGCGTTACTGACAATGTGTGTGTGCTCGGTTAGTGTGATGATAAGAGTAATTACAGTTTCCATTACTTTGTATTTTTATTTAGTCTCTCAATAAGGTTTTGGCTTCTTTATAGTTTTAGTTTGTGTTGTTTTATCTTCAGAAAGTGACTAGACTTATCAAATGTCACACCAGACAAAAGACTCAACATCTGACTTTTGTCTTCACTGTCAAACAGTCGACTCTGCAACAATACGCAGTACACTAGACACAGGTAGAGAACCCACTTTTTTCACCTGTTTTCTAGCACAGTGCTATGGTAGACTCTACAAGTGTTGATGCTGATACAAATAGCCTGATAGGAAAATGATCTACTGTTTTTTGTTTTTTTTTTCCATTGAGGAACAAGATAAGTATGTAAAAATGCAACACTGGCAAAACAATGAGGTGACAGAGCTTCTTTTGATTCAAGGGGGATTTTCTCTTCCCTTTTCTCTAGTGTGTTGGTGGTATTTAATGTACAAAAAAAAAAAAAGAAAAAGCAGAAAAACAAACTTTTCCACACCTTAAAAGCCTAGTTACAGTGATAACACTGGTCAACAAGAAATTTATTGTTTAAGTTTTTTGAGCTGATTTAGGATCATTTTGGTGTGCTGAATCCAAAAATCACATTAATTTTGCTCAATCAAGTCAACTTTCTGAACTATGCTACACATTGGCTTTTTAACATTTTTGCTTACATTTATGGGCATTTTCACATCATATGATACAAAATTCTTTCATATTTCTTGCAATAAATGAGTTCTGAAGATTTGACTTTTGCCAATTTATGATTAATGTTATTTTTAATATTACAGGTGAATGAAATGGCTTTGACTGGAAGATCTTGCAAAAATAAGCCTGACGTATTCTGCTACATCTGCGGTGAATACACCATTGTACCTAACAGGAATCCTGCTGGAAAATGATTTTTTTTTCTCTTAGAACCTATTTTGGGTGAGAACTATATAAAAAATCAACTGATAAAGTCACAAAAATGTAATCAATTTTGTGAGAAGATCAAATTTTTCAAAATCAAATTAGCAAAAAAAACCTGAGCTGATTGAGAAAAACACATGTCATTTTTGGATTTAGCGGTGCAAAATGGTCCTAATTAGTTGAAAAAACCTAGACAACTTCCCAAAAACATTTTTTTGTAACCCAGTGTAATCATTGGTGTAAAAATGGAGCTAGTTTTAACTTCAAAGTAGAGATTTTTTTTTTTTTTTTAACTCTTTCATGCATGAATTATGAGACCCTTAATCAAGATTTTTTTTTTTTCCTGAGTGTTTTTATTCCTCTTTAGGCATGAAAAAAAACATGCCTAAAGAAAATTTTCTTATGAACCTATTTTTCATGGAGTTGCAAAAATGTCCGCTCAGCTGGACACCGCGTTTAATTGTTGAAGCAAGGAAACATGTATTTACTGATATATTGTATGAAAACTATAGAAAATAAAAAAACGTTTTTAAGGCTTATTTTAGGTAATTCATTTATCAGACAGGGGGAGTTGTTTGTTTACTCTCTTTTACTAGTTTGTCTGATAAATGACTCACCTACAATAATTATATGTGGAAGACAGTATGAACCTTTACCAGACATTTATTTTTAATGCTGCTACTCTGATGTTTTCTCACATTTTAACACTCTAATACCAGTCATTACTCATTTCATGGAGATAATATGTGAAAAAAAAATATATATATATTTTTTACAAAAACTGTTAATTACAGACTAATAACAACAATTGATTTACACTTAAACATGTTACTCTAGATCAAGTTTATCAAGAACAGCAAAGTTACAGTAATGGTATGTATTGCAGTTTATGGGATGATGCATAAGTGTCTACTGTGTTGGCTGATATGGAACTAAAACAACAAAACCCATGAATATATAAGAGAACAGCTGTAGAATAGTTGTCCACTGTAGTGAGCACTATGCATGAAAGGGTTAAATTGAATTATCCATTTTAAAACATTTCCCTGTGGTCTACATAAACTGTAAATGCTAAGCTTGGGTCTGAATTCTTCATTAATTCAACTCCACAGGTCTATCTTCAACCTTATTTCTGTGTAATGACACCTGAAAGGTTGTTTTGGGCGCTGGCCCTTTAAATGCAAATGAGCCACTTCACGCTCAGATACATATTCTTCAAATATATTTTTTTTATTTTGTATGTTGTTATCTGTTGTTTGCTGAAATGTATAATAGTAATGTTTTCCACTATCAATTCCCCAATTTTATTTATAGTAACATAATTATTTTTTCTTTACTAATTTTAGTTTAGTTTTAGTTTTTAACTCACCACCCGATATGCTATGAGCTATTGTGAAGGCGGTGTGTGGCATCTTTGTCATCGTCTTCGTTAGCAATTTCTCCAAGCAATGTCTACAAAATCTGTTCACTGTTTTGAGATAGATTTTTGATTTTTTTGGTGAATTTTTTAATTATTAAAAATTTGCCTTTACCTGTACTGGTCCACATTTAGATGGCTTATAACATGAAAATGGTTAGGGATATTATTAATACAGTTACTATTGAGCAAAGTTATAATAGTTTTGGATTTTTCATTATAGTTTAGTTTTATTTAGTTTTGACTTTTTTTCTCTAATTCAGTTAGTTTTAATTAATTTTTTATAGCAGGCTAGCTAGTTTTTATTATTATTTTTTTTTTTTTTCTAAATGCTTAGTTTTACTTTAGTTTTTTCACATCTTTTATCTTCGTCACTGTCGTATTCAAAGAAATCCCATACAGGACTCTGCTACTTTCTCCCAACTTTAGTCTCCATGTTGCCAGGTAGAGTGGGGACCAGAAGACGACTCAAAACAAACACTCGACTCGAAACAAGTGACAAGAAGTGACGAACCGTGAAGTGCCGTAAAATTGCTCAAGCGAAATAAATCGGTTTCATATCAATTCGACATCAACAAAGACAAAACGAAGGGAATTTTATCCAAAATTGTATACGTTTTAGTTAGTTTTGTAAGCACACAATAGTTTCAATTAGTTTTCGCTTTTTCTTTTAACCCTTTCATGCATAGTGGTCCCTACAGTGGACAGTTCTTCTGCATCTGTTCTCTTGTTTATTCATGGGTTTTGTTGTTTTAGTTCTATATCAGCCAACACAGTGGACACTTATGTATCATCTCATACACTGACATTCATACAATTACAGTAACTTTGCTGTTCTTGATATGGCAAATTTATTCATATAGTACAATTCATATGCATGCTTTACAAAAATGGAAAAGACACAGGTTAAAAACACACAATTACAATTAAAACATAATCAAAAAACATAAATAATAATCAATTAAAATAAAATAAAAGAGAAGAGTGCAGATAGAACACTTACAGTTGTGATATAAATCTGATCTGCAGTAACATGTTGAGTGTATATCAATTGCTAGTTGTTATTAGACTTTAATTAAACGTTTTCTTAAACAAAAAGTTCCTTTTTTTTTTTGCAATTATCTCCATGAAGTGAGTAATAACTAGTATTAGAGTATGATCAAATGTGAGCGAACATTAGATTAACTGCATTAAAAACTGTTTTTATTTCATAGTTTTCACACAATTTATCACTTTCTGTTATTGCATTTTAAATACATGTTTCTTTGCTTCAAAAATTAAACGTATGGTGTCCAGCTGAGCGGACATTTTTGTAACTCCATGTAAAATAGGTTCATTAAAAAAATTTCAATCCCATTGTTTTTTGGGTTTTTTTTTTTTTTTCATGCCTAAAGAGGAATAAAAACACTCAGGAAAAAAATCTTGACTAAGGTTTTCATAATTCATGCATGAAAGGGTTAATTATAATTTTTATTTATTTCAGTTAAGGAACATGTTTTTTCAATTCTAGTTTTCGTCATTTTGTTAGTTTTCGTTAACGATAAAAAAAAACAAACAAACAAAACCTTCTATTAAGCACTGATAGGAAGTCATATTTGGACTTTTGTATAATTAGTTGAGTTCTCCTCCAGTGAAAGTACCACCCACTTCTACTGGGAGATCGATCTCCTGCATGAAGACCACAGGACAAGTGATGTGACATTCACGTACGAATCGAATCTTTTGAACAGCTCTTTGAAACGAATGATGGGAACTGAGTCTTTGTAAAGAGCCGTTCATTTTTCTTTTTTTTTTTTTTATTATGATTTTTTTTTTTTTTTTAAGGAGGGAGTGTCCGATTGCCTGTCGGTTCCGTGTCTCTGCGGAGGCATTGGCTTTATATACAGAGTAGAAGTGAGAGAACTCCTGATGTGGTATCATTTTGATATTTACATTAGCGATATCAGGTTTTTTGCAATGTTACTTGAAGTATTTTATTTGCACTACAGTTTTTTAGGTATTTAAGTACTGTAATTGCAGTGATTTATCACTGTTGTGTTTTGTGCAATTTTTTCCATATGTTTACACACATTTATTCTTCTTGTTTTGAGGAGAATTTTATTTATTTTTATTTATTTATTATATTTCGAACATGCAAAGAAAAATAAGACAAAACAAAGCAAATTAAGACATAAACAAAATAACATTTAAATGGACAGAATCTATCTTCAAGCACATACAAGTCTGAGTATTGCATGTTCAAAAAGGAGTAGGAAGAAGTACAGGGTGACCCAAAAAAACGGGAATTTTTGAAGTGCGCATTGGCAGACATGAGCAAGCGGCAGCACTGCGAGACAGTGACCTTGAGCAAGTAAACACACCCCCATTTTAGTAACCATGGATTTTTTGAAAATGAACAGGGGATCTCAGTCACTGTCACTGCGAATAGTTACGTGGAGATGTTACAATCCTTCGTTACACCTGAACTGAACAATTTTCTACAAGTTCAAGAAACCTGGTTTCAACAGGATGGAGCGACATCACACACTGCACGGCAATCATTGGAGGCTGTGCGAGAATTGTTCGGTAACCGTGTGATCTCAAGATTCGGTAACGTTCCCTGGCCCCCTAGATCACCAGATTTGTCCGTTTGTGATTTTTTCTTGTGGGGCTATCTCAAGAGTAAAGTGTACACGACTCGACCAAGAACTCTGGATGAGTTTAAAACAGAGAATTCAGGATGAAATTCACAGTATCCCAGCTGAGATGTTGCAGCGGTCAATGAGGAATCTCAACAGCAGATTTCAAGAATGCGTTCATACAGGAGGACGCCATCTACAGGAAGTAAGTTTTAAAAAATGAGAATTCCATCGTTGTTTCTTAAATGGCATGTTTTAAGGTTTCAATTACTATGAATAAAATATTTTTCTTCCATCACTCTTGGTTTTATTGGATTGTCAAAAAGTTCCCGTTTTTTTTGGGTCACCCTGTATAAACTTAATTAATCCTACCCCTCAGTGCTTTTGCCAGTGAATAAAATGTTATTTCATTAGAAAATGTTTTATTTTCTTCTTCATTTTTAGGCTACAGACTAGTCCAAATAATGTACCATGATGTTTTTTGTCAAATTCCATCATTTGCCTAATGTCGCCTCTCATGTCATGCATTTAACCCACACATTTTAACTAAGTATTCTTTTTTACAATAAGATAATATTTACTAATTAAACTAACTAATTAAACACCTTTAAAATGTAATGTCAACCATCCCATGTAGCCTATTTAGTCATTAAAACATTGGTGTTTCAAAATAATGCAAAAAACATAAAAGAGCCAGTCTTTTGAACGGCTCTTTTCAGTGAACGGCTCCCTTCGAAGAGTCAAAAGTCCCATCACTACACAGGACTTGAACATAGCACCAGAATCTGACTATTTCACAAATTCAACTTATTGATTCTTGATGGAACATGCTGGTGAGATACAGGTTGACTCTGGTCCTAGTTTTGTTCGCTGTAAGAACCTTGGTGATGAGGCACTTGGGCACTTGCAAATGAATGTAACGTACTGAGACCTCTAGATGTGTCGAGGTGTGTGCGTATGTGTGTGTGTGGACTTGGCGACAGGCTGCACAGTGACACCTGAGTGCCAGACTCAGGACTGGGAGTGTGTGAGAACCAGAGTGAACTGATGGGAGGGTGTGGGAACCTGTCATTCTGCAAGGAAGACTCAGCTCCTGTTACCAGAGGATCAGGCTTTGCTGCAACTCGAACCTCACTCTCATTTTCCTTCGCCTAAACGCACACACCTTCTCAAATATACACACACTTTCTCAAACACAGTGTCAAATTGGCAGAATTGAGGGTTTTGTTACGGCAGACGGTTGAGTCAGATTAAGCAGGATGCTGATATCTCTCGCATTTTTCACTAAATCTCTCACTAAGAAGATGGTTACATTTTTTCCCCCCCGCTTATCAGTTTTTCTTTCAAGAGCAGATGTTGGCAACAAAATCCCACAGTAAGCTCCAGATACCGCTGCCTCGGATGGCCTCTTACACAGGGTTTCAGTGTAATAATTCAGAGCTCAGAACCTTTATTGTGCCCTGAGGGGCGACCTGTGGTTGGGCTGGGCAAAGTGTGACCACAAAAAGACATGATTCAGTTCATTACCACAGGCATAAATACAAGGTAAACACACCATAAACACTATGGCGTATCCATGTGCTGTATATAGCTGCAGAATTGAACGCTTTCCCTCTGCTATTCCAAAAACACTTACTGTATTTCATTTTTAAGTTACATAACGTCAAACTAGAATTGAGGAGTGTGTTATTCTGCAAATCTACTCCACTTTCCTTTAACCCATAAAGACCCAGTGCTATTTTTATGGCTGTTCCAAAATATTTTTTTTTTCTGTATATTTAGCTTTTCTTAAGTGATTTACCACCATTTATTATGACATTATCTTCTGTATTTTGCGTTTTTTCAGTGAACATGTAATTTTCTATATTTAATTCACTGATCATGTAGATGTTCATAAAAGCTCAGATTAAAGTTCAAGGTTATTGTATAAAAAAAACAGAGAAAGCTGAAGAAAAAGTGACTTTTTCTGTAAAATCAGTGTTTCCATCCACTGTCTTTGATCTAACTCCATGTGTTTTACTGGAGAATCAATGTTGTAGAAGATGACAGTGTTTCCACATTCACTACACTGTAAAAAACAAAACAAACAAAAAAAAAAAACTGAAAAAACGGTAATATTCCGGCAGCTGGGGTGCCAAAAAAATACTGTTAAATAACAGAAAATAACCATCTCATGAAAATATGGTAATTTTCCATAATTAAAATACAGTTTTTTGCCTCAACTTTACATGAGATTTTGCATATTTTTTTTTTTACTTTTTAATGTTTAATAAAGAATATTTACATGTATTAAAACAATCAAATTACCTATAAATATATATATAAATAATTTTCATTGAGACTAAGTTGTACAATCCACTGATAAAAACTGTATTGTGACAGTTTATCAGCGCTTATACATGTTATACATTCATAAAAATACATTTATTCAACATTTTTGTTGTGAAACCTCCCGTAATTACACAAGATATTTGTCAATTAACAAACAAGTCTTGTTAAACTTATAGAACAAATACTTCTTTTACGGTTGATTGTCAGTAATTTTATCTCATTTTATTATTATTATTTTTTTACAGTATTAAACTTGAAATTAACAGTTTAATCTCATGAATAGAAAATAAATATTTGTGAAATTATGATACATTTGCAAATGTATTTAATATTTTTTTCCGCAACTGTATTTAAACAGAAGTGATTACATAACATCGCAGAGCTCAACATATAGTGGAATAGTAACATTAGGTGCTCATATGCTGTTGAGCTTTTATGAATAAATGTGTTCCAAAAATGGCTGTTTCGTATTTACATGGACATTTACCTCTTTCCCTCTAATGTTAAGTACTAGCTATTAGCCACTGTGAAGAATTTAGCACCTGTAAACTAAGTTTGTTTGGTGTGTAAATACTGGTAGGCAAACTAATTTTGGTGTGTTTGGTGTGATAGACTGTTTTAAAAAAACGCTGACGTGATAGCATTTTAACGTAATGAGATCCAGCTATGTATTTATGTCATCTGTAGGGAACAAAAGTTTAACAGCTTGACTTATGTGGCAAGGGAGAGAGAGTTTGAGGATGAAGACTGGTGACAACGCCACCTGGGGAATTACACCCCAGGAAATTAGTAGGAGGCTCACAGGTTCGAATTGACAACAATACCACAGGGGCGTAGACGGTTTCGATTTAAAACAATTTATTGAATGAATTATTATTAAAAAGACTGCTATTAAAAAAACAAGTAATTAAAAAGCTAGCACGTGGCCCATACGGGTGAACAGGGCCGGGGCTTACCACTATGGCAGGGATCCAACAAAATCTAAAAGAAGGGAACCGCAAACCAACACCCGTGAACTGCACACCAACAAAACTGGAAGCTTTGTGAAGAAAATTCCACCACCAGGGATCACGCTGCCACCCTAGGCCCACGGCACCTGTTCAAAAGAAAAGAGAGAACAATTTAAAAAAAGGCCACGTGCTGCCCCCAACCCCTCAACTAAAGTAAAGAAAAAAACAATTAATCAGACTATAATACACAAAATTAAACAGCACAATAACAAACTAAGAATAGACAAACTCAATAAACCAAGATTCAATGAAACACAAATGGAATGCATACAATTATAATAAAACACAACCCAATAATACACTAACACAAAACAAATGATGATATTGTAACAAATGATTCAACAAAACCAATTCAATATAACACAAACAAACAAACAAACAAACAAACAAACACTTAACACAACGGAATACAAATTAACCAAATGAAAAGGAACCACCGAAGAGGGGGATGGCGCATCCGTGTCGCTCCGCACAGGGGCCACGGATGTGGGATTAAAATAAAATCATAAAATCGGTCAAAACAGCCAGAACAGCAGTGCTTCGGAGGGTGAAGGAAATGGCGGTGGTGGACTCTGGGAATGTCCGCTGGCTCCACAGTCACGTTACGTGCAGAGTGGAACTCTTTTTCTTAAACCCGGCTTCACCACACTGCAGCATAAACAAGAACATAATTAGCTCCGGGAGCCAGGCAACAAGGACAAAACTGCTCCGACAGACGGACAACGGCGACCTACCGGTATACACACACCCGATGAGACGCCAACAAGGAAACACGCTTCCACACGCTGTTCAGGAAGTCAGTCGCACTACAACGAATGGTAACATAATAAATGAGGGGGTACTAGAATGCTTTCGCGCAACCGACCAACGGTGGATTGAAAGCGGCTTACCTTTTCAGCCTCGCCGACCAGCCACCAGCGTTGCACTGGATTTTAAAAAGAAACGCCACACAGCCAACGCTGCTGCTGATGAGGAAGAGCGAAAGGAGAGAAAGTAGTTTCACCTGCGTATATATACGGCAGGTAGCGCCTCCCTTCAATCAATGCCGATTTGGCACACGGGGGGAAGGGAGGAGCAAATCCTCCTGCCACACTTATGCCCCTTTTCCACTGCATGGTACCAGCTGAGCTCGACTCGACGCCACTCTACATGGTTTGGTACACTCCCATCACTTTTCCACTGCAACTGGTATCACCTCGGCGTGAATGAGATAGGTGTGGTTGGAGTCGAAACTGTCGTGACGTCGTTTTTAGACGACATAAGTCTCACTTGGTGAACAGTAAACAGTAACGACAATGGATTACATTGAGGTGGTGTTGTACTTGTTGCTCGGTCTGTGGCTTTTGGTAACAGAAAAGGTGAAAAGACAGCCAGAAACGGATACAAGCGGCGAGACGAAAGATGCTTGAGAAGCAAAGGAGAGTTATGAAAGCCATACAGAAGTATGGAGCTGAAGACCAATGGATTAGAGCTGCCAAGAGATGACATCTGAAGGTTAGCTGATGCATTATATACAATAGATGTTACATTGAACGGTGTGGTCTATGTGGACCAAGCTGCGAGTAAAATGATAGAGAAAAGTAGTTTTTGTCAATATAGGCTATCTGAAGATCTGCTCTGCTATCACTCTTGTCAGTGTATGGTGTTTGCCTTAGGCCAGAGGTGTCAAACATGCGGCCCGGGGGCCAAATCCGGTCCGCCAAAGGGTCCAGTTTGGCCCGTGGGATGAATTTGTGAAATGCAAAAAATTACACTGAAGATATTAATCATTTTAGTGCAGGTTCCACATACCGACCAATTTAATCTCAAGTGGGTCGGATCAGTAAAATACTATCATAATAACTATAAATACTCACAACTCTGAATTTTTGTCTTTGTAAACGTAAACATTTTCATGTCATTTTACTGTATTTACACTAAAATAATAATTTCACACAAGAAAAACACAAATAACCTGAACAAATATGAAAAATTTGAAATATCTGAAGTACCAATATTCTGCCCCTTTATTAAATGTTTTGTGTATTTGTTGATCCGCTGTGATCTGTAAGTTGTAATTTACATGTGTAAATAACAAATTGAGACATAATATTGTTAAATTTGCACTTCGTTTTCTTAAGAAACTTCAGTTTGTTCATGTTATTTACATTGTTTTAAAGGATAGTTGATAGATGTTAACATTTTCATTGCGTAATTTTACTTTTTTCACTCTACAACATAGAAGAAAATTTGAAGTTGACATTATTTACATATTATTATGTAATTATTTCACTGGTTCGGCCCACTTCAAATCAAATTTGGCTTAATGTGGCCCCTGAACTAAAATGAGTTTGACATCCCTGCCTTAGACGCTCATGCCTTGTCGCACATGTGATGACGCTCCCTCTGACCAATCGGTGGCCGGCAGTGAGATTTCAGTGCCAATCAGTCCAGACAGATAGAACCTCACTGGAGGAGGTATGAAAAAAAAGTACAGTTACCAGGTACAACCCCCAGTGGAAAAGCATTAAAACTGAGTAGAGCCAAGTTGTCCTGGAAAGGTGCAGTGGAAAAGGGGCATTACTTATTTAACATACTTACTGTTAACTAAGCAATTATTTATTTATTATTATATATTAACATATAAAAAAGCCAACCTTTTACTTTCCTGGGGCTCAGGAGGTTAATGATATGCTTGAATGCACAATATGTTGCTTTTCTTTATCATTAATATATTATGCAGAAGGCATATCTGTAATTTGTTTACTGTCCGTTACACATGGTTGTCTGTTGATGGTGCTGTATGTTGTATACTAAATCAACATTAACTGTTCACCAGAATGAAAAGCCACCATGTGAATATGTCCTACTAAATATGATGTGAATAAAACTGTAAGCCTCCCGGTGACATGCCCGGAATGATAGAGTTCAGTCACACAGTGTGTACGTTTTTGGGCTTTTATTGCAGTAATATGAGCGGTTCGTTGGAGTTAACCTGTAACTGACTCTAATGCGACCACTGCAGAAGGCCGTTAGACCATGTGAATGAAATTCTCCTCCACGACACCTGACTCCACCTTCCAGGATCCTGTGCTTCCCGCAGATTCTTTTACATTTCACCTCAGGCTCCGTCTTTTTCTTTTTTTTTTTTTTTTTTTTATTATCAACCCTTTATTCCCTGAGACATTATTTCAATGAACTGGGCTGTTTGAGATCTGCAGCTGTAGAAGTGTCATAAAAGCTTAATGTGTTTTCGGGTCAAAACAAGGTAATAACAGAAAAAGAAAAGAGAGAAATTGAAGTTTTACAGGTTTGTACCAAATAAGGCACTGAGAATGTACATCAATAAGAGATTTAGGATGTTGAATATGAACTGTGAACTGGAACACACTAAACAACAACAAATATTTGAATTTTGGAACAGTAGTTTTGGTTTTGGGGCTTTGTTTTTCTAAAAAAAAAAAAAAAAAAGTCCAGCTGCCTTTTGGCACCTGGTTGAACTCGGAAAATCTGTTACTGGGTCAAAACTCAGTAAAAACACAGTAAAAAAAAATTTAAAAAACAGAAAATCACCACAACACTGGAGAAAACAGCAAGAACAAGTGGTGCCAGGCGCAACAAACCCCGCCCTTTGCAGGTATTGTAGCTTATTTTGGCATCGATCCAGCTGATGTCATCATGTCTATGCGTGTGCTGATGTCAGCATATCAGTAGCCTCTATATATGTGCCAAGTTTGAAGTAAAGTGAAACAAAATTTCTTTTTTTTTTTACAGACATTTGAAATTTTGACCATTATAAGTAAATGGGAGGAAAAAAAACATTTTAAAAGTTCATAAAAATGTTTAACTTTGACCTACTTTTCCCAAAATGTTATCACATCTAGTCTGGATTACTGGCAATCTATAATCCCAATTTAGTATGAATTCACATGATAGTTTTGTCGCTACAGACATGTGAAATTTTGCCCATTATAAGTAAGTGGGGGAAAAACATTAAAAATTAAAAATTCCTAAAAAATTGAAACTTTGACCTACTTTTCCGAAAATATAATGATAATTTATTATGGGTCACTGGCAGTCTTTGAACTCAACTTGGTATGAATTTAACCAATACTTTTGCTGCTACAAACATTTGAATTTTTGGCCATTTTAAGTAAATAGGGAAAAAAAAAAAAAAAAAGATTTTAAAAATTCCTAAAACATTTTAACTTTGACCTACTTTTCCCAAAATGTAATCAGATCTATTCTCGGTCACTTGCAATCTATAAACCCAATTTGCTATGAATTCAACCAATGGTTTTGATGCTAAAGTGCTAACAAACAAACAAACCGAACCAAAAACAATACCCCTTGCCTTTCCTTTGGGGGGGGGGGGGGGGGGGGGGGGGGCAACAAAAAACGACAAGGAAAACGGTGTAAACTGCAAACCATCTATTTTTATTATGAGCCATTCTCACTCACTGCACTTGGTTTTACACCCCATTACACAGGTGGCGGGGCATGCACTGAGCATGCTCAGATGTCTAAGGAAAGCACAAGGTCTATTCTCTCAGCATGTTTTAAATTTTTTGCCTAATGAGCAAACAGTTGATTTTTTATGAATATTTAAAATGAATCATATGTTCAGAACGCTCACCACAGACACATCAGGAGCTAAAGGGTTAAGCTGCAGGATTGGACTTTTTACTCATTTTAATAACTGTTTACATCCCAAACTGTCAGAACCTTTTATTCACACATGGAAGTTCCAATCTTAAGAACTGCTTTAGACATAGAAAAGAAGTATCTCATTGGGTAGGCTATACCAAAATGCATCCAGTCCATTTATTACTCTGACTGATTGGTTCGGCTACAGATGCACTCAGTCATGACAAAACACCCGTGCTGTGACATTTTTCCTGCTGAGTGCATTGATTCAAACACAACTTTACTGGGTATTCACTTGCAATATTAAAAATAACTGCTCAGCCATAAAATAGACGATGTTGTATGAAAACATTTGTATTTGATGGATCGTAACTTTGGATTGATGAAGGTGCCTTTAACCCATAAAGACCCAAACATCCACCAGTGACCAAAAGCATCTACTGATCTAAAATGTCTAATGCAGTGGTTCCCAACTTGTTCCCAAATTTCTGAAGACCCCAGACATTCAAAACGGAGACATTTTTTTGCTAAAATTAATTTGTTTTTGATCATGCAATAGTTCGCTATACTATGTTGGAAAAAAAAAAAACATTAATTTTAGATAATATTTAGTCTATATAATGTATATTATTATGGATGGAGGCAGACAAGCCAGGTGTAGATTACTGCACAAAGTGAGAATTTTATTTTCCTTGGTCAGGATATGTACAGTCAGGGCTGATAATTAATACTGAACAAACAATAACTCAAACTATGATTTATGAAAGAGCTGCAGCATCTGAAACCGACCACAATGAACATTTGAAAGATAAACAGTACTACAGTGCTTCAGTTTCAGCTTCAGAATTTGTCATGTCTTTTATGTATTGTGATTGTCTCTGTCAACTCACCATATATTTTTTATTAGTAAGTTCTTTTTTTTTTTTCTTTTTTTTTTTTGTTATCAATTACTAGAAATTTCAGGTGACCCCATTTGAATTCCAGGCGACCCTATGTGGGGTCCCGACCCCAAGGTTGAAAAACACTGCTCTAATACCTGCTGATCCACTAATCCTATCAATACATGTAAATAATTGGTGTAAAATGCTGTTTGTCATCTTTTCACGGTCATCAGATATGACTCATGTGGGCGCTCAGAGGCTCTGTAGTTACCATGGAAACACTGTCATCTTCTACAACATTGATTCACCAGTAAAACCCATAGAGTTGGATCGATGACAGTGGCTGGAGACACTGGGTTTATGTTCAATTAATGATATCTTTGCAGAAAAAGACACTTTTTTGGATATAATAACCTTTAAATTTACTCTGAGTTATCATAAACATCTAAATTAAATATAGGAAAATATTTGATTTACAGTAAAAAATACAAAAGACAGTGGATAAAATGATAATAAATGGTAATGAACTACGTAAGAAAGGTTAAACAGAGAGAAAAATTCATTTGGGAACCGAAACAAAAGTAGCACTGGGTCTTTATGGGTTAACATGGAGTCTGATGACATTTCACTGCAAATCTACAGAAGCAGTAACAGGTCATGTGACTGAATCATGGGAGTTAAAAACAGTCCATGCATAACAGTGATCAGCCAGAGGCGAACAAACCCACTGCACCTGTACTTTGTGTACTGCCGTCTTAAATATCTCTAGGGAAATATTACTGTAACATCTGTGGTATGCTGCCTGGGAGCGTGAATGGAACAGGCCTCAGGTCAGTATAAGTGTGTGGCAGAAATATGGGATTTTCCTCTAAAAGCTGCACTATTTTACACAGTGGAATAAACAAGTAGAGCAAAAATGCTGCTGAGGTGCTACAATTTTGCATCCAGTTTCCCAAAAAATGTAACCACTTCAACAAATATGTTATTGCATTATTATGAATGCTGCAATATAGCCAAGTACATTCTCTCAAGGGCATTTTTAAGGTGTTACATGAGTGTTTTCATTTTATTCTACTCTCTACTCCACTAAATCTTAAGCCTTATTCACACAGGACCAGTTTTTTTTTTTGTTTTTGTTTTTTTTTACATTGAATATACTGACATTAACCCTCAGTCCTGATGTTAAGGTCAGGTTCGCCACTTACAGAGAATTGCTGACAGACAGAAAAACGATCCTCACTTTTCAGATGAGTTCTGAAAGATTTAAGTGTTTTCTTTCAGTGAATTTTCATTCATTTTCATGCATTATTGTTATGGAACAGATAGTTTATATTTTTGTTTTTGATATGTGTATTATTGTTATGAAATGGACAGAGTTTATTTTTGTTTTTGATATGTGCGCTATTACTGCTACGAAAAGGACAGAGTTTACTTTAATGTGAAATGCTGCTGTAAAATGGACAGTCTATCTTTGATATGTATAGCAATTTTGCGTTTTTGTGCATAGTCAGAATTTAGTCTGATATGTGTAGGATTTTTTAGTTACTTATGGGATCTGACATGAATTTAGGGTAAGGCAAGGCAAGTTTATTTGTAAAGCACATTTCAGCAACAAGGTGCTTCACACAGGACATTGAAATACAACGACAAGGGAAGAAGAAACACATTTAAAACATTATAAAAGAAACATGTAAAAGGTGATTAAAATTAGCAAGTAAGAAAACAGCACATAAAATCCAAAAATATAAAAACACATATAAAAAAAGAGTTGCAGTGCAGAATTTCGAAGGAGAATATAAAAATTAAAAGTAAAAAGCCTTTTAGTCAAAGGCAGCAGTGAACAGGTGAGTCTTTAACTTTGAACTTAAAAGAACTCAGACTCTCAGCAGACCTGATATTTTCTGGTAGTTTGTTCCAGATATACGAAGCATAGAAACTGAACGCTGATTGTCCATGTTTAGTTCTGACTTTTGGAACACAGAGCAGACCTGCACCAGACTGCCTGAGTGGTCTGGATGGTTCATACTGGACTAGAAGGTCTCTGATGTATTTTGGGCCTAAACCATTAAGCGCATTATATGCTAGCAGGGTAGGTTGAAGGATGGGGTAAGGGGGCAGGAGATTGTAGGTTAAACTTCATCCCGCTCCTTTTCGAATGTTGGACTTTCTTTTATATAATCCTTTTGTTGTTTGGTTTTAATGCAAATTCGAAATTACAAAAATAAACAAACAATATTTTTTGCTATATTGTGACATGAGCCTCCATGATTTCAATCTAAAACACTCTTTAAATTTCATTGCAGCACTAAAAATTTATTTATCCATCCATCCATCCATCCATCCATCCATCCATCCATCCATCCATCCATCCATCCATCCATCCATCCATCCATCCATCCATCCATCCATCTATCTATCTATCTATCTATCTATCTATCTATCTATCTATCTATCTATCTATCTATCTATCTATCTATCTATCTATCTATCTATCTATCTATCTATCTATTTATTTATTTATTTATTTATTCATTCATTCATTCATTCATTTATTTTTAATGATATTTATTTATTTATTTATTTATTTATTTATTTATTTATTTGAAATTAAATTTCATTGCAGTAATAGTGGCAAGGCAAATTTATTTGTATAGCACAATTCATACACAGGGCAATTCATAGTGCTTTACAAAAAGGAAAAAGAGACAAGTTAAAAACACACAATTAGAGTTAAAACATAATCAATAAAACATAAATAATAATCACTTAAAATAAACTAAAAGAGAACAGTGCAGATAGAACTCTTTCAGTTGTTATCTGCACAGTTCATCATCACTATTGAAGCCTCCATCATCCTCGACTAAGAAATATTTTGAATAAAAGCATGGAGGAAACATAAAAATGTTCCATATCCCACCAAATCCCAGGACCTGTATATTTGCTGTGATGGGAGTGTCATTTTACAAATTACAGATGTGGCTGATTTGCACAGAATTAAGTTCACAGTTGAACTCTGTAATTATCACAAATTACCAGAGGTTCACAGTTAGTTCTATTCCTGTGCAAATAGGCCGTCAGATGTAAATAGTGCATTCTTTACTTCACTGCATTTATTGCATTAGATACATTACAGAATCATATTTTTAACCCATAAAAACCCAGTGCTAATTTTGCAGCAGTTGGCAAATTAATTTTTGTCTCCATTTAACCTTTCTTAAATGATTTATCACCATTTATTATTATATGATCCTCTATCTTTTGCATTTTTCAATAAAAATCTGGTATTTCCCCACATTTACTTTACTTATCATATAGATGTTCATAAAAGCTCAGACTGAAATTAATTGTCATAATATTAGAAACAGAGAATAATGAAGAAAACGTGACTTTTTCAACAAAATATATCATTAACTCAGTGGTTCTCAGTCTTTTTCTGTCGGGCCCCCCTTTAGAGGACGAAAAATCTCCAGGCCCCCCCAAAGCCAGCAACATTGTAAAAGTGGTGCAATTATAACTTTTATTGAAAGAAACGTCAATATTATAACAATACTTTTTGCTTTTCCTTGAATAATTTGTTGTTCAAATTAAAAATAACTTAGATTTTTGCTTGAACAATACAAATAAACTCAACAAGACTGCTCCGAGACAATATTTTTCCAAATAAAAATTGGAAATGCGCAATTATCTTACAACTATGACAATAAAGTTACTTTTTTTTAGAACAACAAACAAATTTTGGTAATGAAGATAAACATTTTAACAATATCAGTGGCTGCAATGAGCCTGTTTCCGTTGCACATCTCAGAACATTAAAGGGCAAACTGTACGAATTGTGCAAAAACAGATTCCACACATTCCAAGTTTTTTTTTTCCAGTCCAATCCTTGTCCATTCTCCAAACCTAAACTCTTTGTCTAGTCCAGTAACAGATCCACCATGGCAGTAGATTTGTTTGTTGTACGTCCCTAAAATGAGTCCAGGGTGCTCCAACACTAGAATATTAGTTCCACCTGCTACATGTTCTAACCTGAAGGAAAAAAAAAACAAAAAACAACCACCCAGGAGTGATCCCATGCCCCCCCGGCACACCTCCGCGCCCCCCCTGGGGGGCCCGCCCCACACTTTGAGAAACACTGCATTAACTGAACATAAACCCAGTGTTTCCATCCAACTCCATGGGTTTTACTGGTGAATCAATGTTGTAGAAGATAATGGTGTTTCCATGGTAACTACGGAGCCTCTGAATGTCCAAATGGGTCAAATCTGATGACCATGAAAAGATAACAAACTGCGTTTACACCAATTATTTACATGAATTGATAGGATTAGTGGATCAGAAGTTATTAAACATTTTATACTGGTAGATGATTTTGGTCACCAGTGGTTGTTTATGGGTTAATATGAAAGAAAATGCCTCTTACATATTGATTTACATTCAGTAATTAAAATGTACTAACTGAATTTTGATTAATGCATCAATATTCTTTAACATTATGAATAAATTACTGTTAAATGGGCCATTGTGTATTTCAACTATATTGTGATGATATATTTTTATACCTTTACTTATGTACGGGTTATAATCAAGGACTTGCCTTGCCTTTTTGTTATGTTTTCATTTCCATTACATACCTATAATCTACAAAAACAATCCTATACTCATATCATGTTCTACTTGATGATATATGATGCATTCCAATCGAGCAAAAATGATTATTGACTGCGTATCCATGGTTACAGTGCAGTAAGGAGGGCTAATGCAGCATCACTCTTAGGGTGAATATGAAACTATGCGTTGTATGAAGAAAAACACCTTAAAATATACCATATCACATTTAACCATCATGACAATTACAACAATAATAACAAAAACATCTACAATATGAATCCTAAAAAAAATTAATATAGATATCTCTTCTATAACATTCTGTTTCAAGGGAAGGTTTATTTACTTATTTATGAATTTAGAATTACAGAGACATGTTCATTAATAGACTTTTTCTGTTTCATCAGTTGTTTAATTTTCATCTGTAGTCCCAGGGCAGATATAAGGACAGACCAAAAAAAAAAAAAGTCTTAAAATAGTCTACATTAAAACAAAGGGGACACTAATACTAAAATATCTCAGAGTTCACTTCACAAGAACTCACAAAATACTTTGAAAAAGGTTAATAATACATAAAAAGGCACTCTTCAGTTTATAAGAGTAAGAGCTGGTTGTCTTTTAACCATGGTTTTAATTCATTTTTTATTAGGAATGTGTGTCATAGATAGATGTGTCATAGATCTGATAAAAGATGGATAACTGTTTTCAATGAAAAACTGTTTTGTATGTTAACAGGCAAAAATGAGCCATGTTACCTCATGTATGACCATCATCTGTTCGTACTACTTTTCCTGTAAAATATGAGCTGAATTTTATGAAACCCTGTTATGGTGTTGTTGTTTTTTTGTTTGTTTGTTTATTTATTTTTTTTGTTTTTATTTTGCTAAACCCACTTTTATTAGTCTTTGGTTCATTTATTTGTGTATTTGGACCCTAAGAGTTCCAAAAGTTTGAATTTGAACCCTTCAGGTGCTGAAAAGCTATCTTTATATTCAATTGATTTCTACAACATGTTTCAATTCCTGCTTAATATGTTGCATCCATTACTAGTTATGTCACAACATTTGCACATATAAGGTCAAGACTTCTGACGAACATTTCTCCGAGTACGCCATATTTGTTTATCAGCAGCAGTGGTTGTAGTCCATACTGAAAATATGTCCAAACTTCGAGCCCATTACCTAAAATGTTCATTTGCTGGTTGAACAGGACAGAGCAGCACAGCCAACAACCTGGAGGGGGTGGGGCATGAAGGGGCTCATTTGCATTTAAAGGGCCAAAGCTAAAAAAAAAAAAAAACCTTTCTGGTGTCATTACTCAGAAATGCACTGGAAAAAAATCAAAATGTTACCTAGTGTATTTTTCTCATTTTTAGTCAGAATATCTCATTACACTTAAAATAAGACATAATCAACTAAAAAGTAACTTTTCAGTGAGATATAAGAACTTATTTTAGACAATAAATCTTGAAAATCTTATTTCAAGAAATCTTACCAAGATAATTTTCACTTGTTCCATTGGCAGATTTTTTTTGCTTAATTCAAGATTTTTTTTGCTTAATTCAAGCTCTTAGTTCTTATAGCTCACTGAACACAGTATTCTTTAGGTCACAGATGTCAAATATGCGGCCCGGGGGCCAAATCCGGCCTGCCAAAGGGTCCAGTCCGGCCCTTTGGGTGAATGTGTGAAATGCAAAAATTCACTAAGATATTAACAATCATTTTAGTTCAGGTTCCACATTCAGACTAATATGATCTAAAGTGGGTCAGATCAGTAAAATACTATTGTATTAACCTATGAATACTCATTCATTCATTCATTTTCTGAACCCGCTTTATCCTCAATGGGGTCACGGGGGTCGCTGGAGCCTATCCCAGCTACTTATGGGCAATTCCAAATTTTTCTCTTTGTAAATGTAAACATTTTCATATATGTACACTAAAACAAAGCATAATTTTGTAAAAACTGTGAATAACCTGAACAAATATGAACAACATGAATTATCTTAAGAGAAGTAAGTGTAATTTTAACAAGATTCTGTCTGTAAATGATAAATTGAGGCATAATATTATTAAAATTGCACTTATTTATTCAGTTTGTTCATGTTATTCACATTTTTAAAGGGTAGTTTGTACACTGTAAAAAATGACTGTAGAATTAACACCAAAAAGTTGTAAAATTGTAACATAAAAAAATGTAAGTGACAATGCAATGCAAAGTTGTTAATTTGAAAAGATTTTTGAGTGAACGATTGAATCAAATATAGCTGTAGTTTTTACAGAAAGAGTATGTGTACAAAACCAGATTTGTATGTAGAAATGATGTATTTCTGTTGTTTTTAGAAAATAAAACTGTAAATTGAAATACAATGTGGTGCCGTTTAAATTGCAAGACCATAATGTTGAAAAAACGGCATATTTGCTTTTATATATATATACATATATATATATATATATATATATATATATATATATATATGTAAACATTTAACAATGTAACATTTTAAACTTGTAAACTAATAGGTTGGTAGAGTTGGTAGAGCGGCTTGTCCAATAACCGAAGGGTTGGTGGTTCGAATCCTGTCTCTGACTGTCCACATGTTAAAGTTTCCATGGAAGACACTGAACCTTAAATTGCTCTCAGTTGGACCTGGTGGTTTTGGAAAGTGCTTTGGACACCATGAAGGTGAAGAAAATGTGCTAAATAAGTGCAGTCCATTTACCATTTAAATCCAGTGTTAAATCTCCATGTTTAAAATGTTAAATCTACATGTTTAAAATGTTAAATCTACATGTTTAAAATGTTAAGTCTACAAGGTACTCTGCAAATATGTTTACAGTTGGATGTGTTTTTTACAGTATTGTTCTGGAAACCACAGTTGCCAGTTTTTTTTCTGTAAAAACAACAGGATTTTTTTACAGTGTGGATGTAAACATTTTCATAATGTAATTTTACTTTTTTTACACTAAAACATAGAGGAAAGTTTGGAGTTGACATTATTTATATATCACTATGTTATCATTTTACTGGTTTAGCCCACTTCAAATCAAATTTAGGTGAATGTGACCCCTGAACTAAAATGAGTTTGACACCCCTGCTTTAGGTGATTATGTCTTATTTTAAGTGTGATGAGATATTTTGACTAGAAATGAGAAAAATACACTTGGTAAGATTTGGATTTTTGCAGTGTTGGGTTGAAGATGGACCTGTGGAGTTAAATTAATTAAAAATTCAGACCCAAGCATAGCGTTTACAGTTTATGTAGACCACCGGGAAATGTTTTAAAATGCATAATTCCATTAAAAAAAAAAAAAAAAAAAAAAAAAAGCAAAATATCACTTCTTTAATATCCGTGGCATTTGTGTGTATGTGTCTCCGCAATAGACTGAGGCAAAACCTAAATCCAGTTCCCACAGTCACGTGTCACTGCTGGCATTTCACCCCGAGGTCACCCAGACAACATGTGTCCCACATGGACATTACCTCATCATTGTGGCATTAATGCTGTCGACTTTGACCTTTGACCCCACTATTGTCTCTTTGGTCTGCGCTTCGGTGTTTGTCTATACACGTCTCTTCTTTCCTGGTGATGTCACAACTGCTCCTGTCTTTTCAGCCTTTGATAGCAACGATGTAAAGCAGGACAGACTGAGTACAGAGACGACCATTGACTCAAGGCCACTTGGTTAAGACCTTGGGAATCTAAAAATGTCAGTTAGTATGCCAAGGCACCGTCTCCACTTTTCACTTTCTTCACTGCATGTTGCATGTAAATTGAAAATTAAGGCGCTTTCAGACTGGAAGAATATTTCCATAGTTCTGATAACTGTTGAGGGATGTATCCCCTTATTTATGGCCACAATGCAGGACCTGAACATGACTAGTTTGTAAATTATAATTTTACGAATATATTTTTAGCTCCTCTCTCAGGGTAGATGCTTTCTCAGGAGGAGATGAAGCTTGAGTATGTGTATGTGTACAGTGATTGTTCCAGGCATAAGTATTAAGAAAAAAAAAACAACAACCATTTTTAGAAATCTGTAAAAAGTGAAGTGTAATGAAGCATCTATCATAAAAAAGAGGAAAACAGTTAAATCAGCTGCCAGTGAACTCCACGCTTTATTAAGTCTGTATGTGAGGAAATACAGCAGTTTTGACTTGTAAATACAAAACATTTTATTATTAACCCATAAAGACCCGAATATACACCAGTGACCAAAAGCATCTACTGATCTAAACTGTTTAATACCTGTTGATCCGCTAATCCTATCAATACATACAAATAATTGGTGTAAAATACAGTTTGTCATCCTTTCATAGTCATCAGATATGACCCATTTGGACGTTCAGAGGCTTTGTAGTGAACATGGAAACACCATCATCTTCTACAACATTGATGCCCCAGTAAAACCCATGGAGTTGGATCAAAGACAGTGGATGGACACACTGGGTTTATGTTCAGTTAATGATAGATTTTACTGAAAAAGTCACTTTTTCTCAAGTTTTCTCAGTTTTTGGTAGATGACGGTGTTTCCACGGTAACTATACAGCCTCTGAACATCCAAATGGGTCAAGCCCATAGATGCCGGGCGTCTTCAATGGGACTGAGTGGAACAGGTTTTTTCATTGCCTCAAAACTGGACGGTAATTGGATAAATGCCATGATGTTGTCCCGCCCCCGGACGTCGGGCATCTCTGGGGGTGAATGGAGCTGTGGGCAGAGCTCGGCCGGGCTGGACGCCAGAATCCCACGTGCTGATTGGAGGATCAGTTGAAAGCCTGAATCCCGTTTGATTGACAGCTATTTTGAGATCTACTCCTTCACTAACACAGTTCAGTTTAATACCGTCGCACATTCTGCTGTGAAATCGAGAGAGAAATCACTACGAAATTATTCGTTCATTTCTTGCACTGTAAATAAAACACACTCATTGGACTTCCTTGTTTCAATTTAACATAATTTCAGCATTTTCTTGTTTCAGTTACATAATTTAATCATTTCTTGAATGAGTTTAATATCGTTTTGTAGATAGTTAAATCAATCAAACTGTCGGCTAGGTCGGAGTGAAAGGAGCATCTCTTGTTTAAAAAGACTGAAGTCTTACTCTCGCAACACAATGGGCCAAAAGCAATCTAAGCAGCCTAGCTCTGCTGGACATTCAGAGGACACTGGTCCAGTCCCTGGAAAAGATGCCTACTTGGTACGATAAGGTCACTGAGCATTTTCTTAAAAAGGAACGGAGGGACAAATTTATGTTTAAATAACGTGACCTTTTTTTTTTTTTTTTTGATGTAAGCCAACAATGAGCTTCCCCTGTCTGAAAGATGAGCAGCCGCCACTGCCCTCCAACCTGCTGTAGGGAATTTATACATCGTACTGTACATATGTTTGTGTCTTTGTTCAGTCAGAGCCTCCCTAACCTGAGCCCAAATAAAGCATCCAGGGTAACCTCACTTATTTCTTTGAATAGGATGACAAGGAAGATAAAATATATGAAAAAACTGAAACTAATACTAAAACTAAACTAAACTAAACTAAAACTAAGCATTAAGAAAAAAACGACAACTAATAAAAACTAGCAAACCTGCTCTAAAACCTAATTAAAACTAACTGAATTAGAGAAAAAAAGTCTAAACTAAATAAAATAAAACTAAACTATAATTAAAAATCCAAAACTATTATAACCTTGTGTGAGACATGCCACATTGATAGGTATAGCTTTAACTGAAATCTGAGGAACTGTATGTCATGAGGTGTCATGTGGTCAACCAAGTCTTCTGAGCCCACGTGAGCTGGACTCCACAAAAAGTGCCAAAACATTTGATATCACTGTGATTTAACCAAAACAGCCTTATAGAAAGTAGAAGATAACCAAAATATCTGTGCATTAATGCCATGTATAAATGCTGTGGTCCTTGAACGCCACACGGCTAACCTGTATCTCAGTATAATATCTCTGCATCTCATAACGGAAGCATGTATCACTGTGCCAGTATCCGTGTCCCTGTGTGTGTGTGTGTGTTTTCTCTTGTATGTGCTGGTCCTTGACTGCTGTGTGGGGGTCATACATTTTTCATGACGCTCCCTCTGACTGACTGACTGAGATTACATGCGTGACCAGTGCCCGCACACACACCGGCTGCACGCTCACCGGGCCGCTTCACTCTGCTTAGCACACTGTCCACACATATCAATGCCGCTGCAAAATCATTACTCTGTAGCGTGGAGTCGGGAGGGGGCTACTCCTGCAATGCCTCGCTCCTCTCCCCTCTTTCTCAATAATCCATATTCATACAGCATTTCAGATGAATAGGAGTGAGCAGGCGAAGCAGCTAAGGCCAGTTCCATCAGCTCCGCAGGCTTTGATGTTAGAGGAGAATCTGTTGTAATTGATCTGAAGGAAGGCGGAGGTTATAGCACAGCGTCTTTAATCCTCCAGAGGAGGGTCTAATTATTCTGTTGCTGCAATCAATGGCTGTGATTGTTCTGCATGATGTGGCACCACTCAGCATCGGAATGATGACTTTCATAAGATGATGGAATTAGCTAGAAAGAAAAGGTCCCCGTAGTTATTGAAATTAACGGGCAAAAATTCAATTGAGGGTGTTTTGAGTTACGGCATAGTCGGAAGAATGTTTTGTAGATTATTTCTCTGATTATTAAGGTCTGTAATTTCCAATTAAAGTTTATCACGATGCTTCACCGAGCAATTATACATTATGTTCCTCAAAGACGCAATAATCAGTCAGTTGGTTTGGAAAGAAAGAAAACTAATCTGCAACTAAGTAAAACGGTCAAACGTATTCGTTGACGCCTCTTAAAAATTTGTGGAATTCAATACTTCTTTTCTACTGGTTCTGTCAAACCTAGATTTTGTCAGTATTTTTTTGACCATTTCATTTCTGCTCACAACTATTTGGTGTAAAAGTACTAGTTATTGTAATAATACTGAACTTTAGTTTCTTTTCAGTTTATACATTTTCATCCCCTTCCTGTCCAGTGAAAACCAAATGTGTTGATTGTCTTTGTAATAAATTGAAGGATGAGGGTTGAAATAAAAACACTCGCCTTTTCCAAACTAAATCAACTCTTTAAACACACTTGGACTCAATCGAAAATGCATTACCTTAAGATTAAAACTACTGTTTTTATGCATTCTTAAGTAGTCTTTTGAGGAACATGTGGTTCCAACAAGAAAGTGGTCGCTTTTCCATTGACCTTCAAATTGCACAAATATAACTTGCGCTTGGAAAAACAAGAATTTCGCCAAAAGTTTTTGCACTGGCAAGAGCTGGTTTTTTGGGCATAGCACAAACGGTATATTATGTAAAACTGCAATGGAAAGACCTTTTTTTGGCAACTAGAGTCAGGTGAATTAAAAAACCATTGACAGACGTTACAACAAGCAAAGAAGAAACATGTCGTGGTATGTGTGGACACACCAGGAAACCCAATCATTTTTTAATTTAGTACGAGATAGAGAGGTAATATATAATAATAATGAATATATCTGTAAATCAACACCATAGTTACGTTCATCGCCATGTTTATGGAATGACTTCTTGTGTCATCTCTTGATAATAAATAAACAAATCATCGCATTTGTGATTTAATAGAAAAACCAACATTATGCACTTCTGTTTTTTCGACATTTAGTAAATATAGGTAAAGTTTTGTGCAAATGTCCAATGGAAAAGCAACAAGTGACACGATCCAACATTACCGGACCAGATTTCCATTCCAATCTTGTAGAGTCCGTACACCAAGTTGTGTCCGTACACCATATTCAAAATATGTTGGTCTAATTTTATTGTTTTGATCAATATATGGATTTTTTCAGCACGCATGCTTTGGACACGACATCTATGCAATAAACAATGTATGATTATCCTGAGTGCTGAAACATTTGTATATCTTTGTAGGCATTAAATATAGAGGCTATTAGGCTGGAGTGTCCGTACACCCAATAATTTCTGATTTGACAGGGGTACAAGCCTGCGAAATTTTTAATAGACACTATACTACAAAAATATTTTGGACTTTAAAAGAGAAATATCAGACAACTAAAATGGCCTGTCTGATTTTTTGATAGAGCGATATTATTTTTTATCTAAATGTGCACCCTTTCTGGTACCCTTGATTGTGATCAGGCTGAAACTAAGATCTGAGTACTTTCAACATGCTATAAAGAGGAGTTCTTATTTCTCTACTCCATAGGTGTGTTCTAGTTATTCACATCAAACTACATTCACAGTATTTAAGCTCACATTTGACTTCAATCCATGGCTTAACATTGTTTTTCTTCCTAGCACTAATTTCCTTCCCCTTAACTCGCCTATGTCTAATCCGATGGCACAAGTCAGCGCTTTCCACGCAGCTGCACCGCACTTACTTAACTCCGCAGAGATGCTCAGTATCTCCACAATACTCAGAGCCTACTTAATGTAAAGCGTGACCAAAACATTTTGCAAAGGGGTCCACCGACCTCTCTGCAAATAATCTCTGGCTCGCATTAATCGGATTTTACAAGAGGTGCTTCGCAGTAAAAACCTCTATTACTTTTCCCATTCTCCAGATACTTATCTGTGACGCCATAGTGATTTTGGTAATATCTGTCGGGCTCTCTTCACCGCTCTCTGCATGTCTCACCTGATCTATTACTTTCACCCCTTCTCTCTTTTCCAAATCATCATGCACAAGACCTAAAAATGCTCGCAATTAGTGGTAGTCAAGCGAGCCATCGTGTGAATCACTGAGTGGCTCTTAATTATACAAGGCTTTTAAACTTGTACGGCACTCGAGGCCTCCCTAAAAAGCATCATCGCAACTAACAGGCTGTTTTGCTAAGTTTCTTGGTGTTAAAATATAGATGGAGCTGCTGTGTTTTTCGCCAGTAGAGTGTGTTTCTTTTTGATGTAGCATAGAGAGGGTCAAAGAAGATGCTTTGTGGGTGTGTCTGTATGTGTGCAAGCAGTGCACCCTCCTCAACGTTTCATAATTCTGAGCAGAGTTTGGAGAAAATCACCATATCGCCCTCTGTATCTAGTCTAAATCCACCGCTGACAATTTCATGCTGTGCTTTTGCTGAACTTAAATAAGCAGGGAAAAAAAAAAAGAAACCTTCAGATGCGGACGTTCCTCAGCAAAAGGAAGAAAATCATGAGGCAATGAGCTGTTTAAATATGAATGAGTGTTGTGTGAATGTCTCTGCTCTGATATTTAGACAAGAACAGATCCCAGTATGCTGTGGCTGTGTCTTCAGCAGTTGCTCAGGGGAATGTAGCTGCTCTTATGGTGTTTTATAGTGGAAATTCTGTAAAATGTTTATGCCTGAACAAGATCCCTGGGAATCTTGGGGGGAAAAAAATCCTTTCATTGTTTCGGCATCTCCAACGTGCATTTTATTTTAACTAACAGTGTTCCTATTAAACAGTGATACCTGCTGAAAAAACATTGCGCCTGGCTCTAAAATGTCAAATCCTGGTGTTTTAATGTCCATTTTTACTCATAAAAGTTTACCTTACCATGTAGGTGTGCTTTAACCCATAAAGACTCAAACATCCACTGGCAACTTAATACCTGTTGATCCACTAATCCTATCAATACATGTAAATAATTGATGTGAAATACTTTAGTATGTGTTTGTGTACAGTGATTGTTCCAGGCATAAGTATTTAAAAAAAAACAAAAAACTACCATTTGTAGAAATCTGTAAAAAGTGAAGCTTAATGAAGCGTTTATCATTAAAAAAAAAGAGGAAAACAGGGTTAAATCAGCTGCCAGTGAACTCCAGGCTTTATTAAGTCTGTATATGAGGAGATACAGCAGTTTTGACTTATAAATACGAACGTCTTATTATTAACCCATAAAAACCCAAATATGCACCAGTGACCAAAAGCATCTACTGATCTAAACTGTTTAATACCTGTTGAGCCATTAATTCTATCAATACATGTAAATAATTGGTGTAAAATACAGTTAGTCATCTTTTCATGGTCATTAGATATGAACCATTTGGACGTTTAGAGGCTCTGTAGTGAACGTGGAAACACTGTCATCTTCTACAACATTGATTCATCCTACTATATAATGCACGTTCTGTGTCCGATGGCTCAATGTTGCAGCACAGGAGGGCGTTTGTATGGATTTTCCTCAACCTTCACAGGCCCGATCGCCACCAAACTCGCCAAATGAATAGAAACATTACCTGACTGTCTACTACGCACAATTTTATGTCCGTATTCAAATGTTGTGAGGTATGCTGTGCGATTTTCCTGACTGTCTGCTACACACAATTTTATGTCCGTATTCAAATGTTGTGAGGTATGCTGTGCGATTTTAGCCTCTCTCTACTTTGAGTTCTTCATCCCTGCCGCCATACTCCATTTTCGGAAGTGGTTATGCTGCCGTTCATGAAATATCTACTGCTAGCAGACGATGCTACAATGTGAAGGCTGCAGTTCACTACTGCTGTACAAGTTTAATCATGCTTGACAGGCCAAACAAATACATGCTCTTCCCTTCATGCCTCACATGTTGGCTCAAATTATTACCTGCACAATGCATGATTAAATGGTAGTTTACAAATGGATAGTGGTGGCAGGCAAGTTCTACTTATCATGCTATCGTACAATGGCACCACGGGTACAATGCTGCTAGTCAGTAAAACCCATGGATAAGTCACTTTTTCTTCAGTTTTCTCTGTTTTGAAATAATAACCTTTGAATTAATTTGAGTTTTCATGAATATCTAAATAAAATATAGGAAAATATATGATTTACATTGAACAATACAAAATGCAGTGGATAATATGATAATAAATGGAAATGAACTGCATAAGAAAGGTTAAATAGAGAGAAAAAATTTTTTTTCAGTTTTCTCTGATTTTGCTATACAGGGTTCCTTCATGTTTCTACATGTTAATTTAAGACTTTTAAGAGCTTTTTAAGACTACTTGCAACAGAATTTATTTCACAGCCTATTTCACGGCTATACTGGCAAAAATTTGTGACTCCTAGAATTCAAGAAAATGTATTCATTTACTCCAACGCCTTGATTCCCAATGTTCTGGGCTATTTCTCACCCAGGGCTGCAAAATTAACGATAATAAGTTCCTAATTTCAGTATAAATTTTCAGGTGGAACTGAGCAGACTAATGTTACTTTCTTTGCAGTTTGGACATTTAAGAGACACATTTAAACACAATATAGCAAACAAGTGTATAGCAACATAACTTAAGACCTACCACACATTTAAGGTATTAAAGGCAGATTTGTAAATTCAATGCTTTTAAGACTTTTTTAAGACCCCTGGATATAACAGCCTTCAACTTTACTCTGACCTTTTATGAACATCTACATTTTCAGTGAATTAAGTATGGGAAAATACCTGATTTTCACTGAAAAGGTGAAAAATAAAATAGACAAAATATCAATAAATGGTTACAAATTAAAGAAAGGTTAAATATAGAGAAAAATAAATTTGAGAAGTGCCTGAAAAGTGGCACTGGGTCTTCATGGGTTAAATGAACAGCTTTTGGAAATTGGAATGAGATGGGCTGTAGTTGCCAAAAATTTCAGTGCTTTCCTAAAAATATATCAATCTGTGAGCTCACTTCACACAGCAAGGGCAATTGTTCAGTTGTGTCTAACTGCAACATTTTGACACAGACTTTAAATAGAACAAATTTAAAAAAAAAAAAAAAGTAATTGCTGATGTACAATTATATGCTAAAAGCTGGCTCCACCAACTAATACTGGTCAAAAGCACATAAAAAAAAATAGCTGTTCAATAAATTAAGGCCATACTATGAACAATCACCACACAATTTGGAACCTGTTCACTATCTACAAAAAATTAAAAACATTATAATCTTTTCAGCCCATGTTCCACATAGCCTTCATATACACATGTGTGTGCTGCCGCTTTTCCATTACACAGTTTTGACACAACTCACCTCTACTCAACTCCACTCTATTCGCTTTCAATCATTTTCCATTATAATTGAGTACCAAATCAATGTTGATGGGGTCCTGTGACATCATTTGTAGTGATGTTACCTGTGACACTAAAGCTTCGAAGCATGTGCCAAAAAAAAAAAAAAAAAACATTTTTCAGTGGAGCTTTGTATTGGAACTTAATTTGTTTTCTGCTGATCACATGACCCATGATGTACAAAGCTTCATTTGACACACACACCACATGACTGGTTTGGGGTTTAATAACATGGTCAAGTTATACATTCATTCATTCATTCATTCATCATCTGAACCTGCTTTATCCTCACTAGGGTCACGGGGGTCGCTTGGAGCATATTCCAGCTACCTACGGGCGAAGGCGTGGTACACCCTGGACATTTCGCGAGTTCATCGCAGGGCAGTCATACATTCATTTATTCATTTATTTAGATAAAGAGGAAGAAAGTCCAAGGCACTCTCTTTAAGCATTAAAATGCTTTTATTCTCATTCTTTATTCTGGCTGTGACAATTAAGGCATTTTAATGCTTAAAGAGAGTGCCTTGGAGTTTTCTTCCTGTTTATCTACTTTATGAATCCCTTTTCCAAAGAGCACCTCAAACAAATTCTTTTTTTGGTTCCTAGAAGCATTCCTTCCCATGATTTTTTCATTCATTTATTTATTTGTTTGTTTTGTTCATTCATGTTCTCATCAAATCACCCTGGGGCGCCAATAGTGATGTCTGTCCCTTTTTAACTTTTAATTTTTAATTTTAATTTTTAAATTTGATCCTGTTTGATTATTAATTTGTTCATACATCTCTCTAATTGTGTTGCTTCTGTTTTAGTGTTTTTACTTGCTTCGTGTATCCTGCTGTTATGCCCTCTGTCAAACCTTTGTTTTTAAAGGTGCTATACAAATAAATAAATAAAAATAAATAAATAAAATAAGGTGGGGTAAACATGACAAATTCATGGGGCCCAGTATTTGTGGGAGGCCCATAGAGCAGCAGAGAGGGCCCAGTGGAATTAGAAGTTGTGAAAATTTCATGTAAGATCCACTGTATAAGAAACGTGTAGAAGTCTGGAGGTGAATGTTCAAAGAATGTTAAGTTTCGTTTTTGTTTTCATGGTATCGTGGTCCGACAGATTGAGAAGGTAGTGAAGTTCTGTAGGGTCCACAATGATTATGCTTCCATGGGGTCCCATAATTGGTAGCGGCAGCCTTGAAATAACCCATACAGATTTATCAGCAGTGAAGTGTGAACCACTACCATCATGACGTCATGGGTTCATATATATGATCAACAGAAAATGAATGAAGCTTCAAGTAGTGAATCTTTTTTCAATACACTTGTGTTGAAAAGGTTCATTGCTTCAGAAAGCTCCACATTGCCATCACTAGTCATTCATATGCGACACAAACACAACACCACAATGGAGGGTATGGAGTCGCTCTCATGACTCATCCAGTAACGTCACTCCCTGGCCAATCAGTGGTCTGCAATCTGTTGATGTCACATTTTAGCTCGACTCACCTCACTTGGAACACTGCTGAGTAGGTACTAAAAAAGAACCTGGTACCAGGCGCTATCACATAATGGAAAACCTTAAAGACCAAGTAGTGCTGGGTCAACTAAAGCTAAGTAGGGGCTATTGGAAAAACCCTTTTACAAGCAACTTTGAAAGCTCTTCACATACACGTCAATGTGGAAAAAATCCAGCCTCTAAAGCAGGGGTGTCCACTCCTGGTCCTCAAGAGCCACTATCCTGCATGTTTTAGATATAATCCCTCTTCCAGCACACCTGACAGTCATCATCAGGCTTCTGCAGAGCTTGATGATAGGCTTATCATTTGAATCAGGTGTGTTGGAAGAGGGATACATCTAAAACAGGGGTCTCAAACATGCGGCCCGCCAAAGGTTCCAATCTGGCCCGTGGGATATTTTTGTGAAGTCAAAAATTCCACAGTCTTGAATTGAATTAAGAAAAAAAAAAAACAAAATAAAATTAACTTGAATTAAGGAAAAAATGTTGAATTAAGGAAAAAAAAATCTTCAATTAAGTAAAAAAAAATCTTGAATTAAGCAAAAAAAATCTTAAATTTAGCAAAAAATCTTGAATTAACAACTTCAATTTTTTTTTTCTTTGTTTTAGTGTAAAAAAAACAACATTAAATTATGAAAATATTTACATTTACAAACTATCTTTAACAATAAAACATGAATAACCTGAACAAATATGAACAACCTGAAATGTCTAAAGAAAATTAAGCACAATTTTAACTATTTTCTGCCTGTTAGTAAGGGTTTAGTGTCTTTCTAGACCTGATCCATAATACACATGTAGAAATGATAAGTTGAGGCAGAATATTGTTAAAATTGCACTTATTTTTCTTAAGAAATTTCAGTTTTTTCAGGTTATTCACATCTTTTTGTTTGGATAGTCTATAAAAGTAAGTATTTTCATAATTAAATGTTTTTTTTTTCCTTTACACGAAAACAAAGACAAAAATTTGGAGTTGTCATAATTTATAGGTTATTATGTTATTATTTTACTGGTCCGGCCCACTGGAGATCAAATTGGGCTGAATGTGGCCCCTGAAAGAAAATGAGTTTGAGACCCCTGATCTAAAACATGCAGGATAGTGGCTCTCAAGGACCAGGACTGGACACCCCTGCTCTAAAGTCTTCAAAAGAAAAGACAGTGCCACATGATGCATAAGCACAGAGTCTGGAAATAAATAAAAACAAGACTGACTGTAACTACTAAAAAAAAAAAAAAATCATGAAAGGATCAAATTATCATACATGACAAGACTTGTGGCGTTATTGATTGTACTTCATAAAAAGGGCAAAATTATCATACGTTTTTGTAATTATCATACATCTGGCAACACCACATGCGGTGGACAAATCTGCAGTGAGCAGATGAGGAGGGTCTGATGTAGACTTGCAGCTCTCATTTGTACAGTATGACTGCTTGGTAGAAAATTTTATTCATGACCTTGGAAGTCACCTTAATGTCTGCTCAGCGGGCGGCCTACCCAGCCTATGTTCCATATGAAAGCCTCAGAAAAAAAATACACAGTAGAAGTAGCTTGTGTCAGGCTTATTTTTGTCTCAGTACCTTTTCCGGGGCAATAAATACAGAATCATTCCTGCAGTGTTGCACATATTGATACTGAAAGACATCAATACTTCAAGTCTCATTTGCAATAAGTGAATTACTCTGTAAGCGTGTGTAGCATGGGTATCTGCAAAACCAGCCTGGGTTTTATTTGGTATTGGAAAATGAATGAAATAAATAGAATCATTGGCATTGCTCATCACTACCTTTAGGCTCAACGATTAAGTCTAAATGGATGCTTATTTTCTAGCTTCTTGAACATTAGTTTCCAGGCACAATTACAGAATTGCACTAGTCTGAGATGTGTGTAATGTACAAAGTAGTGTGAGAACCATCCAAAGCAGACCTCTTAATGAAAACATGTTTAAAATTCTGTTACACTTCACTTTTCATTGATGACAAAAAGTAATTTCATATTCAAATTGCAACTTAATGATTGAAGGAATATGGATTTGTGCAAAAGCATGTCTGGCATCGTGTGCTGTGTGGCATCTAAAAAGAGGTTTCTGGGTTGTTGTTGTTGTATTTAGGGTTCATAAGCCTGGGAATCGGGGCATACAGATGTTCAGGCCCACCCTGGATTCCAGTATTTACAGTACTGCTGCCATTCTGGAAATATGGCCCACTTCTTATACTGCGGCCTCAGACAGGAAGGACACAACGGGCTGCCAAGAGTTCCATCTGAAAAAGCAAACATGCACACAAAAGCTCATGGGCATGCATGTAAAACTACACTCAGAAGTCACACACACACACACACACACACACACACACACACTTAGGCTTGTACATGAAATATGCAGCAGAGGAGTCACTTCTCCAGGCTGCTGTGATCACCAGTGACTGGCAACTAAACCCAAATCCGCTCAGCTCTCCCATGATGATAGGGGATGGAGGGATTCGGGAAGAGAGAGAGAGAGAGAGAGAAAGAGAGAGAGGAGGACATTGGGTTTAGTGGGGCATCAATGAAGGCAGATGATTGGAGGCGAATGGGAAGTGAATTCACCAAATGGGCGGGTCTGTGATACAGACGCCATGGATGGAGGAGTGATCAGTCAACTGAAGTGGGGAGGAAGACGCTGAAGGATTTGACAGTTACACTGAAAGAGCAGAAGAGAGTGACGGATAAGGATGAGAGTGAGACTGGGGGATTTTAATAAGAGCTAGAGGCGAGTGAACTAAATACAGGGATGATAATAACACAGAATTAGTAATTTATTAAGAAGGTCCAAATGATTAAATTAGAAGGGAAATAATTACTTTTGCATCAAGGTTGATTAAAAAGTGGGGTTGGGTAGGGTTTAAAATTTCCAAGAAAATAGCTGATCGAGTACAGACTGTTGTTTATCTCAGGGGAAAGATTAAAAAGTGAAGACAAAGTGATATTAGATTTGCATAGTCAAACTTCATTTTTCCACTATACCAGCTCTGGAGAAAGGACTGTCTGTCTACCATTAAACCAATCACAATCATCTTCAGTGGTGGTAAGCCGAAGTTACGGCGACACTGTCTTTGCAAATACTGTCAGGTGGAACTTCTTTAGGTTCACATGGGGGAGGTGGGCCACAGCAAGTTTCCACACATGAAAATCCCACAGTCAACCAATCAACCAACCAAACAAACAAACAAACAAACAAACAAACAAACAAACAAACAAACAAACAACCTTCCAATCAACCCACCAACCAACCAACCTATCTTCCAATCAACCAATCAACCAACCAACCAAACAAACAAACAACCTTCCAATCAACCCACCAACCAACCAACCAACCAACCTACCTTCCAACCAACCAACCAACCAACCTTCCAACCCACCAACCAACCAACCTACCTTCCAACCAACCAACCAACCAACCAACCAACCAACCAACCAACCAACCAACCTTCCAACCAACCAACCAACCAACCAACCAACCAACCTTCCAACCAACCAACCAACCAACCTTCCAACCAACCAACCAACCAACCTTCCAATCAACCAACCAACCAACCAACCAACCAACCTTCCAGTCAATCCACCAACCTGCCAACCAACTAACCAAACCACCCACCCACCAACCAGGTCTTTTCAACATTCTGAATTGTTCAGACTTCTTACCACTAAGTTAAGGTAACTATGGAGAAAAGGTGCAGATATATCAGAGCATCCTGACATAAGTGTCATGGTTTTCCAATGAAAGGCCTCTTCCAAGCGACTACTTCCTATGTGTCCAGTTAGACTCACAAAACACACTAAATGCATTTGTGAGACTAAAGACACCATGTTTCAGGTTTTGTATCTTGCCTGCAGGAACTGCTAGTTTTAGTTTGGCTTTTCGTAGACTACCTTTACATGCAGGGAATACTCAGATTTTTGCCCTTAATACTACAAAGATGTGACAGTGGCTAATGAGAATGAATGTTCCATTGCATGTGCAGTGATTAATAGGTTTTTTTCAGCATCACTGGTCAAAAAAACAAAAAGTTACAGTATATTTTTATTCAATTGGTCTGAGAGGAAGTGAGGCTAGTGCATCTACTTCCCGCCTGTGTTTTCAGGCTGCAGAAAATCTAACCCACTATGATGCAATCTTGACTAATCGAGAGTGTTTTCAGACAGGTTGGGGGATCAGATACATGATTGACAGCTGTAACTACCAATCATTGATCAAATTTGGTCTCAGAAAGTGGCTTGACTTTTCTGTAATGGCATGAAATTACATCAGTCAGTCGTCTTCTGACTGACTGATGCTACAGCTACCTATGGGCGAAGGTGCGGTACACTCTGGACATGTCGCCACTTCATCACAGAGCTGACATATACAGACAGACAACCCATCACTCTCACATTCGCACCTACGAGCAATTTTTGCAGCTTGACCAATTAGTCTATTAGTGCATGTCTTTGGATGGTGCATGTCTTGGATGCAAAGTCCACACAGAAAGGTCTTGGTGGAATCAAACCCAGGACCTTCTTGCTGTAAGGCGACAGTGCTATCCACTGCACCACCATGCTACCCAAATTACATCAGGTTATCTGTAATTATATTGAGTCTTAATATGGTGAGGAGAGAGCTGCAAAAGGAAGGTATGTACATAAGGCTGGGTGATAAAACGATATCGATATATGTTGCAAAATAGCTTTTCCTCGACAGAAATATGAGACATGCTCGATACAATTTTGATAGAATTCATTTGTCCATGTTTTGACAGACATAAGAACAGCAAATCATAATTAAGTAACCCATCGTCAAGTTAGGTTGATGCCCACAGCACAGGCATAAAAGCAGCCACAGCACACGTACTAATATTCGGGGCTGCAGTGGGAGATAATGAGTGCTCCCTTAGGAGAAAATTTGACCGAGAACTTGGGCGACCGGGTTACTGAAAAGTAGGGTGCGGCATAGAAGCCGGGAGTAGGAGGGTCAAAGCGTGTTGGGTTTCATTTTCAGTTTATGCCAGTTACAGTAGTTACAGCAGTTACAGAATGCATCCCCTTGTGTATACCCCGGTATTATTTCATGAAGATGGTGTGTTTTGTTTGTGTTCTGTTTTAAAACTTGAAATCTTTTGTTTGCTGATCAGACTTTTAGTATAGTTTTAAATATATGTACCTGTTTTATTTATCTGAAACAGTTGTATAATGTTCTTCAGCACATCTGTCATGTTTAACCTCTGGTAGAAAATAAATCATATTTAAATAAAAAAATAACCTTCTGATGTCTTCACAACTAACTTATGAACTACGAAAAATTTAACCTCGACAAAAATAGAGATTTCATTTATATTGTGATACATATCGATATTGTTTGATATGAAAAAAAAGAAAAATATTGTGAAAAGATTTTTTTTCCATATAGCCCAACCAAGGTTATTATCGTTAGAAAAAAACGAACGAAATAACGAAAACTAGAATTGTAAAAACATTTTCGTTAACTGAAATAAATAAAAACTATAATTAAAATAATAAAACGATAACTAACTGAAACTGTACTGTGTGTGTCCAAAACTAACTAAAACGTATACAAATTCTGGATAAAATTCCCTTTGTTTTCATCTTTGTCAATATCAGATTGATATAAAATTGATTTATTTCCCTCAAGCAATTTCAGTTGCAGGCACCATATGACATTTAACGGTCCGTCACTTCTTGTCACTTGTCGTTTAGTCGTCTTCTGGTCCCCACTCTTCCTGGAAACTGGAGACTAAAGTTGGGAGAAAGCAGCAGAGTCCTGTCTGGGATTTATTTGAATTTGACGGTGAAGAAGATAAAAGATATAAAGAAACTAAAACTAAACTAAAACTAAGCATTTAGAAAATAACGAAAACTAATAAAAACTAGCAAACCTGCTCTAAAAACTAAGTAAAACTAACTGAATTAGAGAAAAAAAGTCAAAACTAAATTAAACTATAATGAAAAATTAAAACTATTATAACCTTGAGCCCTACCTTATATGTACATAGTATATCTCCAAATTCTGTTGTTCCCCCAGCTGAAACTTTACACTCCACACTCAGTTTCTATCCTCTAACAGATGATCCGATCAGTGCTCATTCTGCGGCTCAGAAAGCTGCAGCTGGAGCACAATGTGTGTTTGGCACCGGTATTTTCTGAACATTAACATTCATCTGTGTAGATGTCTGCAACCTTATCTTCATAGTTAGTTAGTTAGTTATCATTCTTGGTATGGACAGGTCTTTACACTTCAAAATGTGGCCAATATCAACATTTTCTCAATGAGATGGAGCTGTGGTCCTTGGAAAATACACCTGCTGCAATGTTTCAAAACTACAATAATACCAAGGCCAGAAAACTGGAATGAAATCTGGCTGTTCCAAAAGCCTAAGAAGAAGAAGAAACATGTAAGTCTAAGCACAGGATAAGGATGAGCGCTGGAGAGACAGTTGTGTTGTGCTGTAATTAGAACAGTTGCATTCCCATCATCCTCTCTTGTTCCTCCTCTTGCCCTAACTCAGGGTTTGGCTAATCCTCTGGTGTAGCACTTGCTGGCTTGGCCTTCTTACCAAGCTATTAAAAATACAACACACACACACACATACACACACACACAGACTGCACAGATACCCAAGGTCCTGCCAAAAAGCTGCTCTATTATTGATTCCCCCAAATCACATGTCTTCATCACAAGAGTCATGGTGTTACCATAAAACAGGGATAATGTGACAGTGATTATGCAGAGAGTGTCGGGATTATATTCATAAAGACAGTAACAGCATGAGAACAAACTCGTACATCAATATTAAAATATGAGCCGAAAGAAAACAAAAGGGTTTATTATTTGAAGTATTACAAAATTAAACCACATTATTTGCCTTGTGGGAGCGCTTGTTAATGTTTTAATTTATTTTCAAGTTGTATTAACTTTGAAACTTTTGATATTCCCTTGTAGTTCAACACTTTTTTCAGGAAGAAAAATATAAAAATCTTAATTAATTTGAAACGTTTTCTGACAGTGAACTGAGACTTACTTTAGTGTGTGTGCATGGTGGTAATTAGTAAAACAGAAAGAATCTAACATCTACAAAAAAAACACTGCCTGTTCTGCGGTTTAACCTGGATAACAGCCATAACAACATATTGGAACTAATTAATGACACTGCTAATTATATACTGCACTATATACAAGCGGCTTAGCATTTACAGATGGTTTATTTTCTTTTACAAAGCAAAAAATATATATTTTTTATGTGTTTCTGTTGTCAAATTATCTGTATCACAGAAAAATAGACTAATATTAGGTTATAATATGTGTGTTGAGTCCAAAGTCACCAAAGAAGAAACCAAAATAAATAATTCTATACCATTTAAATATTTTAAAGTACATAGATGGATTATAAATATATAAACAGTCTTGTTTGCCTCTTTTATTTATTTTTTTTTTATCAAGCTTGCTGAATCCCTAATACCAAGACACACTGATCCAATGTCCACTGTGTTTGTTTTTCCCTCAATGACTGAAACATTGCATTTTATATCACCTACTGGAGTCCAAAGGAGGCTGGGTACTTGAGACGGACAGCAGATAAAAAAACAACTAGAGTGCTTTCATGGTTGGAAAAAAGTGAATATATCATATGCATTGTTGCCTACTTTTTACGTCTCTGAATATACTTTTTTTATTACCAGTATCCAATCTCTGGCATCGTTTCCAAACCATTACTGAGAGCTGCCAACGTCTGAACATAACCCTAAATTGCTGAAACATGTTCTAGGTACAAATAGCAAAACACTGCGGAACAAGATCAGATATTCTGTCTGGAAACCAAATTAGTTGTTACTACTCTTACTTCTGCAAAGTTTTTCCTGCAGTTCAACTGTATATAAACAGAATTTGGAATACATACTATGTGTTTTATCATGTCCAAACTACATGCAAGCAAAGTAGGCTATATTTAGTGAGTTACTACTTCTTCTTCTTCTTCTTAGTCTCATGTAAGGTTCTTCTGCATCTTTGATAAACTTGCATAAAATATACATGAAAACATACAACACGCTTGGGAATAGTGTGTTATTGTATAATAGTGCAACCGAAGTATGGGGGATGATAATATTCATGGGTTCATCAAGGGAAAGTGAACATCAACATGAAAAAGTACATTTGCGCATATCATTTATCAAGTGGGCTCATGTTTTAGCTAAAGATCGCTATTTTATGGAACTGTTATCCTTCTTAAAATACCACTTACACAGTACAGGAGAAGTTCCGAACCTTCTGCTAGGCTGCATTAAATTAACATAAAGACATGCAAAAGACTGTCTATTACTTTGAGAAATTTAAATTCTGAATGATGATGTTGTGAATTCATACACTGGTCACATTTCAAAAGACTATCTGTGAACTGTTACAGAGAAATTACTCTTTATTTGTAATTTATTTATATCAGTATGGACCTCCACAAGTTGTAAATAACACTGTGTTAGTATTAAATACATTAAAGAAAGCATTGTGATTATAACTGGCTTGTTTTAAAAAAATAAGCCAACATTTTGGGTGATGCATACAACGGTAAAGAGTCGTCCACGTGTTACTATGGCAACCTGTCCATGTGTTACCACATTCTCATGTCAATAAAACAGAGACTTTCAATATTTTACTCCAAAATTTATTTTTAGCATAGTTGAACATAATATCTAAAAGGTTTTGTCCTACTTGATATCAATTTCTGTCGAGAACCGCATGTTTTCAATGTTTCAAGTCCATGTGTTACCGAGCAGTAATTTTACATTTTTCACTTAAAACTTTTATCTCCCCAAATTTAGTTATACATAATGTTAAAGTACTTATAAATACCTACTCAAATATGTATAATACATGCATATAAGTTACTCTGCTTACGTGACAGAGGCTGTTGAACACGAAATGTGTCCACGTGTTCCCGCTTGATCGGACCCTCATGAAGAACCTACGAAAAATTTCTTTGGAGCCACATGCTTTGATGTAGGAACAGGTCACTAGATTTGAGACTTCACCGGGCTAAATAGGTGTTTTAACCCTTTCATGTATAATGGTCACTACAGTGGACCGTTATTCTACAGTTGTTCTCTTGTATATTCATGGGTTTTGTTGTTTTAGTTCCATATCAGTGGACACAGTCGACACTTCTGCACCATCTCATTCACTGCAATTCATATCATTACTGTAACTTTTCTGATCTTGATAAACCTGATCTGCAGTAACATGTTTGAGAGTAAATCAACTACTAATTGTTATTAGACTGTAATTAACAGTTTTCTTAAACAAAATGTTGTTTTTTTGCGTATTATCTCCATGAAGTGAGTAATAACTAGTATTAGAGTATGTTAAAATGTGAGAAAACATCAGATTAGCGGCATTAAAAATGTTTTCACACAGTATGTCACTTTCTGATGATGGGTTTTAAATATGAGTTTCTTTGCTTCAAAAATTAAACATATGGTGTCCATCTGAGTGGACATTTTTGTAACTCCATGAAAAATAGGTTCATAAAAAAAAAAAAAAAAACAACCTAAATTGCATTCTTTTGTTTTTTTCAGATGCTTAAAAAGGAATAAAATCACTCAAGAAAAAAATATTGACCAAGGTTTTCATAATTCATGCATGAAAGGGTTAATATGTACTACAGTATTTATGGAATCACAGTTTAAGGGTGTTTTCACACTGGGTATCCGTGCCGTACCTGGATACGCTCGCACCAGATGTTGCGTTCACAAGCACATGCCACGGCCCGTGCCCGAGTACGAGTGGCTGTTACAGGGCTGAAACAGTAGGTGGCGGTGTGGAAGGAATTCTGTCGCTATCCAACAAATATGGAAGTCAGAAGAAGACAAACCCTTATGTCATCAACCCAGCAACTGTTCTGTTCACAGGCAATACTTTTCTACCTGTTAGCCTGTTTGAGGCAAAGAGACGAAGAGCGACCTTCGTTGTCGGTTCGGTTGGTTAGGGGAGCCTGTTCCGTGCGGATCCGAGGCTTTTTCAGGAGACAACAGAAGCGCTGTCTATGATCTCGTGGTGATTAGGTCACTTCCAGTCTCAGGCACGGATCACTTTCACACTGCAACATACCGTACTGGAGTCCACTCAGTCCGTACCCTGGACTACCTTCTCAGCTGGACTCGGGTATGCTACTCATGCACGGAACGTTTGTATTCACATTGATAAAATTAAGCAGACTTCATAGTCCAACGTACTCGGATACAGACTCGGGTGTGCAGTGTGAAAACACCCTAAGAGTTCTTATTTCTTATATATTGCGGCGTGTTTGCCACATTGCATTGTGCGTACTGGACATTTTGCTTGATTATGTTCTATTTTATGTGCAGGGGGTTCAGCAGGGTTATTGTGTTTGTGTGAATTAGGTTAATGTGTGTGTATGATGATGTTAACTGCCTTTTTATGTTTATTTTTATTTTTCATAATACACAGGAGTGATGCTGTAGGCTCAACAGTACTTTACTTTTTCATCTGTATGTATCAATTACCCTGGGTTACAAAAAAATGTTTTTTGCAAGTTGTCTAGGTTTTTTCAACTGAATTAGGACCATTTTGCACCGCTAAATCCAAAAATGACATCTTTTTCTCAATCAGGTCAGGTTTTTCTGCTAATTTGACTTTGAAAAATTTGATCTTCTCACAAAATTGATTACATTTTTGTGACTTCATCAGTTGATTTTTTTATATAGTTCTCACCCAAAATAGGTTTTAAGAGAAAAAAATCATTTGATCACTTGATTCCTGTTAGGTACAATGGTGTATTCACCGCAGATGTAGCAGAATACGTCAGGCTTATTTTTGCAAGATCTTCTAATCGAAGCCATTTCATTCACCTGTAATATTAAAAAAAACATTAATCATAAATTGGCAAAAGTAAAATCTTCAGAACTCGTTTATTGCAAGAAATATGAAAGAATTTGTATCATATGATGTGAAAATGCCCATAAATGTAAGCAAAAATGTTAAAAAGCCAATATGTAGCATAGTTCAGAAAGTTGACCTGATTGAGCAAAATTAATGTGATTTTTGAATTCAGCACACCAAAATTATCCTAAATCAGCTCAAAAAACTTAAACAATAAATTGGTTGTTGACCAGTGTTATGTATGTTTTGCTATTTTACACTTTCCCTTGCCAAAGCAAAGGCACTTCCTGTGGTCCTGAACTCTCAAAGAGCAAACTTCCTGCCACTCCTGCAACACACACACATACACACACTCTAAATATTACAATTGTTTCTACATTTGTCGTCCTTTATACAATGACAGTTCCAAACCACAGCGACTTACAGAATTTGTATGAACCTCAACATAACAGGAGTTTTATCCAAATGATACATTAGAACACAGGTGTCAAACATGTGGTCCAGGGGCCAAAACCGGCTTGCCAAAGGGTCCAATCCGGCCCCTGGGATGAATTTGTGAAATGCAAAAGTTACACTGAAATTACACTGAAGACATTAAAAATCAAGGATTTTAAAATAATTTTAGGTCAATTCAATCTAAAGTGGGTCAGACCAGTAAATCATAATAACGTATAAATAATGAAAACAGCAATTTTTCTCTTTTTTTCAGTTTTAAAAAAGTTAAAATGACACAAAAATGTTTACATTTACAGACTAGCCTTTTACAAAAAATGTGAACAGCCTTAAATGTCTAAACAGTATTCTAATTTTACTAATATTCTTCCTGTTACTAAATGTTTTGTGTATTTGTAGATCCGCTGTGATTTGTAAGTTATAATGCACATGTATAAATTATAAACTAAGGCATAATACTATTAAAATTGCGCTCATTTTTTAAAAGAATTGCCAGGTTCATATATTTGTTCATGTTTTGTTCAAGTACAGTTCATAGATGTAAACATTTTTATATGGAATTTGACTTTTTTTCACTCAAAAACATAGAGCAAACTTTGGAGTTGACATTATTTATAAGTTCTTATCCTATTATTTATATTATTTTACTGGTCTGGCCCACTTTATAAAATATTAGACTGTATATGGCCTCTGAATTGAAATGAGTTTGACACCCCTGCATTAGAACCAACAATCAATTCAGGAAATTCCTCAAATCATAGTGAAATATTAACAAATATAGTGAAATAGTAGAGATCCATAAAAAGAGCCTCGTCTCCAGTGGTTTTAAAGAGCAAGATGCAGCAAACACATTCAACATTTCTGATGAAATTTCCTAGTTTTATCGTGTAATGTAAACCATTATTGTCTCTATGCTGATATGTCCACACTGCTGGTCTTCAGCCCATGCATTCTGAAGTGTTTCAGCAGTAGGCATTGTTTAATCTGACGCTGGTTCTTTTGCCTTCTGCCTTCTTACAGAATCAGGGAGTGCTGCCATGTGCTTTTTTTTTTTTTTTTTTTTTTTTTTTTTTTTGTAGGAATGGCTTCCATCTGCTCTTTTTCTGCCATACAGCCCAGATCACAAATCCAACCACAGCTCTGTCAGAGTGGTCCTTTGATTTTTTGGTTGCTTGCTGACTGAGGCTCTTGTTTTTGGATTTGCACATCACGGGCTCTTGAGAATTTGTGATGCTCTGAATTTCTAAAGATGGATATTGTGCTTTAATAACCTCCCAACAATTCAGTTTTTGTCTCTTCTGCTGCTACTTCACAAAATGATTTTAGTCAGTTGTAGGTTCAAACACTGAGTGGTGTAAAAAAAAAAAAAAAAAAAAATCTCTGAAGGCCTTATGGTTAGAAAAACAGATTGATTTTCACCATGTCATTTTGTCGACAGTATGAAAAAGTAAGGGGAATCTGGAAGCTGATTTACATCTTTGGCTTAGGTTCAACTCTCCACATAATTCTGCCAATGAACCTTTTACAAAAAAAAGACAACAAGACCCGTCAGGAGAGCATGAAAATGAATGAAGCCAATATTCCAGAGTAAAATAACCGTCTGTCTTCTCAAACATCGTGTTTCTCCTGAGCCGACAGAGCAGGCGGGGTGAATCACGGCTTTGCTGTGATCTGAACGCACCAAACTCTCACAGAATAACCCAAGGTTGACTTACAAATTCCAAAACACAAACTGCGAATACACAGTCAGTGTGAAGCTGTGTTGAGGGTTTATTTGATGTCCACTAGCTGACTCCGATTTAGAGCTTGTGGTTAGATCACACGCTGCACTTTGACAGGCACAAGTTGAAAGAAGTACTCGAAAAAGACCCACACTCACTCATTTTTGCTTATCCGTACAAACACACACTGATATTCACATGCAGAAATATGTGATTTTTTTTCTACCCCCCACTGAAGACTTCAATTAACCAGCGACTCTAGATACCCTTAGAGATATCTCAAACGAAATGGGTTACAGATATCAGCGCCTGACACTTCTCTGACTGCGATGCTCAGCGTTAGCGTCGCCACATTTCAATGAAATCTAAATGGTTGCAATGCATTCCACAGCTGTCAACCACAACAGTCAAAATCTGGAGAACGTCTGTGGTTTCAAGCCCATGGTGATCTAATCAGGGCGTTCTCTGAAAACAATGAGGATGACAAAGCTGACGATAAATTATGACTCGGGTTATGATATTTCAAAGTGTTTTGTTTTTCGCTCCCAAGTGAAGACAACATTGTGAAAGAGGAGGAAAGGGGCATAAGGGCAATGCAATGTCAAAACAGCCTGCGTGTTTTGGTTTACTTAAACCAACCAGTTGATGTAAAAGTTTGATAAATGTTCAGTCATTTTCTCAGCAGGAGTGGGGATGTTTTCCAGTGCTGAGACCATCTGAGGAAAAAGTGTTGTCTGGAAAGTTAGTATCAAACCCCTGTGTGTGAAAGAAATCCAAAACATATAAGCACTTTCAGTCGGAACTTGCTCCTATTATCTTAAATATGATGTCTGCCTTATACCATTCGACTTATGCTGGTTAGTTTGTCACTGTTGCTCAGACACACTGGTATCCAGGCTATGAAGATTTTGGTTTTGATCATATTCACGAGATAGCATTTACACACAACACAGAGAAAGCTGGATTCCATACTTTCCGGACTATAAGCCACTACTTTTTTCTCACGCTTTGAACCCTGCGGCTTATACAACGATGTGGCTTGAGTATAGATTTATACGGGCAAACGGCTTCAGGGGGCGCTCTAGCAGGAAGCGCAAAAGCAAGAAAGACAGGTGGAAGAGGTGATGCGAGGAGGAGAAATTTTAAGCTTAACTTTTAACAATCATTTTGCGTGTCGTGCAAAAACCCTCATCATGGAAAACACACGAAGAAATGCATATGATGCAGCTTTTAAGTTAAAAGCAATCGATGTGTCTGTCCAAGAAGGAACTAGAACTGCAGCACGTAAGTGTCAATGAGAGTGACAACGGAAGAGAGACTGAGAAGGTGTGTGACACAAGGTTATTATCGTTAACGAAAACTAACGAAATGACGAAAACTAGAATTGAAAAAACATTTTCGTTAACTGAAATAAATAAAAACTGTAATTAAAAGAAAAAAAAACGATAAATAACTGAAACTGTATTGTGTGCTCACAAAACTAACTAAAACGTATACAAATTACGGATAAAATTCCCTTAGTTTTTGTCTTTGTCAATATTGGATTGATATGAAATCGATTTATATCCCTTGAGCAGTTTTAGCTGATGGCACCAAATGATATTTCGCGGTCCGTCACTTCTCGTCACTAGTGGTTTAGAGTCGTCTTCTCGTCCCCACTCTACCTGGAAACATGCAGACTAAAGTTGGGAAAAAGCAGCAGAGTCCTGTATGGGATTTATTTGAATTTGACAGCAAAGAAGGTAAAAGATATAAAAAAAAAAAAACTAAAACCAAACTAAAACTAAGCATTTAGAAAGAAAACAAAAACTAATAAAAACTAGCAAACCTGCTCTAAAAACAAATTATAACTAACTGAATTAGAGAAAAAAAAAAGTCAAAACTAAATACAACTAAACTATAATGAAAAATCCAAAACTATTATAACCTTGGTGTGACGGAGCCTTTCTGAGACTGTTCAACTCCGACACTGAAGAAGACGACTTCAGTGGTTTCAATGCGCAGAAGGAAGACGAAGATAGTGATCAATGACTTTTCTGGGGTTTTTTAACCAGCCGTGTTACTGCCGTGTAACAGGCACTGTTTGGAAAAAAGCAGTTAAGGTGTGGAAATAAATATTTAATGATCTTTCTGTTTACCACCTTTCTGTGTAAATATCTCATGTTACATTGTGGACACCTGCAGCTTATAGTCAGGTGCGGCTTATAGCCCGGAAAGTACGGTACTCATAGCCCTGTAATTATCATGTATACATTCATACTCATATCCCCGTACACATGATAAACACAAATATCCCAGATACCTGTTACTGCTGCTGTTTGTGCAGGTGCCTGGGATGTTTACAACACAACATATTAATTTAATCTGTGACTACAGGAAACAAGGCCACTGAGGTTTACAGTAGTCATAGCCCTATTAAATACCAGCAGTGTTGTGGATTTGTCTTACAAGTATTGATCTGTTGTCAACAATGGGAGACAAGATCAACAGGTAAACATGTCCTCCAACTGAAGCTGGGACTGAAGGCAAAGGGTGGTTATGAGGTAGCTCGGAGACTCCTTTTATTGTTAATTCACATATTTTTTTGTTCTGTTTGCCACCGTGACCTAACTTACTACCCTTTTTTGTGTTGAGGAAATCAATAACTTGTAGATAGTTAAAAACAGACTTGAAACATTCAGCTTTCCTTCTTCTTTTGTTTGTTTTGTAAGTTGCTGTTACCGTGTTTGGATTTATGTCACGTCATTCAATGCATGCACAGAAATCTATGAGTGTTATAAACTGAGAAAAGGTGTATGCCAGTTAATTCTGGAGTCCTTTAGATTGGGTTTCTTAAATCTGGGATATGGTCTTACCTTTGTGACTGAAATCAGAATATGTGTGGGATACCTCAAAACCCCCATAATGTATAGGAACTGATTTGCATATAAATACAAGTGGCTCCAGGCACAACAAACCCCACCCCTCACACATATTGTATCTTATTTTGGCATCGATCCAACTGATGTCATCATGTCTATATGTGTGATGTCAGCATATCAGTTGCCTCTATATATGTACCAAGTTTGAAGTAAATGGAAACCAAATGGATAATTTTATAGGCATTTGAAATTTTACCCCTTAATCAGTAAATGGGAACAAAAAAGATTTTTAAAAAATTCAGAAAAAATTTGAACTTTCATCTACTTTTCCCCAAAATGTAATCAGATCTATTCTGGATCACTGGCAATCTACAGGGTGGGGAAACAAAATTTACAATATTTTGAGGCAGGGATTGAAAGACAGTGTATGACCAATTAGTTTATTGAAAGTCATGAGAATTTATTTGCCACAAGAAAATTGACATAATAGAAAATGTTTTTATTCTATGTGTCCTCCTTCTTTCTCAATAACTGCCTTCACACGCTTCCTGAAATTTGCGCAAGTGTTCCTCAAATATTCGGGTGACAACTTCTCCCATTCTTCTTTAATAGTATCTTCCAGACTTTCTTGTAATAGTTTTGCTCATAGTCATTCTCTTCTTTACATTATAAACAGTCTTTATGGACACTCCAACTATTTTTGAAATCTCCTTTGGGGTGTCAAGTGCATTCAGCAAATCACACACTCTTTGACGTTTGCTTTCCTGATTACTCATATGGGCAAAAGTTTCTGAAAAAGTATGGATAATAGTGTTAGGTATGATTATGACATCAGTGTATGTTAGGTAATATATAGGTTATATAGGTTTCAAAACAATTGACGTAGTGCCTGCTGAGAAAAAACAACTAAATGTTCATTGTAAATTTTGCTTCCCCACCCTGTATAAACCCAATTTGGTATGAATTCAACCAATAGTTTTGCAGCTATAGACATGTGAAATTTCACCAATTATAAGTAAATGGGAAAAAAAGATATTACAAATTCATAAAAAATTTTAAATTTGACCTGCTTTTCCCAAAATGTAACCACTTCTATTCTGGGTTAATGGCAATCTATAAACCCAGTTTGGTATGAATTCAATCAACAGTTTTGCTGCGAGAGTGTTAACAAAGAAAGAAACCAACCAAAAACAATACCCCTTGCCTCCCCTTCAGGGGGCGGGGTAAAAATCAAATCCAGCAGCATTTTTGTACCCCATGTATGAACACCAATAACTCACAAGATCCTCTTTAATGGGTTCATCCCCCTTTGATGGGTTGTGCTGTAACCATCCCCAACTGCCTGCCCAAAACCTGCCATCAAATGTCCCCTGGTGTGTGTTATTACTAATTTCTGACATCTATGAGGTTACACTCCAGAATGGACACTACTGAAAAAACCAGTGTGTTGAAAATGGGCCCGAAAGGTTCACGATCAAATTCATTGTGATGACTTTCGAGAGAGAAAATGCTTATTTTTTCAAGTTAATTCTGAATCAAGCTAACTTATGTCTGTTATAGCTAACAAATTAATGGAAGCACCAAATTGGAATCATAAAACATTTATTTTGTAATCATAACATTTGCAGATATTAGTCAAAAATATGAGATATTTTGGTGGATGATATAAAAGTTGCCCCTGAATATTTTACTAGTGCATTAAATGTCAATGTTTGGAACTTTCCAGTTAGTTTTATGCCGTATAGATGCTATTTCTAGGAAGCACCTTTTTGGTACAGAGTGTTCATTAATAGTCTGCAGTGTATTTGTGGAAATATTTTGGGGAAAATGTCACAGCAGTTTGGAGCTGAGTGTTACATTTCTACATTTTAACAATTTTCTGTCATCCTATGGCTCGGCTGTTTCTCTGCTGGAGTCCGTGCACCCTGCAATTTTACATGCACATTCACCATTTGTTTCTGAAATGCCTTCTCCCCCTGAATGCTATTCTCCTTTTCACCATTTCTCTTTGGCAGTGCCACTTGACAGGCCCGGTGCTGTGGCTCGGAGGAAAGTGGTGCTTTCAGGACCTCTCAAACAAGCGCTGGCTCACCAGGTTGGCTTTTTGATGTCTTGGTGCTAACAGGCCGCCTGGGCTCTCCACTACTTCTGTTTTGTCAGGTAGTTAGCTTGAAGAGGCATATGGTGTGTGAAAAACTGGACAGCCCATCAGTGCAGAAGAAAATGGTCTGTGAGAAGGATTTTTTTCTTTTCTTATTCTGTCTCTCACGTTGTCATCTCTCTACACCTCTGCTTTGTGTTTCTTGACTTCTCCTATCTCCCCATTTTTTTGTCTCCCCATCTGTTTTCCTCTTGCTTTCCTTTATCTACTCCTTTGCCTTTAGCTTGAAAGGCCTTCTGTCGTTTGCCACAGTTCAGTGGTGTTTGTCAAGCGCAGACCTCAGCGGCAGTCGATAGTGTCTGCTGTTAGGGAGGTCAGAAATGGAAAACCCTAATGTAAAACCATTTGATGCCACATTTTGATGGGCTACAACTACGGACTTAATCGAAGACTTCATCCATCACACATAACATGACTTGACAGTAAATTAAGTTGCGTTGAGGAAAAGCTTCACGTAGCATTATAAGTGAAGATAAAGAGTTTTGTTCTTTTCTTTAAAAGGCCCATTTATAGAGATTGTGTCCTCCTGATTGTAATATCGAAGTCTTTCTGGTCAAATGGTGCTGTTTCCAGGAATTAGAGATAAACGAACCGCATTGAATACAATACAGTCCATTAATCCAATAGCAACTAACAGAAGAAGGGTGAGAGTAGTGATAATGGAAGAAATCCTGCAAAAGACTGTACCATAAATATGTGCTTGATGTACAGTAATTGCAATCAGGGTTGTAATTTCATTTGGTCCAGGTCGAGGTGTTAAGCATCGTCACTGTCAGAAAAGTACTCTAATGTCAAATAATGTGGATTTCATATCATATTATCGTCTGATCTTGCAGGGAATGGGAATGGGCACAGCAATCATTCTATCTAATGTGTCAAAATAGTCAATGACCCACCCCAGTAACAGGTTGTCTAACTTCTGTGATGCTCAGTCCTCTTTGTGCGACTCAAGAATGGGGTGAATATACACTCTGCTATGGGTGGCAGTGTTTGTTTCTGCACATTCTCCCCACCCAAATTCATGCTAGGTCGGTATTGGACATTACTTTTTGATGCACAAGGTACCGTTGTAGCATAATTTGTCACCCTGCAGTGTTGCAGGTTAGCATGAAAGACATCTGTAGACATCCTGGTTATCATTTGTCTAGGTTTATAAGAAGGCTGAGGGTAAGGTTAGAAACAATTTCTGTAGAATGGTTAAAATAAAGACTAAAAAATAAACACAACATGACATGGTACATGAGCAGTGGTCATTTTTGGTGCTGTACCATAACCTTTGACACTTTCTAAGTTTTGCCCATAGTTAATGTCACTCGGTATATGTTGTCAATTTCCTCATTATTAGGAGTTTTAGTGGCTTCTTTTGGGCATTGGATGTTGGGTAAAGAAAAATCTGTGTGACAACTTGGAGGCTCTTTGTTGACACTTGCTTGTTTGCACCTCCTTCCCAATGACATACATTTACATACATATGTTACACACCAATACCAATATATACCATACCATATATTACCATACCATATTGTATCGTATCGTATCGTACTGTATCATACCATACCTTACTGTACCGTACTGTACCGTACCATGCCATACCATACCATACCATACCATACTATATAATACCATACCATCCCAAATATTGTTAGAAATACCCAGCCATGAATGGTCAGGAACTTGTAGCCTATCATTTCTCTCAAGACATGATAGTTTACTTTACCACAGTGTCCATCAGAACAGAGATAATAATAATAATGGATTGGATTTATATAGCGCTTTTCTAGACACCCAAAGCACTTTACATTACTGACCCATTATTCATTCGCTCTCACATTCACACTTTGGTGGTGATAAACTACATTTGTAGCCACAGCTTCCTTGAGACAGGCTGACAGAAGTGAAGTCAGAGATGAAGTCTGTACCTGAATTTAGTACCTGTACCTGATAGATAGATAGATAGATAGATAGATAGATAGATAGATAGATAGATAGATAGATAGATAGATAGATAGATAGATAGATAGATAGATAGATAGATAGATAGATAGATAGATAGATAGATAGATGTACTTTATTCATCATGTTTCCAGGGACATAATCTTTGGAAAAACATTAATACCACTACTGGAGCTGTAGTTGTCATGTTATTTTATGCCACTGTTGATCAATCTGACGGTCCTGGCTTTATTTAACTTCACTGGGTTGATTTGCCAGCCACAGGCCTCTTCATGCCCTTGTTCAGTCAGCCATCACTGACTGACTGTGGTAATAATAAGGACTGATGTAATAAAAGAGATAAAACATGTTGCTAATTGTGTTTCATGTTTTGGAAAAAAAACAAAACAAAACTCTTGAATGTCAATATATGGATGTTTTGCTGCTGGGATATTAAAATGTTTGATAGCGAAGGTTTGTTTTTGTTTTTTTCTCATTTTCTCTTATGCTTTATACTAAAAGGTGGGATGCGAGTTGTTTTCCTGTAGCATTTTTTATTATATTGCTTAAAATCCCCTTCACACCCCGATTACACCCAATTAATTAAATGCTCTAACACAAAAATAAAAAGATTTAGTCACCTGTGGAACAGACAGGACTGAAAAAACACCATCCAATCATTTTAACCGGCCCATCAAAATGATTGAACGGTGATATGTCTATCAAACTCAACTGCCATTTGTCTCTCCCCCCTCCCCCCTCTGTGCGTACCCCTCTTTGTGCATGAATCGTGCGTTCTCAGAGACTTGGAGCACTTGTTCAGGAAATGAAGCCAGAGCCAGAGCTTGGCTATATTAGTTATATTAGGATGGAAAGTTCACCGGCAAACTGTTTTGTCGCTAACATAAATCAGTAGTCTTCCCCCTGTACTGCTACCTTGTCGTGGTGGGGTGGCTTCAGTGCCTCAAGGACCTTGTAGGCTATACCGGCAGGGGCTTTTAAAGCCCCTGGCGCAGGTTCAACCATGCTGGGCAGGTTACAGGTGAGGGGTCAGACCAAAGGCAGTATCTGGCCCTCCAGGTTGGGGGTTAGGCTCAAGGTTGACAACCCAGTCCTGTAGAAAACTTTTGTCACGGAAACAGCAACAAAAGATTTGACAACAACTGGACGTGATGGGTTTCCAGGAGTATCAGCAGAAACCAGGATGAATGCCTGTGGTCAAAGCCCTACAGACGCCACCGACACGAATGTGGAAATTCTTCACGCCAAACACATAACAAAAAGGATGACCTAAGTTCACCTGGCAGAGGACGGTGGCAAAAGAGCTGGAGAGTTTCAGCCACACATGGGACAGCATCCAGAGAGCAGCCCAGGACAGAAGGAAGAGGAGAACTTTTGTTGCTGCCTGTGACGTAGGCTAGCCGTTTAGCGGTTGGAGGTCAGTGAAACGAGGAAGGAGATGAGGCAGAGGCAGGAGATGGTGTGGTCGACAATTTTTTGTTTTTAATATTTTCAATAATACCTATTTCACACAAAGTCCAAGTGCTGAAAAAGTGCCTAAAGCTAAAAAAAAAAAAAGTGCAAATTCCAAAAAAAGTGCAAGTGCATATGGAGGTTGGAGTAGCAGTGTCTTCTCCAGCAGCAGCACAACCACAACTGATGAAAATGGGTGCCTTTTATACTGTTCAACTAACTGGATAAAACCACTACAACTCCATAGGGGAGTTACAAATCTACATAAATTGTTAAAACTAATCTAAAACCCCCAACCATAACCTATCTAAAACCCAAGCTATATACCTAAAAACTCTAAATCTAGACACCAAAGATAAATAAAAACCCATTAACCAATAAAATACACCTACTGGCTCCCCCACACATTTCCCTGCCTTGGTCCAGGCCGGAACCTTCTTAAGGGCTGTTGTTCATGCTGGGACTCTTTTCGCTGACGGACCTGGACACAAGGACAGGGTAAGTACAAACACACTAAAACACCATTCACTAAACACTTTAAAATCCACTATCACACTGGCACTAAACAAAACTAAACTTAAATATTGTACATTTATATTGCACTGCCTCTGTTTGTGACCTAATTTATCTCCTTTTCTCTGGGGCCCAGCAATCATCAATTAAAATACAAGTACCTCCGGATGTAAAAATGAAAAGGAAAGACAATAAAATCAATAAACTACTTTTAAAACCAATCACGTGCAATTATTTTGTTTGTGCAAATATGTTTGTTTAAAGTGCTGTGATGTCTAACTACATGTGCAAGTTAAAGTGCTTAAGTGAAAGAAAAGGTGCCTGTATTCATACTCGGTGACAAACAGCTGTTTGTCACACTGCCCTACATGCCGGGACTGGCATGAAGGGCAGTAAGTAAAAAAGTAGGAAATCAGTAGTAAGTGTAACGTTAGTCAGATAGGTATGAACCGGGGCTGTTCTGTAAGAGTGGGGGTGTTGGAGGAGATTGAATGAGGTATGGATGGATCGGAGGTGGACGAATAGTTGCTGTGCTGCACTCGTGAACCCTCGAGAACAAACATTGCATGTGCCAGTACCCTGGAGGCGTGGCTTCGGGGGGGGGGGTGTCTGAAGAAAGGGGTTTGGACTTTTGAATTGAATATTTTCAAAATGTAGCTTGCTCAAACCGTTTTTATAAAATCTCATACCCCACCTTTTCGCTAAGGTAGAAGGTGAGATCATCCAAACAAAGGTCATAAACCTGCTACATAAAAGCGTAATGAAATCCGACTTTTTAAATCAGAACAGGAAAAAGGTAGACATACTTTCCCAACAGTAAACTTTATGGAGATGTGATGTTTTTATTGGTTGGTGTGGTTATATTTGCTGCTCTGTGGGCTGCCTGGTGGGTCTCCTGGGTTTGCCTTAAAGGCTTCATGACTAGTGGATCATTAGCAGCTTGGCTGGGACACTGGCAGACGTACACAGGGATACACATTACCACATGCACACATCAACACACACTCACACACCCACACACATATCCTCATTTTATACCCATTAAAAATAGTCTCCTCTGATCTTAAGTTAGCCGCGTCAGCAGTACTGCAAGTCCTTTTTTCTGCTCCTTTTAGTTACATATCATCCTATCAACACGTCATAAAACATGTCGAAATGGACATAACAGAACAGCCCACACATGCTTAAACCTTGTGTGCATGAGAAGGAAATAGGCAATGACAATATGCCCTGATTCTGAATTCTCAACATTTCTGAACATAGAGGGAAAGTCTAGGCTTGGATAGATTGAACTGTTTGTCATCGTGCAGAATAAGAAGCAGAAAAACCTATAAAATGCAGCTAATATCAACCAAGAAATGTAAAAATCCCCAGTTAAGTGCAGTAAAAGTAAGTAATGCAGCAAAATTTGATGCTACAGTGATAGAGTTAAATAAAGTGCAAATATGGAGATGGTTCTATCAATAAAATATGTTTTCTCTTACTTTAACCCTTTCATGCCCGAATTATGAGAACCTTAATCAAAATTTTTTTCCTGAGTGTTTTTATTCCTCTTTAGGCATGAAAAAAACAATGCAATTAAAAATTTTCTTCTGAAAAATATATAATAACAATTTAAAAAATAACAATAATAATAAAAAAAAAAATAAAAAAATAATAATGAAAAAAAAATCTTATGAACCTATTTTCCATGACGTTGCAAAAATGTCCACTCAGCTGGACACCACACGTTTAATTTTTGACACACAAAAATATGTATTTACTGATAAATTGTGTGAAAACTATGGGGAGGGCTTGTGATTCTGGGGGTTTATGCTCAGGAGAGCTCGACATGTTACCAATTCATGCCAGAAAAGATATGTAGTGTCTTAAAACTTTAATAAAGATATGTGTAAAAAACAACAACAACGAAAAGAACAACAAAATCCATGAATATAGAAGAGAACAGCTGTAGAATAGCTGTCCACTGTAGTGACCAGTGTGCATGAAAGGGTTAAACCAGGGGTGTCAAACTCATTTCGTCCAGGGGCCACATTCAGCCCAGTTTGATCTCAAGTGGGCGGGACCAGTAAAGTAATAGCATCATAACCTATAAATTATGACAACTTTTTTCTTTGTTTCAGAGCAATAAAAAACATTCAGTTATGAAAATATTTATATTTACAAACTAGCCTTTCACAAAAAACCTGTGAATAACCTGAAAAATGAAATTTTGTAAGAAAAATAAGTGAAGTTTTATCAATATTATACCTAAACTTAGCATTTGTACAAGTGCATTAAACCCAGTGTTACACAAACATTTGGTAATAACCAGAATATTGTTAGAAAATTGGAATTTGGAACTTAACCCTTTCATGCATGAATTATGAGATTTTTTTTCTGACTATTTTTATTCCTCTTTAGGCATGTGATTGAAAATTTTTTTATGAACCTATTTTTCATGAAGTTACAAAAATGTCCACTCAGCCGGACACCATGTGTTTCATTTTTGAAGCGACATACAGTGTGAAAACTATAAAATAAAAACATTTTTAATCCTGCTAGTCTGATATTTTCTCACATTTTAACATACTCTAATACTAGCAATTACACACTCAGATAATATGCAAAAAACAACATATTTTTGTTTAAAAAAAAAAAAAACCAAAACTGTTAATTACAGTCTAATAACAATTAGCAATTGATTTATACTCAAATATGTCACTGCAGATCAGGTTTATCAAGAACAGGAAAGTTACAGTAATGGGATGAATTACAGTGCATAAGCGTCCACTGTGTTGGCTGATATGGAAGTAAAACAACAAATCCATGAAAATAAAAGAGAACAGCTGGAGAATAACTGTCCACTGTAGTGACCACTATGCATGAAAGGGTTATCCCTTTCATGCATGAATTATGAGAACCTTAATCAATATTTTTTTTCCAGAGGGTTTTTATTCCTCTTTAGGCATGAAAAAAAAAAAGTGATTGAAATAGTTTTATGAACCTATTTTTCATGAAGTTACAAAAATGTCCACTCAGCTGGACACCATGTGTTTCATTTTTGAAGCGACATACAGTGTGAAAACTATGAAATAAAAACATTTTTAATGCTGCTAGTCTGATATTTTCTCACATTTTAACATACTCTAATACTAGCTATTACACACTCAGATAATATGCAAAAAACAACATATTTTTGTTTAAAAAAAAAAACAAAACCAAAACTGTTAATTACAGTCTAATAACAATTAGCAATTGATTTATACTCAAATATGTCACTGCAGATCAGGTTTATCAGGAACAGGAAAGTTACAGTAATGGGATGAATTACAGTGAATGGGATGGTGCATAAGCGTCCACTGTGTTGGCTGATATGGAAGTAAAACAACAAATCCATGAAAATAGAAGAGAACAGCTGGAGAATAACTGTCCACTGTAGTGACCAGTATGCATGAAAGGGTTAAATAAGAACAATTTCTCATTCAATTTCTCATTTGCCCAGGTCATCGTTCTTCTTGGTAGTTCTTTGAGGTTAAACTGGACTAGTTTTGCTTCAAAAGAGCAAAACTAGTCCAGTTGAACCTAGAACCTCGAAAAATGGAGTTGTCACTGTTTATAGGTTATGCTATTATTTTACTTTAGATCATGTTGATCTGAATGTGGCTTCTGAACTAAAATGAGTTTGACACCCTTGATTGTTAATATCTTCAGTGTAGAGCTTCAACTGATTAATCGACGAGGTGCTTGAAGTCAGTGCAAAAAGTCCCAGTTCGATTAATCCACTCCAATTGATTGAAGGGAGATATTCTTTTGCAGTTTTCCTGAATTGAAGCTTCTTTGTGCGTCACAATAAGCGTCCGTGTGAAACACAACAGTGGAACCAATGTTTAGCAGCAGAGAAATGAAGGAAACAAAGCTTTGACTCAGGAGAATTGTGGTTGAATGATTTTTTTGGATCACTTTAAGTCGATTAATCGGTTGCAGCTCTATTTCAGTGTAATTTTTGCACTTCACAAATTCATCCCACGGGCCAGGTTTGACCTTTTGGTGGTCTGGTTTTGGCCCCAGGACCGCATGTTTGACACCCCTGTTTTAAACACTTTTGGGAACATGTTATATAAAGTGCATAAGGCAACAAAATACTCAACCCAGGCCCTATTCTTTTTTTTTTTTTTTTTTTTTTTTTATGAGTAACTGTTATAAATAAAAGCGTGAGTATATTTTTATGGTCAACGTCTACGTTTGCATCTGTGTGAGATGAAAGACAGCACAGGGCAGTTATGGAACACAGAGGCCGGTCGCTCTGGGAAAGGTCAAGGGTCAGGCTGCAGTCGTCCCTTGAGGGGACATTAACCCTTGAGCTGTGGGTCCAAGTGTGTGTGCACGTATGTGTGTTTACGATGAAGACTGACTGGCAGGAGGCAACGACAGAAGAGAAGCTGACGGAGAACAGGAAAGTGTGTGTCTGAAGAGTGTATTATTGACAAAACACAAATGGCCGATGATCTGGACTTGGGGAATGTCCCGGACAGCGTTGAGTCGAGCAGGGAGACAGACAGACAGTGTGTTGGCTGTGAAACATCTGTCAGCACGTCTGCCATCAGGTGAATTAGCTTCAGTGTGTGTTACACAGAGCAGATGGAAGACAGGACCCAACATTTAAGTGCATCTTTTGTCCTGTCTTTTTGCCAATAAACATCACCGGTAGAATGCTGAATGTTCGTTTGACTCAAATACAGTTTTTGATAGTTCAGTGGGTAATGTGTAGTGACCTTCAACACAACTTCCTCTAGGGTTCAATTCAGTTTTATTTGGAGAGCCCTATATCACAACAAGGTTGCCTCACAGGGCTTTACAGAATTAGTTGAATATGAAAATAAACAACAGTCAAATAAACAGTGGATGAAGGAAATGGGTCATTGCTAAAAACACCAAACAGCCTCATTGGAGTGTTTCATTTGTTGGTTCTGTACCTTTTGGAAGGGGGTATATAATAATACTATAAAATGGAAGTAAGAGGGGGAAAAGTCTGTTTTAGAGCTCCCATGTCACCTGTTGATGTAAAGAAAAATAAAAAAACAATAGAAAAAAATAGAGGTAAAAAATAAATAAATAAATAAATAAAATGCAAATATCCTATTTTCAGGTGATTAAACCCTAATGGAAACACAATTATTAAACTATTATCGCTATTATGTTCCATTTGTTTTATTAAATCATTGTAAATATTACTAAATCTTTAAGAACCAAACAGAACTACTTCCATTCTCTGCCTCTTCATGCTTTGTCTTGATTCTGAATATTTGTGATAAAATGGTTAATAACCTTATATTTAAGACTGCCACCTCCGTGTCTTCATGTTTTCTTTGTAACAAAAGTGTAAGAAAATGCCTTTTTTTGCCAATTCCTTTGGAACTTTATTTTCAGGAAGAACTTAACTTTCAATATCTGGCCATTAATTATCATTATTATAAACAATAAATGCTTTAAACAGGGTGTTTTAGTAAAAAAAAAAAAAGAAAAAAATGGGACTTGAAGTTTTCAGCGTATTTGTTATCAGAAACATCTGTAAATGTCTGTAATGAAGCTTTTACAGATTGCAGAAATTTTTTTTAAACTATTTTACATCTGCTCAAACATGCTTTTTGGTCTTGAACATTTAGTATCCATATTATGGCTTCGTATTTTTTGTTATTTCCAGGTGTTTTTTAGCCTGTGTGGTAGTCTATGAAACAGCCCCACACAGCTCAAGATCTTAGCTTTCCCATGCTGTTGGAATTTTGTGGATAGCACAGATGATTCAGGAGATACAATAATTTGAATGCTGGAGTGCAAAATGCTACGCCGGAGAAATTACCATCTTAAAAGGGTTAAACTCTTGATAAACTCCCTCAGATTAGATGGTAAATGTCACAGATAGGGATGGACTAAAACAAAAATTATGTAATTCTGTCTTGTGCTATTCTTGTATAAACCACTGGACTGCTCTTTTTTTTTTTTTTTTTTTAAGGTTATCGTCTTTTATTGATATTAGTGGTACCAGACTAGCAAACAAGGACACGATATTCACCTAGGAGGAACATTATCCAGATTACAAATAGAAACATTTGTATTTAATCTGAATATCCAATCCCAATCTACTTTATTTATATAGCATAATAATAATAATAATAATAATAATAATAATAATAATAATAATAATAATAATAATAATAATAATAATAATTTTTACTCATTATTCATCATTTCAGGACACCCAAGGACACTGTACAGCAGAGGATAAAACAGACCATGCATAAACTACAGATGTAAACAACTAGATAAAAGAGTCATTACAATACATAGAAATGGAAATCTGAGATGGAGAGTAAAACTTATGGAGGGTAAGCTATTCTGAAGATGTCCAAAGTGCTGCACATCATAATTTTTTTTTTTTTTTTTTTTTTAAAGAAAGAAACACTAAAACACTAAAAACAATAAATAAGTATGTACAACTACAACAATGCTATAAAAAATAAAGTCAAATGGGTAAAAGTAATAAAATAAAGTAAAATAAACACACAGAGGACCATACAACTCACACAGATGAATAGTGAGTTGCTGATCTATGATTTGTAATGGATGCACCCACAAAAACCACATTTGACACATACAGATACATGGCAACAAAGCAATTACTTTACACTTTTTTTTCTTTTTTTTTTTTTACTTAATGCACCTTTTAATGATTTTTTTCTATTTAATTTTAGCATTTAATGGATAAATTAGCTATGTGTTCCATATTTTTTGCAACTTGTCTTACTATGTCCCTATATTCTTTCATTAGGCAATAAAATGAATCCCTTTCTGTTGAACATGTCCCTTATTTTTTTTCCTTCACCTGCAGGCCTTTTCTGTTTGTCTCCCTTTCCACATTACCTGTCCTTTGCTTTCTGATCATCCATTTCACCAGGTCACTTGTCTATTTGTTACTGGTGGAGAAGTAGGTAGATATGTGTTGATATGTGCGTCACAGAGAGACATGATAGCACCTGCAACATCACACCAGGGACACAGTGGTGAGACTGAGAGTCCTGCCTGATGCACACATGAGATAGGTCCGTCAACCGATTCCTGCTGCTGTATTATCGCTGGTGTTCACTGGAGGCCCACATGACCCGAGGCCACTGGGAAATGTCCTGACGCTCCAGAGAACCAATTTCTCACTGGTCAAAAGCTGGAAACAAGCCTGACTTCTGTTTATTTTTCATGAAATGTCGATCTTTTATAGATACATGGTTCTCACAGGACAGCAACATATGATGATCTTATGGAATATGATGGATTGCTGTGGATTAAGTCATGCAGCAAATGCTATTAGTCATGAAATGTTTTGCAGAAGTTGTGTTTTCATATTGAGCTATTAGTACTTTTACTGAAGCAATGATGATGGTTGGAGGAAATGTGTTTTTAGGACTGCAGTTGTGACTTTTGTCTGACTTTTATGACCTAAAATCTTTATTCCTATTTGGTTTATTAATGTTAGTATTATTATTATTATTATTATTATTATTATTTTTTTTTTTTTAATTATTTGTTTGTTTTTTGTTTTTATTTTCCGATATTTAATTTACGGACTGCAGATGTTCATAACAGCTCAGATTAAATTCAGAGGTTATTTTATCAAAAAGGACGAAACTGAAGGAAAAAGTGACTTTTCAGCAAAATATATCACTGACTGAATATAAAACCAAGCATCTCCAGCTGCTGTCGTTTATCAAACTACTTGTTTCTCGTTTTTTTTTTATTTTTTTTTTTTATTAGTGATAGTTAACAAGACAATGTGGACAGAAAAACAAAAACAACACATAAACAAAGGGAAACTCGAACAAATAAACAAACCAAAACAACAATGACAGAGTATTAACAAACAATGACATATTACAATGAAAAAGATCATAAATGTGAATGGCAACTAAACAATATAACTTGGTTAGGGGTGATAGGGAAAAGGGGAGTGTGAGAGAGGGGGGAGTGAGGGGGAAAATAATAATTGTTGTAATAAGACAAAAATATATAATAATAATAATAATAATAATAATAATAATAATAATAATAATAATAATAATAATACCAGTAGCCTAATTTGCTAACCAATTTCTCACTGGTCGAAAGTTGGAAACAAGCCTGATTTCTGTTTATTTTTCATGAAACATCGACCTTTTATAGATACATGGTTCTCACAGGAGAGCAACATATGATGATCTTATGGAATACGATGGATTGCTGTGGATTAAGTCATGCAGCAAATGCTATTAGTCATGAAATGTTTTGCAGAAGTTGTGTTTTCATATTGAGCTACTAGTACTTTTACTGAAGCGATGATGATGGTTGGAGGAAATGTGTTTTTAGGACTGCAGTTGTGACTTTTGTCTGACTTTTATGACCTAAAAACTTTATTCCTATCTGGTTTATTAATGTTGTTTTTATGTTCAGAGATGTTTTAAAAGGGGGTAAACAGTCTGGCTTGCAATCCGGTTGAGCTTGTTTTGGAGAAACACCAATAAAAACTCAGTCTCACGGAGTAAAAATGTAAAACAAGTAAAAAAAAAAATACATCTGGCATATTCACATCATCTGACGTGTTTAGAAAATTCCACTTCCCCCCTTGGATAATAGAATAAATTCCCCTAATTTCATGATTTGCAACACAACTCCTTAACAATTCCTGGAGTTGCAAGACCTAAGGGATCTCTTTTATTACAAACATAGCTGCCAGTTTTTCATTATGTTACCTTTCCTGACCTTTTAGTTTTCCATGATGGTTTAAACATGCACATAAAAAGCTATTTGCAAACACTGAGCAACCCATGTCTCATACGAACAACACCAGAAGGCAAAACAATGGCATTACTAAACTGAAAAAATGCTGTTCACACATCCCAAGCCATTCACAGACACTGATTCTGCTAGTTTCACACATTCCAAAGCCCTCAGCTAACACCGCATGAGTTCATAGCTGTGAAAACCATCAGAGCTTCTCATTATCTGGGCGACAGAGGATCCTCTCTGTGGGATCACAATAGCAGACCTGTGTCAAAAAGCTGTCACCAAATTCCTAACATTTGTTTTAACCTGCTTAGATGGACAAACGGGTGGGAGTTACCGCAGCAACAGAATGATATATATATATATTTCCGTTTCAGTCACATGGTTATAAATTAGAATGACAAAGAGAGCAGAGGCCATGTTATGGTGATTAGTGTGTATAGATCTGTACGCCTGGTTAGTACAGACAATCCAGAACAACAGGAATATTGACTTCTCTCATTGATACAATATAGTCAACTAGTGGGGTCAATAATCCTACCTCATATGTGTACGGACAAATGTACACAGTTACTGGTTTATCAATAGTGTAAAACTGAGTAATCAGGCCAGAGATCATTGACAGGCTTCTGACGTCAAAGTGTAACACACATATGGACAAAAATAGCCGTTTGACATAATGACACACATTCCACAGTGTTACACAACAGCATCCCAACATGCAACTGCAACCTGCTATACAGGGTGGGGAAGCAAAATTTACAATGAATATTTAGTTGTTTTTTCTCAGCAGGCACTACGTCAATTGTTTTGAAACCAAACATACACTGATGTCATAATTATACCTAACACTATTATCCATACCTTTTCAGAAACTTTTGCCCATATGAGTAATCAGGAAAGCAAACGTCAAAGAGTGTGTGATTTGCTGAATGCACTCGTCACACCAAAGGAGATTTCAAAAATAGTTGGAGTGTCCATAAAGACTGTTTATAATGGAAAGAAGAGAATGACTATGAGCAAAACTATTAGGAGAAAGTCTGGAAGATACTATTAAAGAAGAATGGGAGAAGTTGTCACCTGAATATTTGAGGAACACTTGCGCAAGTTTCAGGAAGCGTGTGAAGGCAGTTATTGAGAAAGAAGGAGGACACATAGAATAAAAACATTTTCTATTATGTCCATTTTCTTGTGGCAAATAAATTCTCATGACTTTCAATAAACTAATTGGTCATACACTGTCTTTCAATCCCTGCCTCAAAATATTGTAAATTTTGCTTCCCCACCCTGTATTTAGTGGGGAAAAGAAAGTCTAGTTACTTACTAATTAAAATGGTGGTGAATACTTAATGTACTCGGTAATATTAACCATTTCATGCATCGTGGTCACTAAAGTGGACAGCTATTCAAAGCTGTTCTCTTGTATATTCATGGATTTTGTTGTTTTAGTTCCATATCAGCCAACACATTGGGTACTCATGCATCATCCCATACACTGCAATTGATACCATTAGTGTAACTTTGCTTGTTCTTGATAAAATTGATCTACAGTAACACATTTGAGTATAAAGTAATTGCTTATTATTTTTATTAGACTGTCATTAACAACAAAAAGGTTTTTTTTTTGTTTGTTTTTTTCCCATATTAGCTCCATGAAGTGAGTAATGACTAGAATTAGGGTATGTTAAAATGTGACAAAACGTCAGATTGGCAGCATGAAAAATGTTTTTATTTCATAGTTTTCACACAGCATATTAGTAAATACATGTTTGTTTGCTTCAAAAATTAAACACATGGTGTCCAGCTGAGTGGACTTTTTTCCAACTCCATGAAAAATAGATTTATTAAAAAAAAAAAAAAAAAAAATTCAAACGCATTTTTTTTTCCAATCCAACTTTATTTGTAAAGCACAGTGGATTAAAGTACTGTACAGAAAAATAAATGAAAACCAAAATAACAGAGTAAAATACAAGAATAGATTAAAAAACATAGAATAACTGTAAAAAAAAAAAAAAGAAAGAAGAAAAATTAAATAATAATAAAATAAAACAAAATAGATAGATAGATAGATAGATAGATAGATAGATAGATAGATAGATAGATAGATAGATAGATAGATAGATAGATAGATAGAAATACAGAAGAATAGATAAAACCTAAATAAAAGAATAAAATGCAAGAATAGATTAAAAACATAAAAAAGATGTACAATTAATGCCAAATTTAATAGGAATAAAATACTCAGTAAAAAAAAAATCTTAATTAAGGTCCTCATAATTCATGCATGAAAGGATTAAGCACCAGGAGACACTGGTTGACAATACAAATTGGTTTTGGAAGGACTGTAGGGCCACATTATGTAGTAATAAAAAAATAATAATAATAAAAAAAAAAAGATTAGATTAAGATTCTTTATTGTTAGTATACAGTACATGCACCACATACTGAAATTTAACTTCTGCTTTTAACCCATCACTAGAACATGCAGTTATACACCGCACACTAGGAGCAGAGGACTTGCCATGTCAGGCGCCTGGGGAGCTAATGAGGGGTTAAGTGCCTTGCTCAAGGGCACATCAGCCAACAACTTTTTCTGTCAGTCCGTAGGATCGGTCACAAGTCACAAGCCGACTCTCCAGCCCGCTAGGTGACGAGGGCTGCTGCAATATGTAATAATGTAATAATTTTTCACTTCATTATGTAACAATGTAACAATGTAAACAATATTAAGTGATAAAATTCTTGAATGCATTTTGTAATAACATTACATATTGCAACAGTTGTTACAAAATGTGGGTGTAGCACTTTTTTTCTTTAAAGGAAATGTAATAATTTGGTGCATTATGGAATAACACATCAAAATTGATACATTGATTGGAAAAAAAAAAAAAAACATCATACCAGCAGAAAAACATTAAGCAGTCCAGCTTAATTAGAATTCATTAAAAAAAAAAAAAAAAAGTTGGATGTTTCATTGGTCAAAGCTAAATCAAATGTAACTGTATTCATTATAATAGAGAACGTTTTTGCAAGTTAGAGACAAAAGCTGCACTAATTAAGGGGTCATATTTTGCTAAACCCACTTTTATTAGTCTTTGGTACATTTATTTGTGTATTTGGACACGAATAGTTCATAAAGTTTGAATTTGAACCCTCCAGGTGCTGCAAAGCTTTCTTTATGTTCATTTTGGCAAAAATCGAGTGGATTTCTACAACCTGTTTTAATTCCTGTTTAATTTGTTACGTTTTATAACTAGTTACATCACGACATTTGCACATATAAGGTTTTATTTTTTGGATTTTTTTTTTTTTTTGACACTGATGGGCAAGGAACCAAATGTGGTAACTTCATTGACCTTTTTTTTCTACATGACGATAAAAAGTTTTGAACAATTTCACAAAAGTAATAAAGTCTTGTTAGGTCTTCCAATAACACACTAAGGTTGAAATTTAGAATTTCAGAGTATCTCTATAAGTGCCCTATAAAGGGTTAACTTTCTTTTAATTAAATTGCTGCAGAAAAAGAAGTTGTTAATCCATGACTTGTTACCTGTAAAGGACCTTTATTTTATTTTATTTTATTTTATTACCTCCGCCAAGGAGGTTATGTTTTTGCCAGGGTTTCTTTGTTTGTTTGTCTGTTTGTCTGTCCGTTAGTGTGCAACATAACTCAAAAAGTTATGGACAGATTTGGATGAAATTTTCAGGGTTTGTTGGAAATGGGATAAGGAAGAAATGATTAAATTTTGGTGGTGATCGGGGGTGGGGGGGGCCCACGGGGGGGCCACTGATCAGCCTTGGCGGAGGTCTGCGCTCTCCGAGTGCTTCTAGTTTTATTTTATTTTATTTTATTTTATTTTATTTTATTTGTGTCCTTACCCTATTATAACCTCTTTTATTGTACTCTTTCCCTCAGAGGGCATAGTTTTCAGAGTGGGCTATTTTAACACTTTATATTGGTTGTCCCTTTTGTCACTCGTCTATTGTTACACAAGACAACAGCGAACAACAGGAAATGGAAAATGATTTTACACACTGATGATTGCTGACCAAAACAATCAATAATTTTTGATCATATATGTGGTGACAAATGTTCCCGGTTATTGCTCCACCAATTGGTTCTCACTGTAAACAGGTCACAGTTCACTGACTCCTGCATGGATCTAACTAGGCTCATATGTTCATTTGTAATCTACATATTCAGAATTCAGTAAAATAAATGGGATAATAAATACATGACTACAGCCTCATAAGTGGATGTGGCCTCATATTTATTTGGCGATCATTCCATTTGTATGCAGCACAGCATTTGGACCCACTTTTCCCACAGTTAAGCGTGATCAAGAGGTTCAGCTAAGGTTAAAATGTCCTTTGACCTGACGTTGTGGGTGTTGGGCTTAATTGTAACCACAGAGCAGAGGTAGTTAATGAAATAAATAGACAGGACAAAAAACTGTGACTTCTGTGACCTTAAAAAACTGAAAGGGTAGAGTCAGGAATGCTGTGAAATACCGATTTTATAGTTTATTCCCATATACAAATGTAGGTGTGTAAATCAGGTTATATTTCGCAGTAATCATAAAATATAGCATCTGTGGCTTGAATTTGTTACAAGTTAACGTAGCTTGTCATTGACGACTGTGAAATCTTTGCCTTGACCTCAATGGGCAGGAGGTAAGTGTGATAGATGGAAAATATATAAAATGCAGGACTTCTTCAACAGAGATCACACATTGTATTCTGACACCATGTAGAATTCAGGAGCTGGAAATAAAAGTGCTTTGGTTAAAGTCAGAAAAAGATCATAGATCAGTTGAAAAATGAATAAATACACTGTGATGTTTTCATGTCCTTGCAGACTTTTTTTTTTTTCCTGTATTAATTAAAAGTTTCACCCAAGTGCTGTTAGTGTATAAAACTAACCATAGAAAGTTTAATAATGGTTTTTGGCAATTAAAATAGTTAAAGCAATAGGAAAATGTTGCTGCTTGGTTTGAATATTAATCCATTTGTTTAGTAATATTTTTATACTTCTAAGTAAGTACTGTCTGTTACTAAACTAATGAGTTTAATAATGATATTGTCAAAACAAGCAAGTTTTGTGACAGAGTAACCCATTAAGACCCAGTGCTACTTTCTGGCAGTTCCCAAATGATTTTTTTTTTCTCTCTAAACATTTTTAAGTGATTTATCACCATTTATTATAATATTATCTTCTGAATTAACTATGAATCATGTATTTTCCTATATTAGCTGCCTATATGTAATTTACATGTTCATTAAATCTCACTGTACTTTCAAAGGTTATTATATCAAGACAAAAAACTGAAGAAAAACTGACTTTTTCAGTAAAATCTGTCCTTACCTGAACATAAACCAAATGTCTCCATCCACTGTCATTGATCCAACTCCATGGGTTTTACTGGTGAATCAATGTTGTAGAAGATGATGGTGTTTCCATGTTCACTATGTAACCTCTGAACATCCAAATGGGTCATATCTGATGACCAGAAAAAGATGACAAACTGTATTTTGCACCAATTATTTACATGTATTGAAAGGATTAATGGATTAACAGGTATTTAACATTTTATATTAGTAAATGATTTTGGTCGTTAGTTGTTGTTTGGGTCTTTATGGGTTAATACAGTAACAAAGTAATACAAATCAGTCAACAAAATGCAACGCAAACACTTTCCATGATTATTTTTTAAAGCTGCATATCACTTTTGTCACCAATTTTTCAGCAATTCTGTAAAACACTCCATTTGTTTACAAACTGAGTCGGCAGGTCACTCGGGCATTTTCGGAAATTTGTCGCAACGTGCATTGTGGGAAGCGGAGTTCCACACACCCGCTTTCGCCTGGTCGACATGTTTTTTTATTGCTGTTACCACGGCTGTGTGGAGCTCCGCTTCCCACAGCGCACATCACAACAAATTTCCAAAAATGCCCGAGTGACCTGACGACTCAGTTTGTAAACAAATGGAATGTTTATGGTGGAGTACACTTCAAAATTGTTCACAGTGAGGGAAGAGATTCAGGTGCGTAATCAGGGAAAGACTTACGCATTCGTAATACTTAGGCTATGATTCGGGTTTCACAGATTTGATGAAAAATTGGTAACGAAAGTCATACGCAGCTTTAAAAAATAATCATGGAAATTGTTTGCATTGCACTTTGTTGACTGATTTGTGTGTACTCTGTGACTGTATTAACCCATAAAGACCCAAACATCCACCAGTTACCACAATCATATACTAATATAAAATGTTAAATAACTGTTAATTCTATCAATCCATGTAAATAATTGGTGTAAAATACAGTTTGTCATCTTTTCATGGTCATCAGATGTGACCCATTTGGATGAACAGAGGCTCCGTAGTTACCGTGGAAACACCGTCATCTTCTACAACATTGATTCACCAGTAAAACCCATGGAGTTGGATCAATGACAGTTTATGTCAATGTGTGGTTGTTGTTATCTACTGTGTGTTCTCAGTTCCTCACATCATTTACACATACAGGGTGGGGAAGCAAAATTTACAATGAACATTTAGTTGTTTTTTCTCAGCAGGCACTACGTCAATTGTTTTGAAACCAAACATATATTGATGTCATAATCATACCTAACACTATTATCCATACCTTTTCAGAAACTTTTGCCCATATGAGTAATCAGGAAAGCAAACGTCAAAGAGTGTGTGATTTGCTGAATGCACTCGTCACACCAAAGGAGATTTCAAAAATAGTTGGAGTGTCCATAAAGACTGTTTATAATGGAAAGAAGAGAATGACTATGAGCAAAACTATTACGAGAAAGTCTGAAAGATACTATTAAAGAAGAATGGGAGAAGTTGTCACCCGAATATTTGAGGAACACTTGCATAAGTTTTAGGAAGTGTGTGAAGGCAGTTATTGAGAAAGAAGGAGGACACATAGAATAAAAACATTTTCTATTATGTACATTTTCTTGTGGCAAATAAATTCTCATGACTTTCAATAAACTAATTGGTCATACACTGTCTTTCAATCCCTGCCTCAAAATATTGTAAATTTTGCTTCCCCACCCTGTACACACAACATGTATTGATAGGATTAGTGGATCAACAGGTATTAAACATTTTAGATCAGTAGATACTTTTGGTCACCGGTGTTTGGGTTGATGTTTCGGTCTTTATGGGTCAAATTAATTGCAATTCATTTCATTATCATGTTGAAAGAAATGTATTTGCAACCAGAGGCGATTTCTCATAGACTGCAAGAGATTCTCTGCTTCCCCTAAAATTACGAAAATTAAATGGTCAAATATGTACACTTATGTTGACATTTCATTGACTACAAATGTGTTAGAACACGTTCATCTCACAGACGAGTTCATTCAGAATCAGCTTTATCACAAATCAACGGACTTGATGTTGGTCACTATACATACATTCCAGTTGCGCTGTTTTCTCATACGATCTGTCGTCAGTGCATTTGCCCGTAGACACTCAGCGTCCATGCACTTCAATGGGACTGAGTGGAACAGTTTTTTTCATTGCCTCAAAACTGGACGGTAATTGGATAAATGCCATGATGTTGTCCCGCCCCTGGACGCTCAGTGTCTCTGGGGGTGAATGGAGCTGTGGGCGGAGCTCAGCCAGGCTGGACGCTGGGCTTCCATGTGCTGATTGGAGGATCAGTCGAAAGGCTGAATCCCGTTTGTCACTTGACACAGTTCAGTTTAATACCGTCGTGCATTCTGCTGTGAAATCGAGAGAGAAACCACTACGAAATTACTTGTTCATTTCTTGCACTGTGAATAAAACACACACATTGTACTTCCTTGTTTCAATTTAACATAATTTCAACGTTTTCTTGTTTCAGTTACATAATTTAATCATTTCTTGTTCGAGTTTAATATTGTTAACTGTTTTCACTAGTGGCAACAATTGGAGTGACATCGGCAGGTGTAGAAAGGAGCTTCTCTTGTTTAAAAAGGCTTGAGTCCTCCACCCGCAGCACAATGGACCAAGGCCGTCTAAGCAGCCTAGTTCTGCTGGCCATTCAAAGGACACTGGTCCAGTCCCTGGAAAAGACACCTACTTGGTACAATAAGGTCATTGACCATTTTCTTAAAAAGGAACAGAGGGCTGAATTTATGTTTAAATAACTTGACAATTTTTTTGATGTAAGCCGACAATGAGCTTCCCCTCTCTGAAGGACGAGCAGCCGCCACTGATTGCTACTGTACATGCAAAGAAAACACATCAGCAGTTGCACTTAAGTTGAATATCAGTGTTATTTCTGTGACAACCGTCTGAGCATAAAAGTGCATCTTGACTGTGGCATTTTCAGCTGTTATCTTGTGTTCAAAGGGAGTGGCCATGTTTTCTGTGATATCTCGTGTACATTCATATCGGTGCAAGTCGCAACAGGTTCCCAGCGCTCTGTCAAAGAGAGCTCATTTGTCCTGAGGGAACACAATCGCTTAAATGAAACAAAAATACATTGACCTGTTTTGAACAATAATGTGCAGATTTTTTTGTTGCTCGTTCTCTGGTCTGCGCCGGTTCTGCAGATTCAGTCATTGTAGTCGACCTTCCCGCAATCAAATGTGCTCTTATCTGGCTGTGAAACTGTGTGAATTATTTTGCCTGTTTATGTGTCTACAAGTCTGTTTGTCCTGACTGTAATTGCAGTCTTCAAAAGCCATCTCACAGCATGAGAGAGTTCTGAGGAAGACCTTCTAGCTTGTAGGAGGAATTCCTGGCATGCTGCAGAAAACATTCAAATAAATTCTTCTGTGGATAATTACTCAGAGATGATTTACTGCCACTTAGGGCGTGGGAGTGGATTCAAAGTTGAGTTAATAGGAAAGCAATAAAAACACAGAAGCCGAGAAAAACCAATTAAACAGGGCAGTGATGATGTGACATACAGTTACATGCCTGAGGTGACCAGATTTGGTGAAACACACCACATATATGCACCCATTATAGAGCTGTAATAAAAAGAGGCGTCTCATCCTAATAATGAAATGTCATAGATTCTTCCTGTTTGTACAAATTATGTTCCGGATCCGGCCTCAATGTTCAAAAAATATACAGATTCATGTGTAACATCAAAAATAAACGGCATGAAAATGTAGATTTACAGGATGTGTTTTTATTCAACATCCAAAATAATTCACATGCAAATTGTGATTTGGGAAAATGAAGATTAATGAAAAACCTAATCAGTTTTCTGTTACGGAAATACATTAAAAAGGAGATGGTGAGCCAATGAGGGAGGCCATGAGGGAGAAAAAGATGGAATTTTATTGACACATCTCATAAGAAAACCTCAGTTAAACTCAAAAAACTGGTCACACATAAGCCTCCTCGCTCCTATTACCTCAAAGGTCAGCATCCATAGAAAGGTTATTATTTCATTTGGGGTTGTGTGATGATACTTATGATTTACAGCCACCCATAAGTATTTGGACAATGATACTATTTTTCTCATTTCTACTCTGTACACCAACACAATTTATGATGCAATTGAGATTTCACTGAAGTGTGAAACAAAGAATTTCAATCCAAGTATAAGAAAAAAAAAAAGCTCTTATTTATGATCTTAGTTTGTCCAGTTACTTTTGAGCCTCTGAAAATGTTTAAAATAGTTGTAATTCCTCACTGGTTAGTGCAATATTTTTGTGAAAGGCCTTGAATTAAAGCTGAAAGTCCACACTTCAATCACATGTGGATTCATTTCAGATATTTTGGAGCTGAAATTATAATATTATCACTGTCCAAATACTTATGGACCTGACTGTATATCGCACGACTATTATTACCCCAGAAGGGGAGGCAAGGGGTACTGTTTTTGGTTCAGTTTGTTTGATTGTTTACACTCTAGCAGCAAAACTATTGGTTGAATTCATACCAAATTGGGTTTATAGATTTCCAGTGACGCGGAATAGATGTGATTACATTTTGGGAAAAGTAGGTCAAACTTCAATTTTTTTTATGAATGTTTTAAATCTTCTTTTTTTTCCCCATTTACTTATACTAGGCAAAATTTAAGTAAGTAAGTAAATTTTATTTATAGAGCACTTTTCACAGACAGAGTCACAAAGTGCTTTATCAATTCAAATCAGAATCAAATTAAGTTTACAGAGACCCAACAGAATCCTTCAGGAGCAAACACTTGTGATTGGTGACAGTGGCGAGGAAAAACTTCCCTTTAACGTATGTGTAGCAACAAAACTATCGGTTTAATTCATAGCAAATCGGGTTTATAGATTGCCAGTGACCCGGAATAGATGTGATTACATTTTGGGAAAAGCAGGTCAAAGTTCAAATTTTTTTATGAATTTTTAATTTTTTTTTTTTCCCCATTTACTTATACTAGGCAAAATGTAAAATGTGTGTAGCAACAAAACTGTCAGTTTAATTCATAGCAAATTGGGTTTATAGATTGCCAGTGACCCGGAATAGATGTGATTACATTTTGGGAAAAGTAGGTCAAAGTTCAATTTTTTTTTTTTTTTTTAGGAATTTTTAAATTTTTTTATTGTTATTTTATTTTTATTTTTTTTCCCCATTTACTTATACTAGGCAAAATTTAAAATGTGTGTAGCAACAAAACTATTGGTTGAATTCATAGCAAATTGGTTTTATAGATTTCCAGTGACCCAGAATACATCTGATTACATTTTGGGAAAAGTTGGTCAAAGTTCACATTTTTTAAGAATTTTTAAACTTTTTTTTCCCCATTTACTTATGATGGGAAAATTTTCAAATGCCCGTAGCAGCAAAAGTATTAGTTGAATTCAAACCAAACTGGGTTTATAGATTGCCAGTGACCCAGAGTAGATGTGGCTACATTTTGGAAAAAGTAGATCAAAGTTCACATTTTCTATGAATTTAAAAATAAAATAATTTCTCACATTTATTTATATTGGGCAAAATTTCAAATGTCTTTAAAAACATCAATTTTATTTCAATTTACTTCAAACTTCACTCATATATAGAGGCAACTGATATGCTGACATCAGCCAAAATAAGCTATACTACATGCAAGGGTTGGGGTTTGTTGTGCCTGGCACCACTTGACGTAAATTTATTGGTTATATTTTCCATTGTTTAGACAATACTTTGCATTCCAAGTGCCATGAATACAGGAAGGATATTTACACTTCCTGTCACTTCCATTGCCTGGAATACAGCAAAATAAGCATATTTTTCATACTTTTGTCCCTTACTTTGTTATTTAAAAAAAAAACAACAAAAAAAAAAACATATCGGTGTAGTACTAAACAAACAGAACTTAATGTTGCAGAATTCAGATTGACTAGAAACTGGAGCAGATTTTTCCATAACCTCTATGGCTGTCCTTTTGAGTGGCAGTAAACCTTCAACGGTTGCAAACTCATAATCACAAAAGATTGCCTGTCAGCTGCACCTGGCTCACCTGCTTTCCTTAAATATAAATCCGCTTTCATAATCACACATTTACAAACCCAATTGTTAGCCTTTTCTTTGTGAGAGAAGAAGTTGTACATATGAAGCTTTCAGCCCGGAAGGCATTCTGACAGGGACAACCTTTTATCGGTTTGCGGTGTCAGTTTATGGAGTCGGGCAGGAGTGAAGCGCGGCTTAACTAGGACACATAAAGAGTGTTTCCAGGGAGAGAAGACCAAGGACAAGCAGGTGAGCTAGATTGGTGTGATATCACAGGAATGGCTCCGGGGCTGGAAGTGTATTTGTGCGAATGACGTGAGGAAGTGCAGAGTAATACACTGAAAAGGAGCCTTTCTTCTTCAAAGCCTTCTGATCTCAGGGCTTCACTCACACATACATACACTAAAACACAGCTGTGAGCACGACTACATCCTTCAGTGCCCTTTACCTTCTTCTCTCCTCACCTTTCTCGCTCTGTCACAAACACACACCTCTCATGTAAATGTACAAAGGCTGTATGTTTGTCTGAAGCCTTGGGGGACGTGACTCTTATCGTAGCACGTACTCGCTGGTTTGTCTTTGAATGAAAGGTGAAGTGAGCAGACTCAAGAGGTTTTGGAGTGAAGGTTGGATGTGAAGCCGACACACTGGGTAACATTACATCAGACAAAGAAAAAGCACATATACTAGAAGCATTGAAGAAGATAAAACACACACGGAAGCTCCAAGCAAACAGGGGTGAAGGTGGAGTAAGTGCATTTAATGAAAGGGTCATGCTGATAAAGTAGGAACTTAAACGCGCCATGTTGACCCAAGTCCAAGGACTTAACCAGCACACATATTACGTATTACGCTGATGACACTCGTCTTTACCTATCATTTAAATTAGTCAGTAATGCTGGTACACTTGGTAACATTACATCAGACAAAGAAAAAGCACATATGCTATAACAGTCAAAGTCCTCTGTTAAACACACTGAACACAGAAACACAGAAAAATGCAATATCTGCACTTAAATGTATATGATTAACAATATATCAAACAATCAACCACTCACTCAGTGCAACCAAGACCATAAGACAAGAAAAAATAACATAGACAGTCTTTGTAGAATGACGAAGAGGAAGTCCAAAGAACTTCTGGTACCAAAGATAAAACACACATGAAAGACCATCCACATAGTAGCTCCAAGTAGGTGGTGTAAGTGCATTTAAAAAAAGGGTCATGTTGATAAAGTAGTAACTTGAACACACCTTGTAGACCCAAGTCCAAGGAACTTACCCCGGACATAGTATTACCTGCTATGTTTTATGCTGATGACACTCACCTTCACCTATCATTGAAATCGGTCAGTAATGCTGATACACTTGGTAACATTAGATCAGACAAAGAAAAAGCTCATATACTATAACAGTCAAAGTTCTCTGTTAAACACATTGAACACAGAAACTAAATACAAAACAAACAAAATGCAATATCCGCACTTAAATGTATATTATTAACAATATCTCAAATAATCAACCACTCAGTGCAACCAAAAACAACATATGCCACGTTTCCACTGCGTGGTATCGGCTTGACTCGACTCGACTCAACTCGACTCGGCTCAGCCTTTTTGCGTTTCCATTATGAAAAGGACCTGGAATCTGGTACCCGGTACTAGTTTTTGGGTATCACTGCAGACCACTGATTGGTCAAAGAGTTGTCTCTGTGACCCGCCATTTTACAAAAAGCAGATGTGGAAGTGGACAGTAAATATAGCAGTACATTAATCCACATGATAACAGCGCCAAACTACACCACGGTTGGTCAAGGAGGTTCAGTCTTTGGTGGCCGACGTAAAAATTCAGACGAGACAACACGCAACAAGCAAGTTTCCGGCAACTCTCTGAGCAGACGACATGGAAATAACACACCGCATTGCTATGATGTCCAGGTACTGAAAAGTCAGTAGTATCCTGTAATGGAAACGGTCTCCAGGAATACCAAGTCGAGCTGGTTCCAAGTAGTGGAAATGCCGCAATAGACTGTCCTTGCAGAATAATGAAGAGGAAGTCCAAAGACCACCTGTTACCAAAGATAAAACACACATGGAAGACCATCCACATAGTAGCTCCAAGAAGGTGGTGTAAGTGTATTTAAATAAAGGGTCATGTTGATAAAGTAGTAACTTGAACACACCTTGTAGACCCAAATCCAAGGAACTTACTCAGGACATAGTATTTCCTTTTATATTTTATGCTGATGACACTCACCTTTACCTATCACTGAAATTGGTCCGTAATGCTGATACACTTCAATTCAATTTAACTTTATTTATAGAGCACATGCACAAGGCAGACTCAATGTGCCTCACAAGAGGTATATACCATATAAAAAAAAAAAAATTAGATATGAAAACAAGCAACAGTCAAACAAACAGTAGAATAAGGGAATGGATAAATGTACTGGGCATCCCCCTGTCCTTAGACCCTCCTTCTCGGCAAGGAAAACCTCCAAAAACCCAGTGGGAAAAGAGAAACATCGGGGAGAACCACAGTGAAGGAGATATCCACTCCCATTTATTTATTTATTTATTTATGGTGTCTTATACCTTTGTTATATGTCTCAGTGTTTGTCTCATTTTTTCTGTATGTTTGAAAGACTTAACAAAGATACATTGATCAAAAAAAGAAAAAAACATAACAATTACAAAATTATAATTTCCTCAATATCAATTATAACAACTCAGATTTTGGACGTTTATCCCTCTCACCTTCCTGATAAAATTCCATGTGACAGCTCAATGGGACCCTTTTTTAAAATTCTTTTATATAATATCAACTACGTGTGATCAAAGCTCGCCTAAACCTATGTTTAATCCCCGTTTTTTTCTAATTTAGATCAAACTCTTGTGAATCTTATGTTGTACTAATTGATTTCCCCTGTAGATTATACAGTTTTATTTTTAATTCTAATTTGTTTTTCCTTGCTGTAATGAATGTATCATCTTGTGTTTCACATAACTTTGGCAGAATCATATTTGCTTTGAAATGTGCTATATTATTAAATCTGCTGAAGCTTGTTAAGCATGTTCAATATGAAATTACTACCACTTTCATTTGGGGTCATTGTCAAGAACGTATGATTAGACTCGAGAAATCTCTATTTTCCTTTCTACTAATTAAACGAGACTCTTCAAAGCCATTTATTATTCAACCTGCATATGTCGTAGTACTGTGTGATTATCTCCAAGGTGCATTTCATTTCTCCTCAGAAGACAAACTGATGATGTGTCATACTGATTGTGTATCTTGTAAAAACACAAGAGTATAATGTCTTATTTTATTATACTATCTTATCTTATTATATTTTTGACACTCTTGTAATTAGATATTTATTTATTTACTTAAAGAAATAACCATTTCACATTATTATACCAATGATATTTCCAGAAAAACCTATGCCACTTCCATGGATTTACAAAAGTAAATTACATTGTAATTTTTCTCCCAGTTGGTCTCAAGTAGGAGTTTTTGGGATTATTTTTGGTTAAATGCAAGTTAGAAAGCTGTCTTAGAGTTGTGCTCTGTGCCACAATTGACATCATTCCTACAAAAGTCTCAGTGTTTTTATAATCCAACTGCAGATCAGAAGATATAACAGTATAACTTTTACTTTTAAGATTTTACTTGATTTTATGACTTCAATACATACTGTCTAACTATCTATAGGATTATAAGCAAAGATAACAAGTGGTGCCAGACACAACAAACCCCGCCCCTCGCACATATTGCACTTTATTTTGGTATCGATCCCACTGATGTCATCATGTCTATGCATGTGCTGATGTCAGCATATCAGTTGCCTTTATAAATGTGCCAAGTTTGAAGTAAATTGAAACAAAATTGATATTTTTATAGACATTTGAAATTTCCCCCATTATAAGTAAATGGGAGAAAAAAAAAAAAAAAAATTAAAAATTCATAAAAAATTTGAACTTTGACCTACTTTTCCCAAAATGCAACCACATCTATTCTGGGTCACTGGCAATCAAGAAACCCAATTTTGTATGAATTCAACCAATAGTTTTGCTGCTACAAGCATATGAAATGTGACCTATTATAAGTAAATGGGAAAAAAATAAATAAATACAAATTCCTAAAAAATGTTTAACTTTGACCTACTTTGCCCAAAATGTAATGACGTCTATTCTGGGTCACTGGGAATCTATAAACCCAATTTAGTATGAATTCAATCAATAGTTTTACTGCTACAGACATATGAAATTTTGCCCATTATAAGTAAAACGGGGAAAAAAAGATTTTAAAAAATGCATAAAAAATTTTCACTTTAACCTACTTTCCCCAAAATATAATGACATCTATTCTGGGCCACTGGCTATAAACCCAATCTAGTATGAATTCAACCAATAACTTTGCTGCTACAGATTTGAAATTTTGCCCATTATAAGTTAAACAATCTCCCTTACCTCCCCTTTGATTACTTAGATCTGGGCTATAGGCAGTAGAGCTAATGCTAAGATTGAAAAGCTGTGAAGGCTAACTGATGGAGAACCACTGTGGAAAAATTAGACCAAGAAGGGGAATAAATAGCTGGGTATTAACACATTATTATTAATTCTCACCTCGAGTTGTGTCTATATATTGCATATTTTGCAACACACCTATAAATAAAATGAGCAATAATGGACTGAAATGAGAATAAATGTTTTTTTTTCTTTGAAGATCCCAGATCCCAGTTTGAAGATATTGAAGATCTCAGTATAATTACAGCAATATTCTTGTACCTCAAGGTTATAGAAATCAATTCCTATACATGATGAACATACAATTACTGATTACAGTGTAACTCTGCATATGAATTATGTAAACAAATCATTTTTTGTGTCAATGTACTTTTAATATAGCTCTCATAAATGGTTTCTGTAGACAGGCTTTTTCAAAGAAACACAGCCCACACACAATACAGTCTCTTGTGTTTTCTCCACACTAATCAAGAAAACTGTTCACTTCAAAGGATGCTGTAAAAATGACTGGGCTTATAAATATCACTGCATTAACTAAGTGCAAATATGAAAATAGTGCTTTGGTCTTTGTCTCTGTTTTCATTAAGGTCAACACGCTGATAATCTTCCTCAGCTCGGACAATCTAAAATCTGAACAACTTATTTCCCTTGAACAAACTCTAAAACTGCCCAGTCCTTATTCCCACATGTACACGTTCAAGCCCTGCCACGTTTCCCTTGTGAACTTTCCTTTCTTGACATTTTCAGCGATATACAAATGGCTCTGCTCATTAGTTCATATGTGAGGTTCATCTGTCGGCTGTGTTTTTAAGGCCTGTTTCCAGTTTCTTCGTGTGTCCTAAGCATATCCGCGATGTCACCCTCGCCAAAGGCAGAACAAATTGCTCGGAGTCTGTCACTTCTGAAAGCGAGATGTCATTTTTGAACCCAATTACCCACAGACACTGCAGAAACAGTAGCTGTCCTGTGCTTTCGGAGGCAAATGATTGGGAAATGAAAGAAAGAAAGTGGCAGAATGAGAGAAAGAAGAGCATTTATCGCAAATGGGAGTAATGCGATCAAAAATAGTCATATCCGGGTCTTGACTGTTGTTTGTTACATTCATGTACATGTGTATTTTTGTGTACATATTTGCGTGTAATGGTGTGAGACAATGTGGCCGTCACGGAAGGACAATGTCTCATCTCCCGCAAAGCCAAGCACAATATGGCTGTGCAACAAAATGGGAAATGAGTCAAAAAGCAAAAAAAAAAAGCCTAAACTTGCATTCGATGGAATCAGCCAAATAAAGGAGCTGAGAAAATGAAAGAGATGGAAAAAAAAAAGACTCATCCCGTGTTCTGCATCCTAAGCATCTCTCTTAAGTACACCGTAAAAGTTCAAACAAGAGCAAGAACCTTCTAACAAATGTCTCAGGAGATAGAAGAAAATTAATCACATTGACCCTTAAAACTACTATCAAGGACCTATTAAATGGAATAAATCTCTACCGGTAGCCCTTGCTGACTCTCCTCATTATTTACAAGCCCTTTCAGAATGAGTGTTTTGGGTTTTTCCCTTTAAATCTATTTCACCTTTGACATTTGTTGTCTTAAAAGATATCCTCATGATCTCCTTCACCTTCTTGTAAATGAAACCGTGATGCCGTTTGCCTCTTACAAAAGAGGTGCTTAACATATCATACCCTGCCAATGCTAATAACTTGGCTGGCATTTCTCTGTTAAGCCTTCGATGTGGTTCAGAATGACTGCAGGGCATGAGAGTGTTTCAGACCTGAGGATTTCACAATCAGCACTTCAGCCTCGTCGTTCTAATTGAATATTATTAACTGGAGACACACCTAGAAACACTTGCCAAAAATAACTTCTGAGCGATTATGAAGTGATGAGGTGTCACATTCAGTTTGTTACAATGGCTCATTCTGGAGACAAACTAAGCCTGCTGAAGAGTGGCAGCACCTGATGATCAAACCGTCTGACAACAGGCTGTCTGGCATGTGAGATGCTATCAAACAAAGCCTTGTTAAGACTTTGTCATTCTTTGTAGCTCCTCTGTGCCTGCTGCCACCAGGACCTTCCATCAAAAGGACAATACAAAGCCCCATAAGAGCATGTGCAACCTTTGTCATGTTTTGAAATCCTTCAAAGCTAAACACATCACCAGTAGACCACTATAATGGTTTTTACCCACAGCCAGATACTAAAAAATTGTGTTGCACTAAAACCAACAGTGTGTGAGATTAAGGACATTTTTGTCCAGAACTTTGCTGAACGTTTGACAAAAGAAATGTGGCTGTGTATAATGACTTCATGAAATTATTACACAGAATTTTGCAAAATCAGTGGTGAAAGTACTATTCACATTCTTTGTTCCAATTTCACACAGTTCTGCATGAAAACCTCCACAGTGTATTTTCAAGCATTTTCAGTAAAATTACTGGTTTGGTCCCTCTGAATGACTGATATTCATATCATGGTCAAAAAAAAGGCAGGTTATTCCTTCTACTGGATTACTACTGCAGGGACCGATATGTTTCAGCTGCAACAAGTCCTTTAAAGATTCAAAGAGATTCAAAGCATTTATCGTCATGTGTGCAGTAAAGAAACAGGTTTCCCTGTACAATGAAAATCTTACATTGCCATCCACACTGAATGCCACATAAATTTATGATAAGTATAAAAGTATAAGTATAAAAATTGGAAGATAATAATTTAACCCATAAAGACCCAGTGCTACTTTTGTGTCTGTTTCCAAATTGATTTTTCTCACTATTGACCATTTCTTAAGTGATTTATCACCATGTATTATAATTAGGGAGGTCCGATATTGGCTTTTTTGCCAAAAAACGATATGCCAATATTGTCCAACACTTAATTTCCGATTCTGATATCTACCAATACCGCTGCCGATATATGTGGGATATTAAACTAATTTTAGGTAACATCACATATCTCCTGTCATGGAATTAACACATCATGCCTAATTTTATTGTGATGCCCCATTGGATGCATTCTCAAATGCAACAAGGCTTTTAAAATGTAAACACTGTCTGTGCAAACTTCAACTTAAGTTGTGGAAAAAATGCCATATTTATTTATTTTCTCTCCCTCCCTCCATGAGTCTATTACAGCGTGGCATCTCTACTGTACAATTTTGAAAACTGCACATTTCTTTCAGCTACAAACAATGCTTCATTTATGCGTCGGTAAATGCCGGCGAAATCAAGGCATTATTTTATCGGTTTTAATGATAGGCAAAAAAAAAGATAACGATATTCATCGATATTACATTTTTATGCCAATATCGGTGGGCCGATATTATCGGACATCCCTAATTATAATATTATCATCCGTATTTTGTAGGGTTTTTTTAGTCTAAATCATGTATTTTCCTATATTTAATTTACTGATCATGTAGACGTTCATAACAGCTCAGATTAAAGTTGGAGGTTATTATATCAGAAACAAAAAAAAAAGTCTAGTGGTGTGAGGTCTGGTGAACTTGCCAAACAGGTGGATTGGATGGAGGGGTTTCACTGAAAATCCTCTGCGTTCACCAGACCTCACACCACTAGGCTTTTTTTATGGGGATACCTAAAAGACAAAGTCTACGCTATGAGACCTGCATCAGTCGCTGAACTGAGAGCAGCTATTGAACGTGTCGGCAGTGTCTGGACCAGAACGGACGTCAGTTTGAGAGCAGGCAATGACAAAACAATAAAATGATGTTTGTAAATTCTATTACATTTTGAAAATTAAATTAATTTTAATAAACACCTACTTTATAATGATTTGAAGTGTGCATTCATTTTTTGGGACACCCTGTATAGTTTGAGCTGGTTAATGTTATTAGCTCTGCCAAAGAGGTTACGTTTTTCCTGGTGTTGGTTTGTCTGTCTGTCTGTCTGTCCGTGTGCAAGATAACTCAAAAAGTTATGGACAGATTTGGATGAAAATTTCCAGAAATGTTGATACTGGCACAAGGAACAAATGATTCAATTTTGGTGCTAATCGGGGGAGGGGGGGGCACTTATTAGCCTTGGCGGAGCTCTGTGCTCTCCGAGTGCTTTCTAGTTGAAATTGTAACCCCGGTAATGTTTTGTTGCAAAAGTTATAGTGCTTTGTTGTGCACTTTACATATTCACATATTATTTGCAGTCTCATAGTGGCCTGTTGTTGGACTAGGAGATCAGTTTTTGTGTGTTTTTTCAAAGTAAAGCAAAGGCTGTTTTGTTGTTGTTTGTCATGTAACGTTAGTATTTCAGCCTTTACTACAGTCTTTTCCTGACCTTTTTTTTTTTTTTAACCGTGGCTTTGCTAGCGTTAAGATTGACAAGTGTCCTATTCTGTCATGTGGGTTTTTTTTTTGTTTTTTTTTTTTAAACCATGGTTTTGCTAACATTAAGACTGACAAGTGGCCTATTCTGTCATTTAGGTGTTTTTTTGTTTTTGTTTTTTATGAGGACATGTTGCACATATCAGTATTGGCTGTAACATTAAGATTTATCCAACTGCAACTAACAAGATTAACACAAACCATAAACCCCAACAAAAAGTAGACAAAAAGTAAATTGACAGGCTGTGTGTTGTACTAAAAACTTAGCTAGAACTGTATCTTCCCTTTTCCAGGCTTTTCCTTTTCTGCTTGACATTTAAGAGGATGTGTGAGACCATGTGATTCCTTTAACAACTTTTTTCTTTGAAAGCCTTTGCAGCTCCCTGATTGTCCCTGAGTGCTACTCACCAACAAAATGCAAGTGTGTGTTTGTGTGTGCGGCGCTCCCATTGACTTTCTGTCTCATTTGTACACACACACACACCGTACCACAGTGACACCGAAGCTGGTTGAACACAAAAGCCTGCTGGCCGTGACCTATGTGGGTTGAATGCTAACAGAGGCTAAGGAATGCACGCCACTGTGGCAAATCCAACGAACACACAAATACACACTCACACACCCCTTTTTTTTTTTTTTTTGGAGAAGCACTCAGAAACGCAGTCAGAGTTGTTGACTTGTAGCTGCTTTTGGGATAAGAGAGAGATGGGGGTGGAAATGTACCAATCTGCCGCCGACAGGCAGGATCAATGAAGGGCACTTATGAAAAGAATGCTCACTGCTTGTAAGATTTACAATGAATGCCCAAGCATTTTTTTTTTTTTTTCTATCCTGCTTATTTTTCCCGCTGCTACTTTTTCTTTCTTTTAGAGGATTCGGAGTAGCATGTCCCTCAGTTTGATACTGCTGGTTGACTTTTTACAAACAAGCCATGCAAACTGAGTTATTGAAATCATTTTTAAATGGGACATTTGTTCAGGCGTCTATGAACAAAAACTCCAGCGAGCAATTATTCTGTTGTTAAGCTCTCTAGGTGAGTCACAGAGTGCTCGGTAATAAAAAAAAAGCATTGATGTTCTAATTCAAACATCTTGACAAGGAAAATGGAGGCTTTGTCTGAATCTCTTTGATTATTTCTCCAGTTAATGGCTGCACTTGTGTCAATAAAGTGTGTGAATATCAGTGTGTGTGTGTGTGTGTGTAGGTGTGTGGGTGTGTGTGTGTGTGTGTGTGGAGTTTACGCAGCTTTTTGCAGTGTTGTTTACTGAGCTGCACTTAACTATCCTGTTGCCACAAATAGACACAAAGCTGCCCACTGGATTCCCACGTAATCTGGCAGCGTTTAGCTCTGACCTCTGACCTCGGGGCTAGTTTGGGTAGACTGTGGGAACACTTTGAGTGGGTGATTTTAGGGTCTGCCTCTTCATAAGAGACTCACAGTGGGGGGACGCAGAGCAAAGAGGAAGAACGAGGGGGAAGGAAGGTAAAGGGAGACATGGTATGGTGTTGTTGTTAACTTAAAGGAAGGAAGATGTAGTGTTGTCTTTTTTAACCACTTACTTTCAGATGCTTCCTGTTAAGGTGTCTTCCTCCTGCCAATCAGCATCTTTGCAATGACCATGACTTTTTTTTTTTTCCTATCAATTCCTTCACTCTTGGCATTTCCCTTTCCTCTTTATACCACCTCCTCTTCCTTTGTGGATAGAATTTCTGTCTGCTCCTTTATTTAACTCTAAGCTTCCTTTTGTTTTCTCAGTGGCTATTGTTAAATCAGCTCTTTGGGTAACTTGGAACTGTGCTATGTTAGATTTTGGCTTTATGTCGCAGCCCAATTATAACATGGTAATAGTGATGTAATAGTTTAGTTACAGTTAATTCAGTTTGTTAAGGGTACAGTGCAGATATGTTCTTCTGTGCAAGTGTGAAATGTTGTCAGTCAATCAATCTTTAGATTTGGACAAAGAGGAGAAAGCTGCAGAAAGGATATGTGTATTTTCTGGTGTGTTTTTTCACCTGATTTTGTCTCCTTGCGTCTTTAAGTCATAACATATATGCAATAAGTAAGGATAGATAGATAGATAGATAGATAGATAGATAGATAGATAGATAGATAGATAGATAGATAGATAGATAGATAGATAGATAGATAGATAGAGTTGAGGACAAAATTATTAGCCCCCCTGTGAAATTTGAAGTTTCTTCAAGATTTTCCTAAGTACTTTTTTAACAGAGCAAGGAATTTTCAACATAGCATTTCTGAACATACTAGTTTTCTTTAGAAGGCACAAATTATTTATATTTGCACACCAAAACAGCATTATTTAGAAAAAAACTAAAATAACCAGGGACATTATTATTAGCCCCCTTTAAGAAACAAACCACTTTTGTGCAATGATGTGCTGTAACTTCACAGGTGATGTGTTTAAAAGTGATCAGGTGAATCAAGTGATTTCACTTAACATTTAAGTTAAAACATGGTATAAAAGCCTCAGTATGGCTCATTGAGCTGTCAGTTGAGAAAGCACCATGCCCAAAACTAGAGAAATCCGTTTGGACCCGAGAAAAATGATTATTGATGTAGACAAAGCAGGAGAGGGATGCACAAAGCAATCCAAGCGTTTCCAAGTGTCAAGAACTGGAGTGAGAAGTATAATCCAGAAATTCAAAAACAGCCACACAGTACAGAACAAGCCTTGCAGAGATAGGAAGTGAAAGATTTCAAAGACCCTGGAAAGAAAACTAGTGAAAGATAGGTCTAAAGACCCCAGAACAACTGCCAAGACACTGGTGAATGACTTGGCCACATCAGGAACTAGAAGCACTCGGAGAGCGCAGACCTCCGCCAAGGCTGATCAGTGGCCCCCCCCCGTGGGCCCCCCCACCCCCGATTACCATCAAAATTTAATCATTTCTTCCTTATCCCATTTCCAACAAACCCTGAAAATTTCATCCAAATCTGTCCATAACTTTTTGAGTTATGTTGCACACTAACGGACAGACAAACAAACAAACAAACAAACCCTGGCAAAAACATAACCTCCTTGGCGGAGGTAATCATAGTCTGTAAGAAGACAGTCACTATAGCTCTGAACTGGAATGGACTGAGAGGATGCAGACCAAGAAAAACTCCACATTTGAAGAGAGACACCTTTAAGCCAGACTTAAATATGCTCAGGACAGCCTGGAGAAACATTATGCATACTGGAGGTGTGTCCTATGGTCTGATGAGACAAAACTAGAGCTCTTTGGCCATAGAGGCAGCATTTATGTTTGGAGAAAAAAGGGAGAGGCATAGAACCCAAAGAACACCGTCCCTACAGTGAAACATGGTGGTGGGAGTATTGTGTTGTGGGGATGCTATAGTGCATCTGGAACTAGAAATCTGGTCAAGGTGGAAGGAATCATGAACAAAGAAAGATGTGGAGATTTTGAAAGAAAACCTTAAGCAGTCAGCAGTAACACTGGGTCTGGGTCATCGCTTCATCTTCCAATATGACAACAATCCAAAACATACATCTCTCTTGGTGAAGAGCTATCTTCAGAAGACCAAAGTGAATGTAACTGAGTGGCCTGCACAGAGCCCTGACTTAAATCCCATTGAAAATATTCGGGGTGACCTAAAAAAGAACATCCATGCCAGAAGGCCACAAAATCTGGAGGAGCTGGAAATTTTTGCCAAAGAAGAATGGGCTGGGATTCCTCAAAAAAAGTGTCAGAGACTTGTAATAAAAAAAATACTATGACTGCAGGCTGTTATCCAGCAAAAAGGATACACAACTGACTATTAGGATCAGGGGGGCTAATAATTTTGACCCTGGCACTTTTTGTTTTTTGTGGAATATTTTCATTTCTGTGTGCAAACTAAAATCATGTAAGCATCCAAAATAAAACTAGGATATCTAAAAAAAGCTGTGTTAAAAATGTGTTGCTCTGTGTAAAAGCACTCGGGAAATACCTTTAAAACAATGACATTTTTGTAGGGGGGCTAATAATTTTGTCCTCAACTGTAGATAGATAGATAGATAGATAGATAGATAGATAGATAGATAGATAGATAGATAGATAGATAGATAGATAGATAGATAGATAGATAGATAGATAGATAGATAGATAGATAGATAGATAGATAGATAGATAGATAGATAGATAGATAGATAGATAGATTCATTCATTCATTCATTCATTTATTTGTTTATTTTGAACATTTAAAGAGTACATGCAAGTTCAAAAATTCCAAAATCATTCATCTACATTCGAAAAGGAATGGGAAGAAGAAAAACGTGTTTAATCCCACCCCCATTCTCACCATCAAATAACTTAACATAATGTTTTAAATACTCACTCCTGTTCTTAGACTCCAAGCCAGAAGAATGAACAAAACAGGCCTATATCAAATTAGAATAAACTCATTCGACAGTATTTACAATATAGAACCAAAATATGTGTGAAAAATAGAAACAAAGCACATTCCTGATGGTGTTACCATGGGTAACAGTTAACTGTCAATTTACATTAGAATAATTACATATCAACAATGAACTACTTCGTCACTTTTTGATATCAATATCTTTCCCAGCTCACAAAAATATGGTGCATCAGTGTATGAAAGTGGAGGAAAATAGTAATGTGGGGACATTAATAGGTTGAGGTTTAACTGTAATACCTCAAAAATAGAATCGTATGGATATTCATGGAAGTAAAATTCATCTCCATGTTATAATGCTGAAATTAATTTGCCCAAATTTATTAAATATATTGACAAAATAGCCGAAAATACATTTGTGAGATTCATGGGTGCCTCAATTTGTAGAATTAGGGTTAAATTTACAATGAAAAAAAATAAATAAAAAAAAACAATCTATGTGGCCAAATTGGCTGCCGTTTACTTTCCCTGTTTATATTCATATATGTTTTATAGCTTTAGGATTTGGTAAAGCAATAATCAATATTATTAAACAATGAAACATAAGATTTTATAATTTTTCAGTCATTTATTATATTTATCTCATTACATTCATCATAGCATTAGACTCAGAAGCTTAACCTTTGATGCATGAATTATGAGTCAAGTTTTTTTCCTGACTGTTTTTATTCCTTTTTAGACATGAGAAGAAAAAAAAAAAGAGATTGAGATTGATTGATTTTTATTTTTAAATTAACCTATTTTTCATGGAGTTACAAAAACGTCCACTCATTTGGACACCATGTGTTTAATTTTTGAAGCAAAGAAACATGTTTTTAAAATGCAATATCAGAAAGTGATATACTGTGTGAAAACTATGAAATAAAAACATTTTAATGCAGCTAATCTGATGTTTTCTCACCTTTTATCATACTCTAATACTAGTTCTAACTCACTTCATAGAAATAATATAAAAAAAAAAAAAAAAAAAAGTTAATTACAGTCTAGTAACAATTAGCAATTAATTTACACTCAGTTGTGTTACTGCAGATCAGGTTTATCAAAAACATAAAGTTATAGTAATATGAACTGCAATGTATGGGATGGTGCATAAGCGTCCACTGTATTCACTGATACGGAACTAAAACAACAAAACCCATGAATATATTAGAGAACAGCTTTAGAATAACTGTGCACTGCAGTGACCAGTATGCATGAAAAGGTTAAAGAACTTGACCATTACATAAGTCAGTCAAAGGTCAGCAAATATCAGCCTCCTGTTCTCTTCTGTTTCAGCTCCATGACAGAGCGTTTTTATTCAGAAAGAAAAAAGCGAGCAAGAGTAAGCTCATAACAGTTTGGCTTTCTTGAAAATCAGTGTGATGGCTCTGCTTTGATAAAGAAAAGCCCCCTTTCATGTCTTGTGCCCTCTCATCTCCCTGTCTTTCATCAGAAACTCCATCCACACCCCCTCCATCCCCTGCTGTGACCCCATACATCCACACTATGACAGGTGAGGAACCAAAACGATACGGGCGATGCGCGTAGACGGACGGTGATAACGTGGCTGCTGTTTCCATTTTACATCACAAGTGTGTGTGCGTTGACGCCAGGAGTTTGTGTGTCTTCACGCGGTTCACTGTGGGCCTCCTATGGGGTTTCCCACACCAGATCCACACCAAATCCACCTGAAAAAACAAACAAACAACAAACAATCAGCTGTGGCCTGTGAAAACACCGAGCAAATAACCACAAACAGAACAGAGCTTCTATTGCTTCTGCTGCCTTAAATCAACACTCGCAGACACACAGATGGTAATGCAAGTCAGGCTTTTAAAAAAAAACGCACATGGTAGCTTTCCTTTTCCTCTCTTTTGTTTCCCGTCTTCCACCCACTCATATTCTATCTCTGTCACACACACAAACATAGGGTAGCAAACAAAGCAATTTGGACACCCTGAATAGTATAAACATCGCTATAAGGTACAGGCTTAACACACACCTGCTGCAGTTAAATGCATACCAGAACAACACACACACACACACACACACACAATAACAGAGGATAATTCAAATGCCGACTCAAACACTTGAACAAACAGCCACCAGTATTGCAGAGCCAGATTAAGAAACACCTGTACGCAGACTTTTTTTTAGGGACTCACTGTAATAGCACTTAACCCTTACCACACACTCTTTACCCTTTCATTAAGAGCGACTGTCTGCAAATGAGCGCATGAGTGGTTAGTGCTTTGCTCAAGGACACTTCAAAAGGGCATGTAGTGGCTGCTGTAATCCGACTTTCAGTAAAATGCCTTCTCTTTTTTTAGATGTAGCGGCTCGGTGGTATTACAGAATTAAAATCAGTAACCCCTGGATGTCCACGGGATCACCGGCGACGCCTCGAAGCACGATGAACCCCCCCCCCCCCCCCCCCAAACAATGTTCATGAAGTAATAAAACATGAGCACTAAATACTACGTTAAAAAGTTTCTGTATTACCATCTGTGGAGTAAAATTATGGAACAAATTGTGTGTGGAGATAAAACAAATATCAAACATAATTCAATTAAAAATAAAGATATAAAGAATTGATACTTGAGAGGTACAGTATTTAATAATGATAATGAGGCCTGTTTGTTTATGAATGATGTTGTATTGATAAATCTGCTGTAATTATTGAAGAAAATGGTAGAATTGTTGAGTCTGTTTGTATGACTGTACTACCATGAACATATTGTTGTGAATAATTCAGTTACTGCATTATGGATTGTTGTGGTTCGATGCTAAAATTAGGAAAACAGTATTGTTTGATTCTTGTATTAAGTTAGTGATAAAGGTGTAAAAATACTGAGGGGTAGGATTAATAAGTTTATACTTCTTCCTACTCCTTTTTGACATTGCAATATTCAAACTTGTATGTGCTTGAAGATAGATTCTGTCCATTTAAATGTTACTTTGTTTTGCCTTAATTTGCTTTGTTTTGTTATATTTTGTTTCTTTGCATGTTCGAAATAAATAAATCAAATCAAATCACATACCAGTTCTTTGTAAAGTCATGGCATGTGTTGAGGATTATTTATGTTCCTTTAGTCCAGGCATCAATTATGAATTAAGGAGGTCAGAAATGAGAGAAAATGTCCTCATGTACAGGTCCGCAACATCCTCATATTAATGTTGCATTATAATTTTGTTATACATTAATTACTTTTTATATATCCGCTTGAGACCCAGCAATGCATTTTTATCCTTTGTAGAGGACAAGAGTTTCATAGATTTACTAAAAACATAAATAAATAAATAAATAAAAATGCTGACCACTGCAAATGTCATTATATTTTAAAAGAGAATAAATAAGTGGTTCCAGGCACAACAAACCCCTCCTCTCTCATCGATCCAGCTGATGTCATCATGCCTATGTGTGTGATGTCCTCATATCAATTGCCTCTATGTATGTGCCAAGTTTGAAGTAAATTGAAACAAAATTGATGTTTTTATAGACATTTGAAATTTTGCCCATTATAAGTAAATGGGAGAAAAAAAAGATTTTAAAATTCATAAAAAATTTGAACTTTGACCTACTGTTCCCAAAATGTAGTCAAATCTATTCTGGGTCACTGGCAATCTATAAACCCAATTTTGTATTAATTCAACAAATAGTTTTCATGCTAGAGTGTTAACAAACAAACAAACCAAACCAAAAACAATACCCCTTGCCTCCTCTTAAAAATATAACTGACAAAAGCTGTTGCATTATGCTGTTTCCAATCATGGCATTTATTTAATGTTAAAAAGTCATATATACAGGGTGGGGAAGCAAAATTTACAATGAACATTTAGTTGTTTTTCTCAGCAGGCACTACGTCAATTGTTTTGAAACCAAACATATATTGATGTCATAATCATACCTAACACTATTATCCATACCTTTTCAGAAACTTTTGCCCATATGAGTAATCAGGAAAGCAAACGTCAAAGAGTGTGTGATTTGCTGAATGCACTCGTCACACCAAAGGAGATTTCAAAAATAGTTGGAGTGTCCATAAAGACTGTTTATAATGGAAAGAAGAGAATGACTATGAGCAAAACTATTACGAGAAAGTCTGGAAGATACTATTAAAGAAGAATGGGAGAAGTTGTCACCCGAATATTTGAGGAACACTTGCGCAAGTTTCAGGAAGCGTGTGAAGGCAGTTATTGAGAAAGAAGGAGGACACATAGAATAAAAACATTTTCTATTATGTCAATTTTCTTGTGGCAAATAAATTCTCATGACTTTCAATAAACTAACTGGTCATACACTGTCTTTCAATCCCTGCCTCAAAATATTGTAAATTTTGCTTCCCCACCCTGTATACCTGGCACAAACATGTGATTTGTACGTGGATGCGTTATCTGCATGACAGTATTTACATGCATACCTAAATAAGACATTTGATTATCTTGCTTCTGCTTCTACTGTGAAGGAACTGAATATGAAAATTAGCAGGAGGTCTGGGCAGGTCTGGTGAACAGGTTGTGCCGCAGGTCATGTCTATTTAAACACGTGAACATGAGTACAGTAACTGCAGTTACATGAACCGAATTTCTTAAACAAAAGTTGCTGTTTACATGGAAACTAAAAATGGTCAGATAAAATGTGTGTTTACACACCCTGGAGCATTTGGAAGAAATTCACTTTTTTAAGATCTGAAAAGTGTTTAACCTGCTGTGAAGAGCAGTATCTGCAGGAAACCAAACACAAGGTCTAATACATTACAGCTTTGGTGATATTTCCACACACACAAAGTTGCATCAGTCATAGAACAGTTTTTTTTTTTTTTTTATATGCCAAACATACAGACAGTTATTTTTTTGTTTGTTTTCTGCAACACTGATATTATGTAGTAGTGATGTGGTGATGGTGATAATAATGACAATAACAAAAACATATTACGTCATAAAATGTGAATATAAATGATAGTACATGTTGTGTCAGTAAAACTGGTAATACCAAGATAAAGTTATTACATATATTATCTACAACAATATTATAATATGATTCTGTAAGGATTATAAGTAAAAGTGATGCTTATTTTTGTTAGTATTATTACTCTAATGATGCAGATGTATGTGCAGATATGCATATGTTTAAGCCTATATTCATATTATTATATTATTTAACCCTTTAAACACTAAGCCTAAAATGGTCTGCCTGGACTTTTTTTCTTACTTTAACTATAAAAAAGTTAGAAAATATGCTGTGACTGAGTCCATTTGCCCATTTTTCCAGAGCACTTTTTTTCACCCCAGATCTTTCTAAATCTAGCAGTCATTTACAATTTACTCCATGTTACAATTCTGCTAAAATGGCTTATTCTCCAGCTTCTAGTGCAGGCATGAGTGAAATTACTGTATTGACCCCCCCCCCCAAAAAAATAAAAAAAAATAAAGTGCAACATCTCAGGTTTCAGCACCCATTGGAATATGTCCAATTGTGCAAACAGTGAAAGAGCTACAGCCATCCAAACTGTATATGCACAGGGTGTGTCAGCACTGACACGTCAGGTTTTAAAGAGTTAATAGATAATAGAATATTTACTTATTGATAGGAAGCAGATTAATTCATTTATGGATAAGGAATAGACTATGGAATAGTGCTTTTCAGCCACATAATATACAAAACAAATGTACAATAATGCATGCATTTGTGGAAGTGTGCATATTTATTTATAAATATATGTCCATGCATATATGAGTGTAGAGCAGGGGAGTCAAACTCAATTTAGTTCAGGGGCCATATTCAGCTAGATTTGATCTGAAGTGGGCCAGACCAGTAAAATAATAAAATAATAACCTATAAATAATGACAACTCCAAATTTTTGTCTTTGTTTTAGTGTAAAAAAAAAAAAAAAAAAAAAAAAAAAAATTATGAAAATACTTACTTTTATAAACTATCAAAAAAAAAAAAAAAAAAACAACTGAAAAAACTGAAAAAACTGAAATTTAAATTAAAAAACGTAAGAAAATTTAGTGCAATTTTAATAATATTATTTCTCTACTTATCATTTCTACATGTGCATTATGGATCAGATCTACAAAGACACTAAACACTGAGGAACAGGCAGAAAAATTGTAAAAATTGTGCTTAATTTTCTTTAGACATTTCAGGTTGTTCATATTTGTTCAGATTATTCACATATAATTGTTTCAAGATAGTTTGTAAATGTAAATATTTTCATAATTGAATGTTATTTTTTGCACTAAAGAAAAAAAATTGTTAATTCTAGATATTTTTTGGCTTAATTGAAGATTTTTTTACTTAATTGAAGATTTTTTTTTTTTTTTTTTTGCTTAATTCAAGATTTTTTTTACTTAATTGAATATTTTTTTTTTTTTTTTTGGCTTAATTCAAGATTTGTTTTTACTTAACTGAATATTTTTTTTTTTGGCTTAATTCAAGATTTTTTGCTAAATTTGAGATTTTTTTGTCTTAACTGAAGATTTTTTTACTTCATTGAAGATTTTTTTTTTTTTTTTTTGGCTTAATTCAAGATTTTTTTCCTTAATTCAAGCTAAAAATTTTTTTTACCTAATTCAATTCAAGACTGTGGAATTTTTGTACTTGGCAAAAACATCCCAGGGGCCGAACTGGACCCTTTGGTGGGCCACATTTGGCCCCCGGGCCGCATGTTTGACACCCCTGGTGTAGAGCTATGTATGTACGTAGGTGTATATATGGGTATATATATATATATGTATATGCATATAATTCTTCTCTATTTTCACTTGTGTATTCATTTTGCTGTTTTTTTCCTGTTTTCTGATGCTCAAAATAACTAATCAATCAAGAAAATTAAGTGTTTATGTGGTCATTAGGTGCTGGTGGTGCACAGATATCAGTTGTATCTTTTGAACGATGAACACTAATGTGGCCTGTCTTTAACACCAGATACATAAATGAAGGAATAAATGAATATACCTTTTAACCCTTAGTTGCAGACCAGATCACAGAAATAGCTAAACGCTGTCATCAAATAAATACGTGTTATAGCTTGTGTTGGTTGGGGGTTATCTAATGAAAGAAGCCAAACACATAAAGTGAGTTTTTTTTTTCATTTGATGCTGTGGTAGAAGCTCTGATTGGTGTCAGTACCCAGACCACCAGGAGTTACAGCTTAAAAAAAAAAAAAAAAAAAAAAAAAAACAAGGTGTCAAAGATGCAATGAGTGAGAGCAGACACCATGAGTTGAATGGGGTGCGGGTCTCTAAATCTGAGATAATAATTATCCTGGGTGGGCGGCGGGTGGATGTTTAACACATGCATGCGGACCCGGGTGGGATCAGAGCTGATCCACGCACCACTAACACACTCACAGGTACACATGTCAGCGCTGCACTTTACAGCCTTAGAAAACTATCTGGTGTGTCTATCTCCAAGGTATCACTTTTCTAGAGCCAGTTCACGGTGGAAATGTCGCGCCTTCATCCTGCCTTATGATCATGTGTAAATGATACGAACACGGAATCGGGAGTGTTTGTCGTTCAGTCATTTACGCTGCAAACAGAGGAAGTCTCAAAGTCATGTTAAAGGCAGATCGTAAAAGAGGAATGTGATGTTCTGAGGTTATGAGTATGACGCTCATTTTTGTTCAGGGGCCACATACAGCCTAATATGATATATAGTGGGCCAGACCAGTAAAATAATATAAATAGTAGGATAACAATTTCTAAATAATGTCAACTCCAAACTTTTTTTCTATATTTTTGAGTGAAAAAAGTAAAATTCCAAAATGAAAATGTTTACATCTACGAACCGTACTTGAACATAACATGAACAAATATGAACCTGGAAATTCTTAAGAAAAATAAGTGCAATTTGAAAAATATTACGCCTCAGTTTATCATTTATACATGTTCACCACAACATACAGATCACAGTGGATCTACAAATACACAAAACATTTAGTAAGAAGCAGTATATTAGTATAAATCCACATATTTCTCTTAAGAAATGTCAGGTCATTCCCATTTTTTGTAAACGGTTAGTTTGTAAATGTAAACATTTTTGTGTAATTTTACTTTTATTTTTACACAACAAAGAGAAAAATTTATAGTTTTCATTATTATTTATAGGTTATTATGATAGTATTGTACTGGTCTGACCCACTTGAGATTGAATTGACCTAAAAAAAATTCTAACATCCTTGACTGTTATTATAGTCAGTGAAAATTTCTCCATTTCACAAATTTATCCCAGGGGCCAGATCAGACCCTTTGGTGGGCCAGTTTTGGCCCCCGGGCCGCATGTTTGACACCTGTGATCTATACGGAAACACATAAACTGACATTACTGGGACACATTACTAGTGAAAATGTTCTTGTTTGACTTGATTTTAAATGTTTTATGCGGCTTTGTGTAATTTACATGACCCCCCCCCCCCCCCCCATACAGTCATATTCATTCTTTTTTTTTTTTTTTTTTACTTTTTATACCATATTCATTCTTTTAACCCATAAAGACCCAGTGCTAATATTACGTCAGTTCCCAAATTCATTTTTCTCTCTATTTGACCTTCCTTAAGTGATTTATCACCATCTATTATGATATCCTCTGTATTTTTGCAATTTTCACTGTAAATCATGTATTTTCCTAAATATAATTTCCTATACTCAAATTAAATGCTCATAAAAACTCAGAGTTAATTCAAAGATTATTACATCAAAACAGAGAAAACTGAAGAAAAAGTGGTTGTTTTTTTTTTTTTTTTCAGCAAAGACATCATTAACATAAACCCAGTGTGTCAGTCGACTGTCATTGATCCAACCCCATGGGTTTTACTGATGAATCAATGTTGTAGAAGATGATGGTGTTTCCGTGTTCACTACAGAGCCTCTGAACGTCCAAACGGGTCATATCTGATGACCATGAAAAGATGACAAACAGCCTCTATGCTGTATACATATTTGTGTGGACATAGCTCTACTTTGTCCTAATGTGTGCTAAAGTTAATGTTAATGCTATCTATGCTGTGTGTGTACACATATTTGTGTGGACATAGCTTTAGTTTGTTCTAATGTGTACTAAGACTAATGTTAATGCTATCTACGCTGTGTGTGTACACATATTTGTGTGGACATAGCTTTACTTTGTCCTAATGTGTGCTAAAGCTAATGTTAATGCTATCTGTGCTGTGTGTGTATATACATATTTGTGTGGGCATAGCAGTAGTTTGTCCTAAGGTGTGCTAAAGCTAATGCTTATGCTATCTACGCTGTGTGTGTACATATATTTGTGTGGATATAGCTTTACTTTGTCCTAATGTGTGCTAAGGATAATGCTAATGCTATATATGCTGTGTGTATATACGTATTTGTGTGGACATAGCTGTAGTTTGTCCTAAGGTGTGCTAAGGCTAATGCTAATGCTATCTACGCTGTGTGTGTATACATACTTGTGTGAACATAGATTTACTTTGTCCTAATGTGTGCTAAAGCTAAGGCTAATGCTATCTACGCTGTGTGTATACTTGTGTGGACATAGCTTTACTTTGTCCTAATGTGTGCTAAAGCTAATGCTATCTACGCTGTGTGTATACATTTTTGTGTGGACATAGCTTAACTTTGTCCTAATGTATGCTAAGGATAATGCTAATGCTATATATGCTGTGTGTATGTATACATATTTGTGTGGACATAGCTTTACTTTCTTTGCCAGAGTCAATAAATGGCTCTTTTTCATGAGGTGCATGCGTGTTATTGGGCATTATTTGACTGATACACTATTCCAGTGACACAAAGACAGAAGAAATCAATGAAAGTGTGAATTGCACTTGTTTGTATGACAACAATGACAACATCAATGAAAATATCAGTACTGTGGCAGCCCTATTTGGCATATTTGCTTTAATAAATTTGTCTGATTCACAGTCAAAATCTCTATTCCTCTGGTAGTGATGTATTCTGCAACTGTGCGCTGTTGATGATAAAACCCCAATGTTAATAAAGACACATACATTTACATATATGCCAATAAAATCATGCTGGAAACCAAGCAATCTAGCAGCTTTTTTTTAATGCAGCCACAGACAGAGGAGAACTTTTCTTCTTCTTTCCATCTCCCTTTAGGTTTCTCTTGCTCTCTGCTTCACTCTCTTTCTTTCTTTCCATCTGCTCATCTCTCTCTCTCTCTCTCTCTCTCTTCTCAGAGGAAAAGTAATCTGGGAAGCAGATATCTCTCACACTCCGCTGAATAATGAATGGGGCTTGGGAGTTCTCCCACACAGTAGTTCAAGCCCCTGATCAGTATGCCAAATACACCAACATACATCGCTGCTGTCACATTAAAAACCCTTTCTCAAGTCTGGACATCTCTCTGTTTTGTGTAAAACTTGAGTCCAGCCGGTCTGCTCGGCGATGACAGTGTCACAGGCCCAAACAGAGCTCATTCAAAATCCGCTGTTATTTCAGAGCCACAACTCTTGTTTTTCTTGGTTCTTTGGAACTCGATTGAAGATACCAGCTTTTCTTGCAGCAAAGATATGCTCTAGCCCCCTTCATTACCGACACCACCATAAGAAGCACTTTGAAGGCTCTCACCAAGTGCAATGCTCCCTGCAGCTGACTTTTTGGGCTCCAGTCTTGTGGAATTATTGATCACGCTCCTCGGGGAGGGAATATATGGAGTTGAAGGGTTAGAGGAGGTTGCGGGGCTTTAATAAGAAGAAGGAGAAGGAGCTGGGTAAGTCGACTTGTGTTCCTACAGAAGAGGGGATGCCCGCACATTGAGCCCAACCCCTCCTCATAAATCGCCCAGTCACGGTTATTACATAACTGCCCGATCGCGGTTATTTCAACCATAATTATTTTCCATAATCATTATAATCATCTCCATTCAACATCACAATAAACGTCTATTAAAACAACTGGATCAAAAGGCCAGATTTCACTCATACAGTGATCCCTTATTTTTCGCGGTTAATGGGGACCGGCGCCCCCCGTGAAAATCGAAAATCTACGAACTGGAGCTGGAGCCCCCCGAGCCTATCCTAGAACTCTCTCTCTCTCTCGCTCTCTTTTAACATTTTTATATAAAAGAACACTTACATTAGACTCCAGCGGCTCCTTCCTTGACTGACGATGAGGCCCATGATGATGATGATGATGATGATGATGATGATGATGATGATGATGAAACACCTGTGGACTTCGATGAAGACGATGAAGATGACACAATGCACAGGTGTCAAGGGAGCCTTATAGCTCTTCTAGGGGCGCCTCGTCGTCAGATGTTACTTGAGGCGCTGGATGGTCTAGTTATGCAACTTCTTCGGAGGGAGTTGGCGAAGCAGCTGCAGACGGGGAGGCTGGCGGGGGAGCTGAGGATTCGGCTGATGGCTTCCGAGGGACAAGGAACATGGTGATGGGGAGCTGTTGCCGTTGCTTCTTCTTTTCAGCGAAGATGCTTTTATACAGGGCCATGACACCCTCTATCCTGTTGCCGAATTCAACAGCCCTCACCATGTTGTCATCTATTTCCTTGGCCGTATTCTGCAGTTCCCTGGCGATATTGCAGAGCCTCTGCAAGTTAGCAAGAGTAAGGCCCCTCTCTTCTACTTCCTCATCTTTGTCGGGTTGTTGATGAAAAATCTGCAAATAACTAAAACCGCGGAACTTAAAGCGCGACTTGGCAAAGGATCACTGTATTCCATTTCTACGTCACAGATACAGCTCTATCCTTATTGGTTATGGCCTGATCATAATCAAGGTGTATAAGTATATTTGCATCAGTTATTAATCAGTATTGCAAAAAGATACCCCCAAAACCATTCCCAAAATGTTTCTTTGGCCATCTTATTACTAGATCTTGCAATCCTCCAAATTTGAAGAAAATCGGATAAAAACTGATAAAATGGCGACCCAATTTTATTGTTATGAGAGCAAAATTATTGTACATAATGTTTTGTAACACAATAAATAATTCCTACTCAACTCCTGTGTCTTTTTTATGACAAAATACACACATCACATTGCTTTTCATTTATTGATCATTTTTGTTGAACAGCTGTTTGATGATCAATTCTTATTTTCAGTATTAAGACAATCAACCATTTTGTTCTGAAAACCCTTCTTTTACAGCCCTTTAATTGGAATAATAGAATGGGAACCTGTTATTTAAGTATTATTAGGACTAAATATGCACAACTAGACAGATTTTGGTATGCTCCCTGGCTGCAGAAAATTTGGGAACAATGTGGCAAACGGATGTTTACATTGAACCGCATGTTTTCAATGGTGCGTTGTTCACCAAAATTCATGTAGTGTCCGTACACCAATATACTTCCATCAATAATATGGCATATATGCCTTATAGATATATTGTTATAACTTGTTTACAAATGTTTATTTCCTCCTGTACCAGGAAGACTTAGTTACAGATCTAACAGAGATGTGACCATGTGGTAAGCCAGATTTCCATTCCAATCTTGTAGAGTCCGTACACCAAGTAGTGTCCGTACACCATATCAGATATGTGGGTCTAATTTTATTGTTTCTGTCAATATATGGAATTTTTCAGCATGCATGCTTTGGACATGACATCTATGCAATAAACAATGCATGATTATCCTGAGTGCTGAAACATTTGTATATGTTTGTAGGCATTAAATATGGAGGTTATTAGGCTGGAGTGTCCGTACACTGAATAATTTCTGATTTGGCAGGGGTACAAGCCTGCAAAATTTTTAGTAGACACCATAATACAAAAATATTTGGACTTTAAAAGAGAAATATCAGACAAATAAAATGGCCTGTCTGATTTTTTTGATAGAGCATTATTATTTTTTATATGTGCACCCTTTCTGTTACCCTTCATTGTGATCAGGCCGTCTTTTTTTTTTTTTTTTTAGGTTATTACTATAAATCTGAAAATTCTTAACAGAAACAACACAAAAAACAATGGTTTTAATCATTAGATGCCATTGACATGCACACTAATATCATACTATTATTAAGAATCTATGAATATTTAGATAGAGTTGAGCATTTTTTTTTTATAAATATATGTAGGAAATGCTGATATTATTCTGGTTATATGAGGATTTTTTGGATATTGCATGGACAACACATTCATATTATATGACCAACTGGAGGAGAAACAAAGATCCTGTTAAAGATAGATGCTCTGCGGAATAATTCACATTTCTGGTTAGAAGGAGATCACACCTACTCATAAACATCATGAAAGAGCATATCATGTTTTTTGGATATGGACAGACATTGAAAAGCTGACCTCTTTCCAGAAGGTGTTTGAAGGAACAAAAGAGGGAGGCTGTTTTCACACAGTGGAACATGCATGTGCAGGCATATTAGTGGAATATAGCGGAGTGCATGCATATTCAGTTTTTAGAATAAGAGTAAAAACTGGAACATTTTGTGCATGTAGTAACATCGAAAACGAAACTCATGACTAGTTTGTTTAGCTTCAATGCATAAAAGAGGCTAATGGAAATAAATGCATACTGCAAATGACTTGCAGATTTAAAGAGTTTTAGAAACTTTTACTTAATCTGTGAAAATGTTGGTGGTTTGACAAAGAAAATAAATAATGAACAAACTTGACTCCAATATTTCACATGTTAACCCTTAAAGACCTAGAACTATTTTTGGAGTGACTTCCAAATAAGATTTTTCTCTACATCTAAACTTTACTAAGTTATTTATCACAGTATATTACATTATCCTCAGCTATTTACATTATCCTCAGCTATTTCCCATATCCATTTACTGATTTACTGTAGATGTTCATGAAAACTCAAAAGGTTAAAATGTCAGAGCAGAGAAAAGTGAGGAAAAAGGGACTTTTTCATCAAAATTTATCATTAACCCTTTCATGCATAGTGGTCACTCCAGTGGACAGCTCTTCTACAGCTGTTCTCTTCTATATTCATGGATTTTGTTGTTCTTTTCATTGTTTTTTTTATTTTGTTTTTTTTTTACACATATCTTTATTAAAGTTTTAAGACACTACATATCTTTTCTGACATGAATTGGTAACATTATGTGGATCTCTCCTGAGCATAAACCCCCAGAATCACAAGCCCTCTCCATAGTTTTCATACAGTTTATCTGTAAATACATGTTTCTGTGTGTCAAAAATTAAACGTGTGGTGTCCAGCTGAGTGGACATTTTTGCAACTTCATGAAAAATAGGTTCATAAGATTTTTTTTTTTTTTTTTCATTATCATTTTTTGTATGTATGTATTTTTTTTTTTTTTTTTAATAATTTTTTAAAATTTATTATTTATTTTTCAGAAGAAAATTTTCAATCGCATTGTTTTTTTCATGCCTAAAGAGGAATAAAAAACACTCAGGAAAAAAATTTGATTAAGGTTCTCATAATTCGTGCATGAAAGGGTTAAATGATTGTAAAAACATGCCTCTTAAATTGCTATTTGTCAAACTATACAGGTTTTTTTCATAAATCAGTGTTACAGAAGATGATGGTGTTTCTATATTCACTACGGAGCCTCTGAAAATCCAAATGGGTTATATCTGATGCTGCTGAAATGCTGAAAAATTGCATTTTACCTGAACTATTTCATTGTATTGATAGGATTATAGTAGCTCAAAAGGATTTAAACATTTTAGGGCAGCAGATGCTGTAGGTTGCAGGTGGCTGTTTAGGATTTTGAGGGTGAAAAACAAGTCTCAAAAACTACTAATAATCTTGTAAACATATTCTATAAAACCACCAAAAATATTCAATAAAAGTCAAGTCAGCTTTATGTACAGCATATAACGGAAATCGCAAAACTCCCACGATTCAACAGGAACATAGTTAGAAAAATATTAAGTGTCAAGGCTGTCCTGAATCAAATAATCTATTGCACTTTAAAAGAATACGACAGGAGTCATGGAGGTCATGCATCCCAAAATATGTTCTAAGTTTGATGTTGTAGTCGACTGATGCGAACAGTCCCTTATGAATACAGTATTTTACCCATAAAAACCCAAACATCCACCACCAGCTAAAACAATCTACAGATCTAAACTGTTTAATAACCTCTGGTCCACTAATCTTATCATTACATGTAAATAACTGGTGTAAAATACAGTTTGTCATCTTTTCATGCTCATCAGATATGACTCATTTGGACGTTCAGAGGCTCCGTAGTGAACGTGGAAACACTGTCATCTTCTACAACAGTGGTTCTCAACCTTTTTTCAGTGGTGTACCCCCTGTGAAATATTTTTTCAGCCAAGTACTCCCTAACCAGCGCAAAGCATTTTTGGTTGAAAAAAATGACTTAAAACAGAGTGCTGTGCCATCAGTGTCTGATTTATTAAACTTTGGAACTCCATTTGTAGTGGTCTCTCTTGAACTATTTAGAAATAAAAAGATATAACTAAAAAAAGAAAGAAATAATTAACTTAATTATAAATAAAGATTTGTGCACATAAAAATAATTATCAACATAAATTGTCCTCTTTTGATATCATAGTAAAGATCTGTTCTCTAAAAGAAATAATTAACTTAATTTTAAATAAAAGCAGAAACTGCCAAAAAATAAAAAAGATATTTATCATCTTAAAATATCTATTTAATAATTAAAAAGAAGACTGACAACATTACCAACTGTCAACACTGAATATTGCATTGTTGTGCTGAACTGAGTGTTTTTGCATTTAGTCAGACATTTTAGTGAGACACTTGGGCTTGTGCTTCACTGAGGATCTTTGTCATTCTTGGTGGCAGGGAGGCAACTGTTGTGATCAAGCTCTTTATTTTTAAAGGATTTTTGGATGGATGCTACTTTTTAAATATATTTTAAAATCTCACGTACCCCCTGGAGTGCCTTCTCGTACCTCCATTTGAGAACCACTGGTATACAACATTGATTCACCAGTAAAATCTGTGGAGTTCGATCAATGACAGTGGATGGAGACAGTGAGTTTATAAATGTTCAGTTAATAACAGATTTGACTGGAAAAGTCCTTTTTTCTTCAGTTTTCTCTGTTTCTGAAATAACAACCCCCAACTTTCACTGGAAAAATGCAAAATACGGAGGATTGTTTTATGATAAATGCTGATCAATCACTTAGGAAATGTTAAATACAGAGAAAAATTCGGTAACACTTTACTTGAAGGTCTAGTTTATAATGCATTAAGCGTACATTCATAAGACATTATAATGCATTTATAATGCATTATAAAAGTCATTTCAACAGTTTATGATCATCTAAAACAACTTATACCAAGGTTAATAAAGTATTATAAATGTAGGCATAATGTATTATAAATTTTGCTTTCATAATGGTTTATACATCCATACCGAAGTGACAACAGTTTTTGAAGAAGGAATCTCAAGTCCTGGGTTACATAACACATTATAACCATCATAACTCTAGCCAGTTATAAAGACACAGAGAACTGCTGTGACATGTAGTTTCTGAAACTGAATAATGCCTTATAAACATCAATAATAAGTTACAGGATGACTGATGTTATAACACAAGTATGATGACGTATGAGCAGTATCTGCTGGCTCTAAGTAAAGTGTAAATCAGAAATTATACATCAAAGTGTTCTTAATAACTCTTTATTTTGCAAAAACAAAACATTAAAAGAACAGAGACAGTAAATAGAAATGTTACATGTAGCTTTGTACATAAATAAAAAATAATGTGGCAGCTCTAAATCTTTAATTCAAACACATATTTTTTTTTTTTTTAAATAAATATGAAATCCCTAAGATAGATGAGTATAGAGACCAGTGACTAAACCTAACAAAAGTTCTCCACCTAAAAAAATAAATTCCTTCACACTGCTTTGGTATGGATGTATAAAACATTGTGAAAGCTGAATTTATAATACATTATGCCTACACTTATAATACTTTATTAACCTTGGTATAAGTTGTTGTACATGATCATAAACTGTTGTAATGGCTTTTATAATGAATTATAAATGCATTAAAATGTCTTATGAATGTGCGCTTAATGCATTAAAAACTAGACCTTCAAATAAAGTGTTCCTAAAAATTAATTTGGGAACTACTACAAAAGTAGAACTGGGTCTTTATGGGTTAATCTTGTCTGTGTAACTTGTTGCAGTCTTCAAGGAGGTTACAGTTTTGTTTTTTCAGTCCAGCATGTCTTCATGCAGATGGACGTCCTCTGTAGGCTCTTATCTGTTACAGACATGTCTGCAGATCTGCTGTTACTATTCCAAATAGAAGCCCTAATTTCCAGGCCCTGTGGTTGCTCCTATCCACCCAGCTGAGGTTTCCTCAGGCGAGACACTGGATCCGCACTGACTTCTGACCTCTGTGTGTGCGGAGGGCAAAAGAAAAGATAATTTCCCTCTGGGGAGTTAATTAAATATCACATTATTACCATTATTTATCTCCAAGGTGCTCATTATATGGACTTTGTGTGTGCTAACCCTAACCACCCGGATACTTCACACAAGTTAAACCAGAATGCAGAACTCTTATGAAGTAGATTCCGTTTTTTCCTCAGGGAGTTGAAGATCAAATACACAGATACACCAGACTTGTAAAATCCCATTAGGTGCATACAACAGCATTTACGACACACTGAAAATTGCGCACGCTGAAAATTCCCACTTGTGCACACACATAAACACCTACTTTACACACACTAATACACATCCACAAAACCCACACACCCCTAGAGATGCAAACACATTCTCTCCTCCTAAACTCCCTCAACCTTTGCTCGACCATTGCCATCTCAGTTACTCTGTCTTGTAATGCACTGATGTAAAGGAGAAGTCCCAGTGTGTGTGTGTTTGTGTAGAGCAGGGCAGGGCAGGCCTGGGGCCAGACAGACAGACAGGCTGGGCCAGTATATATTTACCCTAACTGAGGGGAGTGGAAGTAAGGGATTAGTTACAACAACAGGCTGGCTGCACTGTGAGACGCTAAAAGGACATGATATATCCATGACCGAGTTGCATGTGCGTTTGTGTGTGTTTCTGTGTGTACTGTGTGAGCTCTACCTGTGAATACTGAGCTTTTGTGTCTGTGTGATGTGTGTAAAAGTATGTACCATTGTCACTCGTATCGCGTTTCGTGTCTGCCGACCGTTTGTTCCATCGTTGCATGTGCTCAACGACGTGACGTGAGTTTTTTTAAATCAGCATTTTATTTATCTCATTGTTTATCTACATAAAGTATGCAGGAGATGTCAGATAAGGATTATGGCACACAAATATATTTACAAATATCAATAATCACACATAAAAACATCAGATTACAGTGTCATATTGTACTATAGATATACAGAAGTTATTTCTCTTGTCTTAAATAGTATTATTTATATATTTCTAAAGAGATTTATTTTTTAAAGGGTCGTTTTTCTTGCTACATTATATTTTAGAAAATAACATATGTGCACGTTTTTTTGTATTTAATATTGAGAAAATAGTGGAGGGTTTTTTGCACATATTTCTGATTTCACTCCTTGAAGAGTCATTGAAATAATAATAATAATAATAATAATAATAATAAACAGGATGAGGAGGTATTGTTTAATAGTACATGCATTATATACATATTATGCATATACAGTTATAGCAGTTGTATGTAATAAAATTGATATTTTCTGAAACAATAACAGGTCTGTGAACATTTTAATCCCTTTGTCCCATGTGTCATTCCAAAACTTACAATGAGATCATCATTATATGGCAATTATAATTATTCATTTACCAAAATTACTTAATAATTACATATTAATTACTGCAAGTATAGCAAAAAGTAGCAGGAAAGAAATGACCAATATTGCAAAAAAAAAAAAAAAAAATCAATATTATCAATATGAAATAAAATAAATATACATAAATAAGTGTACAACAAAGAATATCCCTCGATTATTATTACAGTTATACTATTATGAACAATTTACCAAAAACATACCCTGAAACTTAAGTAAAGATTATTGTGAACAGTTTTGTTTTGTTTTTTTCGTGTCAAAACAGTATAAGCACATGTGAAAGCAATCGCATAAATGATGTCAGTGTCGTCGTTAATCAAAGTATTAGTTACTTCTTGACAAGTTAAAATGGCTGCTGCTAGAACCGGTTTCTCCAGGCTATGACGCCTTTCCTAAAGTTACAGAAACTGACAGCTAAATTATCTCTTTTCACATCATATCACAATTACAGCAAATAGTTTTCCAGTTTCAAATGGCTTTTACTCTCATATCCAAGTTTTGACAGCAAGCTTGTCACTAATGGTACCATAAAGGCTCTAGCTGAACACGTGCATTAGTTGTTTATTGAGTTTTTATTTGAACGAAAGCACGTTTTATAGTTTTTCACCTTTCTTTAGGCTGCAAAGTGCAAAGAGTATCAAAGAAAACTCCACAACTTTACTGAAAAGCACACTTTCAGTCTGGAAATCGACATCATGGTTACTGTTATGAGCCAAATTCACATTTTAGGAATTTGTCAAAACAGTGTGAGTACACGTGAAAGTAATCAAATAAATTAATCTCAGTTACACCTAGGTTTGGCAGCCTAAAAAAGCTGCTGGCAAGAGAACTGGTTCCTTCAGTCGACGTCACCTTTCCTAAAGTTACAAAACTGAAGCATTTCTGAACTTTTTATATTGAACTTACTGAAAACACATGTTTTCCAGTTTAAATACCCTTAATTTTTTGTTCAGTCTGTAATTATCAGAGTAAAAAAATCCTCTTACTCAAAAAAAAAAAAAAAAAGAAAATATGGAAGCCTGTTGTTAACTGTATATTTTATATTTTTGCAGTTTTTTATTGGTCCACAAGGGGTTTCTTGCAGGATCCAAGACAAAATCCAGACCCCTTTCATGTACGTTACATCTGCTGAGTAAAACTGAAAACTTACAAAATTATAAATCACACAATGGGAAACTTTCCAGCATGATTCTCTGCACTGATCAGTTTCGACATATATGACAAATAAAAAAAAAACAAAAACTAACCATATGAGTGGATCTACAGATCTATGACTCCAATTCCAAAAAAACTTGGGACACTGTGTAAAATATATATATTAAAAAAAAACAAAAAAAAAAAAAACAACAGAAAGCAGTGCAAATGCCATGAACCAATACTTTATTCATATCATGAAATGAAAAATAGCAGCATAATTAAATTGATAGAAATCCTATAGAGTGACCTCATGCACCATCTATGTCTGGAAAAGTTTAAATACACACTCAGGAGGTCCAAAAACCTCTTCTACTGTACCTGGAACCCAGTAATGTCCTTTATTAAAACAGTAAAAACTCTCCCTGATAATTCATGAACTCATGTGCTTTAAACTAGATCATGGGTGATGACATATGTCTTTACGCAGTCCAACACAACCATATCTGCTCTAAAATCTGTCTTGTAGTCCAACTCCACTCTCTTTTTCTTTTTCTTTAATTATTTATGCCTGATGTGTGTCATACCTGCTAATATTATTGATTTTATTTGTTTATTTATTTATGTAATCTCAGATTGGGATGCACTACCTGGGACTTTGTAGGGTGGGAATTGTATATATGATATGTGGAAAATCTAAAAAAGTATAGTGCTTTTTCTTTCTCACTTTTTTTTTTACCTTGATTCCAATAAAAAAGAAAAAAAAAAAAAAAAAAAGAATCGTATGTCAGACAAGGTTTTCTCAAGACGTTTACAGACTGTTGTTGAAATAAGAGGGGATGTGTTGCTCCCATCAAATTAATTATTTTTTTTTTTTTTTTTTACAATGGTTCATTTTTGCAGTTTAACACTTGTCTCAAATTTACTGGAATAACTGATTAAAATATTCAATGTTGAAATATTCTATACACCTCTGTGGCAAAAGTGTCCATGCACAAAAAAAAAAAAAAAAAAATGGTATTAAATTATACATCAATATTCTTTTGCCTTTTTCTCCATAAACCTCTTACAGAACTTCAAACCTGCTCATAACTACCAAACACTGAATCATTCTCAGGATTTTAACTCTTTAAATGCCAGTTTGATTATTCGAAACAGGAATTATTTATTACAAAAAAAACAAAAACAAAACAACAACACAAAAAGTTCAGTATTTTTCATATAATAAATAATAGTGGGATGGGGCATCAACAAAATATAAAAGACATGTTCAAATATTCAATGTCCAAAAGTGGCAAGAGTGTCCATGCAAAAAAAAAAAAAAAAAAAAAAAAAAAAAAAAAAAAAAAAAATTGCTATTAAATCATACATCAATATCCTTTTGCCTTTTCTTTTCACATAAATCTCTTAAACAACTTCAAACCTGCTCAAAACTACCAAACACTGAAACACTCTCAGGATTTTGACCCTTTTTTCAATTATGAATTCATTCATTCATTTTCTGAACCCGCTTTATCCTCACTAGGGTCACGGGGGTCGCTTGGAGCCTATCCCAGCTACATAGGGGTGAAGGCGGGGTACACCTTGGACATTTCGCCAGTTCATCGCAGGGCTCAATTATGAATTATTTATTACAATTATTATTATTTATTTCATTATTTTCCATATAATAAATAATAGGGGGATGGGGCATCAACAAAGTATAAAAGACATGAAACAACAGGAGACCTTAATAGTTTAATGCCTTCATACTATTTTACCATTTATACTGCTTCCTGTGTGTCCCTCTGAAAATACTGAAAAGAAGTAATGGTACGCTACAAAAAGAGGGAGAGGAAAAGATTGAAGCAGTGATGGGTGCGAGGTGTGATTGTGTGGCCGAGCCCCGAGTGACACTAAAGAGGCTTTAAAAGGGTCCAATACAACAATGATTAAGAAAGCCGGGTGAAACAAGAGACAGCGGAGAGAAGAAAAGAAAAGTGAAACAAGTCCCAGAATGCCGTCCACTGGCCCCTCGTCTCCTGTCCTCAACACAAATGGCCGTCCTGGGGGAGGACCCAGAACAGAGGAGGGGGCCAATTGGCCTCGGTGACCCCGTAAGTGAGAGATGGATAATGTGGGGGCCAAAGGGCCTCTGGGTCTGCCTGGTGTACTGTTATAGCCCCGCCCCCCTCCCCACCCCCTACCCAGACCACCACCACCTTTACTGTAAAGGACACAGACAGACTTACTCACATAACACGTGCACACACACGAGCGTGCACGAGGGTGAAGTCTACATACAGGATCACATGTGTAATGGATGCAGGCAGGTATGAAACACACACACACACACACACACACATACAAACACAGTCCTCACTGTAAACGGTTGAGACAGTGTTTGTTAGTTTTTCTGATGAGGAAACTGAAAAATAAGACCCCCACCCACCCCATCCAGTTTCCTTTGTTTTACAGACGGTTCCAAAAAAAAAAAAAAAAAAAAAAAAAAGTTCGGCTGGTTTTCCTTTCCTCCTCCTCGTTAGCGAAGAATGTGTGAGGGGAGGGCCGACGCTGAAGGATGCCAGGCGACTAAGCTTTTCCGTTTTCACTTGCGGACCTGGACCCGTGTTTGTTGATACTGTATTAGGCGGCCGATGTCGGGAGCATTTCACTCAGGGCAGCTCCAATTTATTATAAGCTGCTTGGGACTTGACAAATTAGAGTTGGGCTTTTCTGGAGAGAGAGAGAGAGAGAGCTGGACGCCATTTTACTGTTGGTGTATCTGCAGCGTCATCATTTCTACAACATGGAACCATCTGCCGCCCTTTAACCCTCCTGTGTCCCATCCAGCAAGGCCCTCACTAAGCACCAAGTGTGCCATTTTGGCACGCTTGTGGAATAATGTCAAAAAACTTTTCATACAGTTCGTTTTTAATTCTTTTACACTTTTTTTCTATTTTATCAACTTGAGCCGTAAATAAAAATACCAAATACTCAATAATTGTCACATTTTTTAACCCTTTAAATGCCATGTTTGTAATGTAAACAAACCATTTTTTTGGATGCAAAAAACACAAAAAAATAATTTTTCTCAATATACTACATAAAAAGTGGATCACATATTATTTGATTTTTGCAGCCTGGCATATGTCAATGATTAACTCCAACATTGGTTAATTTGCATGATTATTTTTGGCGCTAGGTCAAATGTTCAAAAATACTAGCATCTGTCACCAAGTGTGCGAAAAATGCACACCTATAAATCAAATTATTAAATATATATTTATTGATGACGGGGCGACACGGTGGTGCAGTGGTTAGCACTCGTGCCTCACAGCAAGAAGGTCCTGGGTTCGATTCCAACACTAGTCAACGGGGGGTGGGACCTTTCTGTGTGGAGTTTGCATGTTCTCCCCGTGTCTGCGTGGGTTCTCTCTGGGTACTCCGGCTTCCTCCCACCATCCAAAGACATGCACTAACAGGTTAATTGGTTAATCTAAATTGCCCATAGGTGTGAATGTGAGAGTGATTGTTTGTGTTTATATGTTCAGCCCTGCGATGAACTGGTGACTTGTCCAGGGTGTACCCCGCCTTCGCCCCTATGTAGCTGGGATAGGCTCCAAGCGACCCCCGTGACCCTAGTGAGGATAAAGCGGGTTCAGAAAATGAATATTTATTGATTTATTTTTCTGCTCTAATTTCATTTTATTTTTTGTAAATCAAGGTCAGCCCTAATCATACATATCAAATGGAAGAAATAGTGCGTTTTAGGCACACTTGGGAGACAGATGATAGTCTTGTAATTTTCTTTTGTTTACAATGTGCAAATTTTAATTGGTGGCCAGAATTTTAAAGATCATGCAAAAATAAACAACTTTTGAATTCTAACCTCATTTAAATTGTGAAAAATAATATGAAGTTTTTTAACACGAATTGCAAAGTGTGCCTACAAGGTGCACCCGGTTACCGGAGGGTTAATGCAAATAATCACATCATTACCTTTTTAAAAAAAAGTTCAAAATAACAGCAAAGACACAGAATCCAAAATGTCTGGTTTATGCAGCAAAAAAGTTCTGATTATATGTTCAATAAAACTGGCAGGTGGGACATTTTTATAAGTTTTAGATTATTTTTCATTGCATTTTTTGTATTTCAGTTGAGTCATGTTACTTTTGAAGCATCTAAGTATTTTTCTAGTTTTGTTTTTTTTTTTTTCTAGTTTCTATTAGTAGAATAATTTAACAGGTTAATTAATTTGGTTTTAAGTATTATTAGGAGGAATGGGAGGGAAAAGAAATTGTTGATGTTCTCTGAATAGTAAAATATTATTTGGTCTGCAGTAATATCTAAGCCAACTTTATTTGTAAAGCACTTTAAAACAACCACAGTGGACTAAAGTGGTGTACAGAAGAAAAGATAAAAACCAAAATAAAAGAATAAAATAAAAGAACAGATTAAAAGACATAGAAAAACTGTACAAAAAAAAACAGTGCTGTACAGAATAAAAAAAAAAAAAAACTAAATAAAACAATAAAATACAAGAATAACCTAAAAACATAAAAGCTGTACAATTTAGAAAAAAAAAAAAAAAAGGTAATGAAGTTGCAGAAATGCAGTTTTTGTGCAAGGTCAAGTTTTTAAGAACTATTTTTGGCAAAATATGTTTCACGTTTATCTTCATACAGAAGCTTATGTCAAATATCCACTCCTTGGGGAAACTGAAAGTCCTCCATTCTTAACTTTAAGAACAAATTATTATTATTATTATTATTATTATTATTGTTGTTATTATTATTATTATTATTATTATTATTATTATTATTATTATTATTAGTATTTTATTTTAGTGCAGGTTACCTTCTATACTTTTTATTTATTTACTGCATTATTGAAATACATTTCTCAATTTTACTTTTCATTTCTATTAACAATCATAACCATGGCGTTAGATGGGTTCTATATTCCCACAAAGGATCAGCTGCAACACTGCAAAATGGCTGCTACTGCACACACTACAACTCCCAGAATGCCTCTCTCCTCAGCCAGGTGTAGGTACTTAAAGAAAATCTGAGAACAGTGGGGCATTCAGAAGTCCTTTAAACATCTAAGAACTGTTCAGGCAGGAGGCATTTTGGGAATTCTGAGCTCTTTTCTTTTCAGTTTTTTTTTTTTTTTTTTTTTAGTTTTGATTGTGGACTTTACTTACTACAGGAGCATGAAACCTGTATTTACACCTATTTTTTCCTTGTCTTTAGTTTGTTTCTGGTTTACATTACTGCCCTGATTTCCTCTGATGATACAAACATATGAAAAACACATGGCTCTAAAAAAAAAAAAAAAAAATCATCAACACATAACTTCTAACATAAGGTCACATGTAGCTGTGATCATGACGACTTAATGGATTAACATAATGGGTTAATCATTACTGGTGGACTCTATGGCTGATGTCGTGATTGCGAAAGTCCTTTGTCCGACCCAGAGATGATGTCAAACTTGAAAATAATACCTTCAGTTTTCCATGTTAATGCACATTGGATTCAGTTTGGAGTTTAACCCATAAAGACCCAATACTGCTTTTGTGGCAGTTCTCAAATTATTTTTTTCTCTATTTTTTAGCCTTTCTTAAGTGATTTATCACCATTTATTCAAATATCATGCTTTGTATTTTGCATTTTTTAGTGTAAATCATGTATTTTCCTACATTTAATTCACTGCTCATGTAGATGTTCATTAACGCTTAGATTAAAGTTGATGATTATTATATCCGAAACAGAGGAAACTGAAGAGAAAGGGACATTTTCTGCAAAAATCTATTATTAACTGAACATAAACCCAGTGTCATTGTTCCAACTCCATGGGTTTTACTGGTGAATCAATGTTGTAGAAGATGATGGTGTTTCCATGGTAACTGCCGAGCCTCTGAACATCCAAATGGGTCATATCTGATGACCATGAAAAGATGACAAACTGTGTTTTACACCAATTATTTACACGGATTGATAGGATTAGTGGATTAACGGTTATTTAACATTTTATATTAGTAAATGATTGTGGTCGCTGGTGGATGTTTGGATCTTTATGCGTTAATACAGTCACAAAGTAACACAAATCAGTCGACAAAATGCAATGCAAACACTTTCCATGATTATTTTTAATGTGTTTTTTAAAAATTATTTATTTATTTCTTTATTTATCCGCTGTGTGTTCTCAGTTCCTCGCGTCATTTACACATACACGCAATTGGAGGATAAATACTGACTCTCACTTTCTCACTGGCATACACCTCCTCAGTTGGACCAAGTGTCAAAACATGCTGCAACATGGCTACATTTAGTAGGAGAAGCTGTAAAAACTGCTAGTAAAACAAACAATTAACTGCTTAAAGTACACTCGACAGTGATTCTTAAAACCAGTGGACCGTGGACATTGATATGCAGCAAGGAATTAGGTTCTCACACAAAGAGAATGTACCTCATTTTAACTTTAGATGCACAGAATATAGATGAAAGATGGTAAATATTTAACTGATGAGTCGTCACTGTAGTACAATTTAAGATATGTTTTTTTTTGTAGAAACTGTACCTCTAATCCAGTGGAAACATGATAAATCTGTTTATTCAGCCAAAAGTATGTGTTTTCACAGCATGTGTGTTATATTTATTCATTCTTTCATTAGATGCTCATTTTAGTTCCAAATATATGTTGATTTTTGGTCTCGATAGACCTGGGTGAGCCAATTATAATACCAAAAAATACAATAATCATATAAGCAACAATAGGGAATTAGGTAAAATAACACAAATTTAATAAAACAATTAGAGTTGGAAGTGAAATATGACATAAAACAGGGAGAAATAAATGCCCTAAGAATAAAAATACTTTTTTTTTTTTTACAATAAAATACATCATAAAAGTCATGTACAAAATAATAGACATCAGTCATTGTCACTGTTAATTTCTAATCTTTGTATATCCAGCTCTAAAGAATGTTTCACAGTGACGTCGTGTTTTCTTTTTCCTCTTTTTGCTGGAACACATAAGCTTATTCATGCAAATATGTGTCAGTAGTTTCACCATCCAGTCTATGAGGATGTATTATTAACATTTCATCTGCATTTCAGTCTGTATATCAGGTGGACATTTTACAAAAGAAAAAAAAAAAAAGATTTATTCTTAATGGACTTCCTGGTTAAATGAAAGATAAATAAAATGACTTAATATTCAAACAAAGGGTTGTTTTTCTTGTCTCTGTTTCTTTCTGGAGGTAATCCTTAGTATAATTATGCAATGATACGATTTGAAAAGGATGCATGTGATGTGATACATGAAAATATAATGAACAAATCAGAGCTAAAATATGTATTTTCTTCTAATTAAAGATGCAGTTTGCAAGATTTTTAAGCAGCGAAACATTTCCGAAGTGTTATTAACACTCAAGAGGAATAAATAAGTGAAGTTTCTCTCTGCGGGTCTTATCACAGAACACTGATTTGCTGTGTTAAAGGACTTTCAAAATCAGTTTTTTTAGGTCAGGCATTAAAAAAAAAAATAAAAAAGCACACACAACTTGAAGCTCATAATGTTTTACCCGGAGGAATTTGGTTACATAAGTTGTGTATAGTGTTGTTTGCCTGAAGATGATCAGCAGTGTCAAACACATCATATCAAAACAACTTGTCCATTCAGTTATAACAGTAATGAAAAAAAAGCAAAAAAAAGCAAAAAAAAAAAAAAAAAAAGCTCAGATTCCCTCGAGTGATGGTGAACCAGCAGCCACAGAATGAAAAGACTCTGCCATTTGATCATATGCAGCCACTGGCACAGTGTGTTCAAGATGTCCCATGGAAATTTGGTGTTATTTTATTAAAGGCCGACTCCAGACAACTGCTGCGCTGACAGTGATGTTCCCGCTCTGGAACACAAGTAATACTACAGAGGCCTAGGGTGCACTGAAAGACTTCACCCAAATTACACACACACAAACACGCACACATATAGACACAAAAAGATGCTCTCACTCACATCTGAGACCGTCTGAGTTTGACAACGTCTTATAGCGATATTCATCACTGTTGTGACATTGGGACTTGGATTTATGTAACAGTCACAGCTCTGGAAGGTTGAGTCAGAAATAATGAACATGACATTTCTTCTTCATTTGGTAATTAGAAAATATTCAGTCAACAAACTCAATAGACAAAAACAGTGACAGAAAACAATCACTGTTGATTATTTTCTGAGCAAAAACAAATTATAATTGAAGTTGAGCTTTAAAAAGTAAGACTTAGACACTAAAAAAATCAACTAACCACCTGTTGAGTTACTGAGTCAGGGTCTGTGCGACAATAAACATCTTTACTTTAGTATTTCCACTGCAACTTTTATTCCACATATGAGGCAAATATTCTACTTTTTACTCCACTACATTTGTCTGACATGATAAATGATAAAATGAAGGGTGAGGTCTGGAGTGATTATATTATATTATATTATATTATATTATATTATATTATATTATATTATATTATATTATATTATATTATTTTATTTTACATTATATTATATTATATTAGAATAGATTACATTACATTACATTACATTTAGTTAATTAAGTTTTTTTTTATGACTTGAACTTTATAAATTGTTTTAAAAAATAAAAAAAGGGGAAAATATTAGTAAAAAAATAAAAATAAATAAATAAATAAATAAACAGGCCATACATGATATACATTTCCACACCTTAAGCCAGTTATCAATGCAAGTACACTGAAAACATGTGGGTTACAGCAGTCATTACTTATCCCTAAGTCCAGTTCAAACTCTTGAGCTGGAAACGTCATTGACCTGTGTAGGAAAAGTAACGGACCCAATTGTTAGTTAAGTTTTTATTGAAATTTTATGAACACAGTCACCAAAAACAACAAAAATCAAACAAACAAACCTTGCTAGGGAACGCTACATGAGGCTACATTCACATTATTCAGTCCTTCCACTATTCCAGGTTCTGTAATCAGTCCATTTATTCCATTTTTTGTCCATATGTGCTTCTTGTAGTCGCAGTTTGTGAGTTATTTTTTTCCATTGTATATATTCCTTCAATAACTGTGTTTCGTTGATCCTTTGTTGGTGGTTCTGTCTTTCCCCAGTTCCTTGTAACAGCTTTTTTGCAAGTCACTAAAAGTACCTTAACCAAATATATGTCAAACTATTAAAGTTTTTAATCAGATTAATCACAGGGTTGCTGTGGATTAATTTTGATTAATCACGATTAAATGTCATTCATTTTTAATTTATATTAATTGCGTTTCATTTTGCATGAGCAAACAGACTCAAGAAAGAAGGGAATATATATGCACTTATCATGTTTATTAAACACCTTCAACAGTTTCAACAAAACAACTTGAAACAACTGTTCTGTCTTGGGGTTTTTTGTACACTGGAAAAAATCTAAATCTTACCAAGTGTAGATTTTTTTTTTTTTTTTGCTTAATTCAATATTTTTTGCTTAATTCAAGCAAAAAAAAATCTGCCAATGGAACAAATGAAAACTGTCTTGGTAAGATTTCTTGAAATAAGATTTTCAAGATCTATTGTCTAAAAATAATTTCTTATAGCTCACTGGAAAGTTACTCTTTAGGTGATTATGTCTTATTTTAAGTGTGATGAGATATTTTGACTAGAAATGAGAAAAGTACACTTGGTAAGATTTTGATTTTTTGCAGTGTACTCATATTTCCATCCAGAGGACCAGTGTGTTGTTTAGTGTCTTCCATCTTTATGGGTTGGTTCTGCTGCCTGTTACTACCAGATTAACTGCCCATTTGCACATGTATGACGCAAACTCTACTTGGACAAACTGACCCAAATGCGTTGGCAGAGACGTTCAGAGTCATTCTGTGCTGCAGATGGGTTAATTGCGTTAACATTTGTAATCAGATTAATCATGATGATGGATTAATCTGCTTTAATTTTGACAGCCCTTATTATATTACGGAAAATGCACAGTCAAAACCAACCTGTTTTGAGAGATATTTATGTCTTGCAAGACAGTTGTACTATACACAATGATCTTATAGAACAGGGGTGTCAAACATGCGGCCCAGAGGCCAAAATTGGTCCACCAAAGGTTCCAGTCAGGCCGACGGAATGGATATTCAAAGTGCAAAAATTACACTGAAGATATTAACAGTCAGTGTTACCGAACTCATTTTTTGTTCAGGGGCCACATAGAGACCAATGTGATCTCAAGTAAAATAACAGAAGAAACCTATAAATAATGACTCCAAATTTTCCTCTTGGTTTAATGTGAAAAAAATAATATTATATTATGCCTATAAATAATGACAACTCCAATTGTTTCTTTGTTTTAGAGCAAAAAACAAAGTATTCTTTAACAATTAAAATGTGAATAACCTGAAATGTCTAAAGGAAATAAAGTGCAATTTTAACAATGTTCCACTTGTTACTAAATGTTTACTGCCTTTGTAGATCTGATCCTTAATACATCCAAAATATTGTTAAAATTGCAACTATTTTTCTTAAGAAAATTCGGTAATACTTTACTTGAAGGTCTAGTTTTTAATGCATTAAGTGCACATTCATAAGACATTATAATGCATTTATAATGCATTAAAGAAGTCATTACAACAGTTTATGATCATCTAAAACAACTTATACCAAGATTAATAAAGTATTATAAGTGTAGGCATAATGTATTATAAATTCAGCTTTCATCATGTTTTATACATCCATACCAAAGTGACAACAGTGTTTGAAGGAAGAATCTCATGTCCTGGGTTATGTAACACATTATAACCATCATAACCCTAGTCAGTTATAAAGACACAGACAACTGCTGTGACATGTAGTTTCTGAAACTGAATAATGCCTTAGAAACATCAATAATAAGTTACAGGATGACTGATGATATTATAACACAAGTATGATGACGTATGAGCAGTATCTGCTGGCTCTAAGTAAAGTGTAAATCAGAAATTATACATCAAAGTGTTCTTAATAACTCTTTATTTTGCAAAAACAAAACATTAAAAGAACAGAGACAGTAAATAGAAGTGTCACATGTTGCTTTATACATAAATAAAAAATAATGTGGCAGCTCTAAATTTTGTTAATTCAAACACATCCTTTTTTTTTTTTTTTTTAATAAATATGAAATCCCTAAAATAAATGGGTATAGGGAGCAGTGACAAAACCTAACAAAAGTTCCCCACCTAAAAAAAAAAAAATTCCTTCACACTGCTTTGGTATGGATGTATAAAACATTATGAAAGCTGAATTTAAAATACATTATGCCTACAGTTATAATACTTTATTAACCTTGGTATAAGTCGTTGTACATGATCATAAACTGTTGTAATGACTTTTATAATGCATTATAAATGCATTATAATGTCTTATGAATGTGCGTTTAATGCATTATAAACTAGACCTTCAAGTAAAGTGTTACCGAAAAGTCTTTTTTTTTTTTTTTCCATGTGTAGTTGTCATTATTTATAGGCTATTATATTATTATTTTACTGGCCCACTTGAGATCAAAGTGGGCTGAATGTAGCCCCTGAACAGCCCTGCTATAGAATATGATGCACTGCTGTAGATTCAACTGCACAACAGTAAATAAAGTCAGTAAAAAATGAGCTAAATCTCAAACACGTACAACAGTAAAATGTTAAATACACATTAAAGCAGCAGTAACATGACCCAAAAACACCTCATAGAATACTGAAACACTTCCTTTCACTTTCATACTTAAGCACAAAACACATGGTGTTGTATTTTACTGCCCTGATTTACACACAGTACACTAGTATTTCCAAGGGATAAGTCACGGTAAGATCAATTTTAGCATCATAACATGGTGATCAACATGACGTTTTCCATGAATTTTCATTGGTTATCACAGGAGTTAGACTATCATGGTTATTCTATGATAATGGTTAATACTTTGGTAATCACGTGATATTATTACATTTAAATATTTCACTACTACCATGATATTACAAAACTGTATTGTTGATACTATTTTGCTGATGCTAATTCCTGTTCAGTACGGTTCTTGCTTGTTTGTGAACAGGTTGTTGAAACTTTGTTCTCTTTTACTCTGTGAATAAACAAGAGCACATGGTTAATTACACAAGGGAGTGTTAGCAAGAAAAACCAGCTGTGAAACAAAAATAACACTCATTATCCGATTGTTTCACAGCGGTTATGTACTAAATCACAAATAAACACCCTCAAACCATCATGTAATACTACTGGAATGTTTTATTTATTAATAAGTATGTGTTTTATACATGTTATGACTATGAGTGAGTGTTCCTTCTCAGACAGAACTGCACTAATAGCAAAGTTAGAAGAGCAGAATGACCAGAGATGTTTTGGTTTTATATTTTCACTCCCACACATGCTGCATGTCATTGACTGAAGTAAAATATTCACCATCCAAAGGAAATAAATGTCCTGAATGCAGTAAAAAAAAACGCATAAAATAATAAATACAGGCAGAAGGTAAGTTCTGTGAAGGTAAATAAAACACTACGCATTGACAGAGCATCAGATGTGATAACTGAGAATTAACTGAACTTATTGAATGTGTTTATGTTTTTTTTAATCAGAAAATGTTATATATTATACCTTTGACTTTTAATGAATACTAAATGCTTTAACTTAAGGAAAAGATCTGATAGAATTATGATTATTTTTTCCATCATAGCGTCAGAATTATACTTTTTTTTTTCAGCATTTAACCCATAAAAACCCAAATATCCACTGGCAACCCAAATCATCTACTGATCTAAAATGTTTAATACCTGTTGATACACTAATCCTATCAATACATGTAAATAATTGGTGTAAAATGCAGTTTGTCATCTTTTCATGGTCATCAAATATGACCCATTTGGATGTTCAGAGGCTCTGTAGTTACCGTGGAAACACTGTCATCTTCTACAACATTGATTCATCGGTAAAACCCATGGAGTTGGATCAGTGACAGTGGATGGACACATGGGGTTTATGTTGTTAATGATGTGTCACTTTTTCTTCAGTTTTCTCTGTTTTGATGTAATAACCTTTGAATTTACTCTGAGTTTTTTTTGAGCATTTAAAATGAGTATAGGAAATTATATATAGGAAAATACATGATTTACAGTGAAAATTGCAAAAAAAATACATAGGATAACATCATAATAAATGGTGATAAATGACTTAAGGAAGGTCAAAGAGAGAGAAAAATTAATTTGGGAACTGACATAATATTAGCACTGGGTTTTTATGGGTTGGAAGAATGAATTTGACTGTATGGGGGAAAAAAAGTCATGAAAATTATGCAAAGCTGCATAAAAACGTATAAAATCAAGTCAAACAAGAACATTTTCAACAGTCACATGCCAGTTTATGTCTTTCTGTATCGATAACACTGGTCAACAACAAATTTATTGTTTAAGTTTTTGAGCTGATTTAGGATAATTTTGGTGTGCTGAATCCAAAAATGGCATTAATTTTGCTAAATCAGGTCAACTTTCTGAACTATGCTACATATTGGCTTTTTAACATTTTTGCTTACATTTATGGGCATTTTCACATCATATGATACAAAATTCTTTCATATTTCTTGCAATAAACGAGTTCTGAAGATTTTACTTTTGCCAAATTATGATTAATGTTTTTTTTAAATATTACAGGTGAATGAAATGGCTTCGATTAGAAGATCTTGCAAAAATAAGCCTGACGTATTCTGCTACATCTGCGGTGAATACACCATTGTACCTAACAGGAATCAAGTCACGAGTTTCATAAAGTGTGCTTGTGGAAATGATTTTTTTCTCTTAAAACCTATTTTGGGTGAGAACTGTATAAAAAAATCAAATGATAAAGTCACAAAAATGTAATCAATTTTGTGAGAAGATCAAATTTTTCAAAATCAAATTAGCAAAAAAAACCCTGACCTGATTGAAAAAAACAGATGTCATTTTTGGATTTAGCGGTGCAAAATGGTCCTAATTCAGTTGAAAAAACCTAGACAACTTGCAAAACACATTTTTTTGTAACCCAGTGTAATTATATCTCCAAGTCGCGCGTCATACTCATAACTTCAGAAAATCCCATTCCTCTTTCACTTTAACATGACTTTGAGACTTCCTCTGTTTTTGGCGTAAATGACTAAACGACAAACACTCCCGATTCCGTGTTTGTATTGTTTATACATGATCATAAGGTAGAATGAAGGCGCGACATTTCCACCATGAACTGGCTCTAGAAAAGTGATACCTTGGAGATAGAAAAAACACACACAGGTTTTATTTGATGACAGATTAAAAGCAGGCTATCATGAAAAAAGTCACTTTTTCTTCTGTTTTCTCTGTTTTTAATCTGAGCTTTTAGAAACATCTACATCAGGGGTGTCAAACTCATTTTAGTTCAGGGGCCACATTCAGCCTAATATGATATAAAGTGGGCCGGACTGGTAAAATAATATAAATATTTGGTTAAAAACTTCAAAATAATATCAACTCCAAAGTTTTCTCTGTGTTTTTGAGTGAAAAAGTAAAATTCCGTTATGAAAATGTTTACATCTCTGAACTGTAATTGAACATAACATGAACAAATATGAACAGCCTGAAAATTCTGAAGAAAAAAAAGTGCAATTTGAACAATATTACGCCTTAGTTTATCATTTATACATGTGCATCACAATTTACAGATTACAGTGGATCTACAAATTAACAAAACATTTAGTGACAGGTACAATATTGGTAAAATTCTACATACTGTACGTCTCTTAAGAAATTTCATATTGTTCATTTTTGTTCAGGTTATTCACATTTTTTTGTAAAAGGATAGTCTGTAAATATAAACATTTTTGTGTAATTTTACTTTTTTTTTTTTTTACACTAAAAAAAAAGACAAAAATTTGCATTTTTCGTTATTTATAGGTTGTTATGATTGTATTTTACTGGTCTGACCCACTTCAGATTGAATTGACCTAAAAATTATTTTCACATCCTTGATTGTTAATATCTTCATTATAATTTTTACATTTTACAAATTCATCCCAGGGGCCGGATTGGACCCTTTGGTGGGCTGGTTTTGGCTCCTGGGCCACATGTTTGACGTGTGATCTACATGGTCAGTGAATTAAATCTAGGAAAATGCATGATTTTCACTTAAGAATAAAAAAACAGAGGATAATATTAGAAAAAAATGTTGATAAATCACTTAAGAAAGGTTGAAAATAGAGAGAAATTCATTTGGGAACTGCCACAAAAGTAGCACTGGGACTTTGTGGGTTAATCAGATGTTCATAACTTTACTTGTAGAACCTAAATACCTCTTATGGACAAAGCATGGAGGTCTCGTGTTCAGGATTCGGGATGTGACCTGGGATACGCTCCTGCTTGTACATTACACATGCATTTGCATTCCTTATGTTGTGATGCTTGTAACTGTCTGTTATTCATGAATCATTGTCATAGGTGCCCAGTGTTCTGCAGCGCTTGATGCCAGCATTTATCTGCAGCGTTCATCACTCAGTCAACACGCTAATACCATCAATTATCCTCCCAGCCCATCATACATATATATATATATATATATATATATATATATATATATATATATATATATATATATATATATATATATATATATATTCATATTTACCTCTTATGTTTTTTTTTTTGGTGGAATGCGAGGTGCATGCCCAGTGAAAGATTCCCTCATCGCTCAGATTAGACATATGGTGTTGCGTGTATGTGTGTAAATAAGACCGGAGCACACTACATGATTAGAAAATGGTTTCCTCCTGCACACAGGGTAATTTTCCTGCCAACACAAACTGCTGTGGTGCTGCTTGATTGTTTTGGATGTCTAACGCTTTCACATGCATACGCCGTTTATCTACATACGACGCTCCTTCGTGCGGCTTTTCCAGATCTGCGCCTTATGTTATCCTTTCATCTTTCACACATCAATCTCTGGTTTAGATCTTAACATCTTTACTCCAGTCCTATCTACATCAACAAATCATTTTATCCTTGGAAATCCTGTCTTCACACACCCATAAGCCAAAGGTAGTAAATATTTCTCTGCCAGGGTGATGCTAAAAAAAAAAAAAAAATTCCAGTTCAGCAGCCATACGTGGAGAACAGTAGCTACAATAACACCATATCATAATTAAAACGCCCCAGGTGATTTAGGAGATGAGTGCGGGATGAGTTCTTGTCAGGTGATGTGCTGACGATCTTCATTCATATAAGCGTCATTAAAAGCTGCGACAGGCCGTTTGCTCGCTCACACGCTCATGGGCGAGTCACACAAAGACGTGCCTCATATTTGACGATCACACTCAGTTAATTCCAGCTGGCGGATGATTGAGGGAATGGGAGACTCTGTCAAAACTCCAGCAAAGCCCGGCTGTGTTAGTTTACCTGTGTAGAGTCTGCACAAAGCGGCAAACTCCTGGGAAAGGTATTTACAGATACACGGTAATCAATCCAGTTGTCTTTGTGAAAAGCGCTCAAGCTTCAACGCAAAGGATTGCCAGCATGTCTTACATAACCTGCCACTTTCGGTGTAAGACATATGGAAATCTGACTTAATGCTCACAGTAAAATGGTCCATGTCAGTGTTGTAATGATGTTTTTGGATTCATTTCACAGCTGCATTCATTTGCATTTTGAGTTTTACTTTTGTGCATGTTTAGCACATTTTAGGTACTGATAGTAAAACACAAAAAAACAGTAAAAGTGAGGAAACAGTTTTATAATACACAACGATAATATATGAACACCATGTACACTGTCCTGTAATAACCACTGGGATTATTTAGATGGAAAAGTGGTACTTATCTTACTGTTATGCTGAAATTTATTCTCCCATGACTTAGTACCTGGAAATACTAGTGATAATGTCTATAAATCAGGCCTGAAAAATATAATATGACCAATTTTAACCCTTTCATGCACAGTGGTCTCTCCAGTGGACAGCTATTCTACGGCTGTTCTACTGTTTATTCATGGGTTTTGTTGTTTTAGTTCCATATCAGCCAACACAGTGGACTCTTATGCATCATCCAAAACACTGCAATTCATACATTCACTGTAACTTTGCTGTTCTTGATAAACCTGATCTGCACTAACATGTTTTAGTGTAAATCAGTCGCTAATTGTTATTAGGCTGTAAAAACAAAAAAAAACAAAAAAAAAAAAAAATCATATCCTCCTGAGACCCAGCAATGCATGTTGTCCTCTATAGGGGACAAAAGTTTGACAGTTTTCCTCAAAAAATGCAGTGCATTGCAAAGGACATTCCATTAAAAAATCAATCAATAAATAAAAATAATTTTAAAAATGTATCTGAAAAAACTGTTGCATTATGCAGTTTCCAATCAAGACAATTTTTTAATGTAAAAAAGCTAAAACTGTCAATTTCCTGGATCTCAGGAGGATATTATCTCCATGAAATGAGTAATAACTAATATTAGAGTATGATAACATGAGAAAACAGTAGCAATTTAGCAATTAGTAGCATTAAAAATGTTTTTATTTCATAGTTTTCACACAGTATATCACTTTCTGATGATGATTTTGAAATAAATGTTTCTTTGCTTCAAAAATTTAATGCATGGTGTCCAGCTGAGTGGACATTTTTGTAACTCCACGAAAAATAGGTTCATATTAAAAATAATAATAATAAAAAAATCAATTGCATTGTGTTTTTCATGCCTAAAGAAGAACAAAAACACTCAAGAAAAAAGTATTGACTAAGGTTTTCATAATTCATGCATGAAAGGGTTAATGTCATTTTGAGGTTATGTTGGAATAAACAAAACATGAAGTGATAAGAGCCATTCAGAGCTGTCAATGCACACAAGACCAATCAGGATTTTCAGGGAAGAGGATGTTTGGTTTAGACTAATATTACATATATATGCCTCATAAAAACTCATAAACAAGTGGTGTCAGGTACAACAAACCCCACCCCTTGCACGCATTGTATCTTATTTTGGCATCCAACTGATGTCATCAATCGCCTCTATATATGTGCCAAGTTTGAAGTAAATTGAAACAAAATTGATGTTTTTATAGATATTTGAAATTTCACCCATCATAAGTAAATGGAAGAAAAAAAAAAGATTTTAAAAATTCATTAAAAATTTGAACTTTGATCTACTGTTTCCAAAATGTAATCAGATTTATTCTGGGTCACTGGCAATATATAAACCCAATTTGATTTGATTTCAACCAATAGTTTTGCTGCTAGAGTGTTAAACAAACAAACAAACAAACAAACAAACAAACAAACAAAAATACATACTGAACCAAAAACAATACCCTTTGCCTCCCCTTTGGGGGGCAAAATGACATTTATATACATTGTTTTGAAAGAAAGAAAGAAAGAAAGAAAGAAAGAAAGAAAGAAAGAAAGAAAGAAAGAAAGAAAGACAGAAAGAAAGAAAGAAAGAAAGAAAGAAAGAGATAATCTTATCAAACATGTTTTAATGCAATTTAATCTAATTACCACCGCCAAGGAGGTTATGTTTTTGTCGGTGTTGGTTTGTCTGTTTGTGTGCAAGAAAACTCAAAAAGTTATGGACGGATTTGGATGAAAATTTCAGGAAATGTTGATACTGGCACAAGGAACAAATGATTACATTTTGGTGGTGATTGGGGGTAGGGGGGCCACTGATCTGCCTTGGCGGAGGGCTGTGCTCTACGAGTGCTTTTCTAGAAAAGACAGCGCAGACCTCCGCCAAGGCAGATCGGTGACCCCCCACCCCCGATCACCACCGAAATTTAGTCATTTATTCCCTATGCCAGTATCAACATTTCCTGAATTTTTCATCTAAATCCGGGGCACTGATCTGCCTTGGCGGAGGTCTGCGCTCTCTGACTGCTTCTAGTTTATGTATGTATTTATGTAGTCTAATCTAAACACAATGGACACAATCTCTCATTTTGAGAACATTAAATCTATCTTCTTCTTCTTTTTTTTTTTTTTTTTCTTGTAATAAGCACAATACTCTAGGATTTGTGTCTACTTTTTAGGACCACTACCCTATTTCCATCTTTTCCTAGTATAAAACAATTTGGTTATATTTAAGAAAACTTGCTTTTTTTTTTTTTGGAGTGAATGTAAAGTGTCATGAACACATTTGAAAACTTGTGGTTGTCAAGTATTAAAAGTTATAAAACACACATTATGTTGAAATATAAAACTGCACAAAATGGAGTGTGTACAAGTACTTTAAATTTGAAGGTACAGGTTTTGAGTAAAACATTTGAGTTAAACAATCATATTGACTCTATAATAAGAAACATATGTAGTGTTATTCTCCCCAAATTCAACAACCTGTGATGTCATCTATATGTAAGAATACAGGCATTTATATAAAATGTATTTCCAAAAACACACAGCTAATGAAAAACACAGTGATTATATGTATCAGACAATATTTTATGCCGTCTGGTGGAAAAACCCTGTCATATAATTTGACTCTAAACATCTTCTCGTGTGTCCTCAGTGGGATGCCCTGTTGACCGGTCATATTTCTGTTTGTGCGTCTGGCAGAGCTAACCCTGTCTCCCCTTTCCCCCAATCAAATACAACTCAAAACTGAACTAAAGCTCTTTTTTTGTGAATGAAGTACTTTTTGTTTGATACCAGAGCTTCAAGCAGGTTGGCAGGTGTCGGGACCAGAGTTTACCTAATTCATCAAACACCGCTGAGAGTTTTATCGGAAGACAAATAACCTGAATGATTGTTCAGTTTGCAGAACGTTTTGAATCTTAACTTTTTTAACCAAATATATTGTTTCACAACAGTATAAAATGTCTTTTTAAAGTAAAGTGAGTAAAAGGTCACTCATGTGGACTTTAGTTAAGTTTACATGGATTCTATCAATAAACATTATATCAATATACATTATCAGATGATAGATAAATTATCACATTAATTACCTCACTAACCTGACATGAATATAACCATTGATAATGCATAGTATGTACCACGCAGACATTTCTTTATGGACAAGTTCGAAGTAAAAGAAATAATGATGGCAGTAGAGTGCATTTAACCCTTTAACCCCTGACATGTCTGTGGTGAGCGTTCTGAACATATGATTTATTTTAAATATTCATAAAAATTCAACCGTTTGCTCAATAAGAAAAATTCCAAAACATGCTGATAGAATAGATCTTGTTCTTTCCATAGATATCTGAGCATGCTCAGTGCACCTCCCACCGCCTGTGGAATGGGGGACAAAACAGAGCAGTGAGTGAGACAGACTTGATTAGACAATTTGGGCTGTTTTTTTTTTTTTTTTTTTTTTTTTTTACACCATTTTCTTTGTCGTTTTGTTTTCACTGTTGTTTGCCGTGTTGTGGTGACTTTTCTTCATTTTTTTTTCACTGCATTTTTACCAAGTTTTGACCATGTAACTGCTTTTGGGAGTTCAACCAGGTGTCAAAAAGCAGCTGGACAGACAAAAAAAGAGCCCCAAAACAAAAACTACCAGGCCCAAATTAAAATACATGTTGTTGTTCAGTGTGTTCCAGTTCACAGTTAATGTTCAGCATCCTAAATCTCTTATTGATGTACATTCTGAGTGCCTTATTTAGTCAAAACCTGTCCAACTTCAATTCCTCTCTTTGTCTTTTTCTGTTATTCCACCCTATTATTCCACATACTCACAGCAGCTTTTATGACACTGGAACAGACACAAATTCACAGCAGAACGTTTACCTGGAATAAAGTGTCAGGGGTTAAAAGGTTAAACTCTTTGAGTAATAGATATTGAAATTGTTTCAGGTCTTGTTTGATAACAGCAGTAATAAATGGCTTTGGCCTAAATAGGAGTAACATTAAGTGATGTGATCCCTTTCCAGGATGAACAGACAGATGGAAGGAAAAAAAAAAACAGGTTTTTGGTTGATGCATTTTTTTTTTTTCTTGGGGAGCTTAAAATATGTAAGGATTGTTGAATGAATGGACACAACAATGGATGAAAAACTAAAAAAAAAAAAAAAAAAAAAGTATTTGAAAACATGAATAAAGCCAGAATCCACCAAACCACCATCTCCTACTGAATGATAATTCACTGATCACTCATCTGTCTATTATTTTTCTGAAATGTCATGTCGTGAAGAAAAAGTAGATGTGATGGCTGAAATTCAACTGGTTTGTTGTAACACAATTATTGTGAATATGTTTTTCTATTTGTTGCCTGCATGAAGCACATTATTTCATTCATTCAATCATTTTCCAAATCACTTAATCCTCAAGAGGGTTGGGGGGGGTGATGGAGCCTATTATAGCTACCAGCGGGTGAAGGTGGGGTATACTGTGGATGTGTCACCAGTTCATCACAGGCCTAACATAGAGACAAACATCCATTCAGTCTCACTTTCACACCTACAAGCCATTTAGTTTGACCAATTAACCAATTAATGTGCATGTGTTTGGATGGTGAGATGGTACCTGGAGAGAACCCACGCAGACACAGGGAGAACATACGAAGTCCACACAGGAAGCCTCATGCCAGTCAGCATAGGAAACAAATAGGACTGTCTGAATCATCATAATGCCATCCACTTTGCTTTGTTTTTTGTTTTGTTTTGTTTTGTTTTTTTAAATTATGAGCAAATAATCAGGGTTCCCACACCACCTGGAAAACCTGGAAAATGATTGACCAATTTTCCAACATATGGAAAATGAGAGAAAAAGGTCAAATGTCCTGGAAACGGTTAAGTCAGTGTTTTTTAACCTAACCCACGTGGAGTCGCCTGAAATTTCTAGTAATTGATAAAATAAAAATTTACTAATAAAAAATATATGGTGAGTTGAGATATAAAAGATATGACAAACTCTGAAGAATAGAATAGAATAGAATAGAATAGAATAAACTTTATTGTCATTGTACTCCATGTTACAATGAAATTGTGCAGCCCCCCCCCCCCCAGTGCAATTCAGCATAAACAAGATAAAAACACAATAGTATATAAATAAGACTTAAAAAAATATATAGTGATAATAAAAATCTTAAAATATTTAGACAAGACAGTTAAAACTTAAAAGCTTTAAAAGTTTAAAAAAAAGTAGTAACTTTTTAGCTGAAAGTGAAGCACTGTGGTACTGTTTATCTTTCAAATGTTCATTGTGGTCGGTTTCAGATGCTGCAGCTCTTTCATAATTCATAGTTTGAGTTCTTGTTTGTTCAGTATTAATTGTCAGCCTTGTAAATCCAAGCTGGACTGACTGTACATGTCCTGACCAAGGAAAATAAAATTCTCACATTGTGCAGTAATCTACACCTGGCTTTACTGCCTCCGTCATAATAATATACATTATATAGACTAAATGTTGTCTAAAACTAATGTTTATTTGCAACATAGTATAGCAAACTATTATATGATCAAAAACAAATTAATTTTACCAAAAAAAAAAAAAAAAAAAAGTCTCTGTTTTGAATGTCTGGGGTCGCCAGAAATTTGTGATGTTAAAATGGGGTCATGAGCTAAAAAAAAAGGTTGGGAACCACTGGGTTAAGTTATCCTGGAAAATGATTTATCCTCCCCCTGCCTTGTGACCTTGTGTGGCTAAACTGAGATGAAACAAAGGAAATAGTTTTTCAGTGATTTATTGAAAATATGCAAATATTTTTAGACTGTAAAGGGGGGGTAAACATGACAAATTCATGGGGCCCAGCATTTGTTGGGGGCCCATAGACCAATGGAGGGGGTCCAGTGGATACAGGTTAGAAGTTGTGAAAATTTCATGTAAGATCTGCTGTATAATAGAAGTCGGGAGTTGGACATTAAATCAAGATATTGAATTTTATGAAGGGTCCACAACGTTCACCTTTCATGCGGTCTACAAATAGTAGCGGTGCCCAAGTTTTTAGAAGAAGTGCAGGACAAAAAGTAAGACAGAAGAGAAAGTTGAGTTGGGAATTGCCCAGTTGAACATTGTAACTCCAGTTTGTCATGCTAATGAAGTGCTACACTGTAATCTGTGGGTGTTTGCATTATTCTATGATACATTTGTCATCATTATTTTTCATAGGTAAATTATAGCCACAGACTGCAAATGGAGAAACAGTCTGGGTAAATGCAAGTTACAACTACAGAAAAGAACACCTCCAACGAATGAGGGGGAATGGAATGGATTAGAGCAGGAGGGTCAAACTCATTTTAGTTCAGGGGCCACATGCAGCCTAATATGATCTAAAGTGGGCCGGACCAGTAAAATAATATAAATAATAGGATGAGAACTGATAAATAATGTCAACTCCAATGTTTTCTCTGTTTTTGAGTGAAAAAAATCAAAATTCCTTAATGAAAATGTTTACAAGTACGAACTATACTTGAACACAACATGAACAAATATGAACAACCTGAAAGTTCTTAAGAAAAATAATTGCAATTTTAACAATATTACGCCTTAGTTTATCATTTATACATGTGCATCACAACTTACAGATCACAGTGGATCTACAAATATACACAACATTGAGTAACAGGCAGAACATTGGTACAATTCCACAGACTTTAGACATTTTTGTTCAGGTTATTTTGTAAAAGGCTAGTCTGTAAATGTAAACATTTGTCTAATTTTACTGTTTTTACACTAAAACAAAGGGAAAAAATGGTTTTCATTATTTATAGGTTATTATGATAGTATTTTACTGCTCTGATCCACTTTAGATTGAATTGACTTAAAATAAATTTAACATCCTTGATTGTTAATTTCTTCAGTGTAATTTTTGCATTTCACAAATTCATCCCACGGGCCGGACTGGAGCCTTTGGCGGGCCGGTTTTGGCCCCCGGGCCGCATGTTTGACACCTGTGGATTAGACTTTGACATGATAACTTGTCTGTCCTGGAATAGTCAATCATTTCAGGGAAAGAGTGGGAATCCTGAAAAAATGTTCATGCCTTTGGAAGAACCATTTTGTTGTCATTGCACATAACTGTGGTACTAACAACAAACTATGAATTGACATTTTTCATGAGATTAGACAGAAAACATATAAATTCCTACTCTGTCCAGCCTTAACAGATTGAGTATATACTGAAATGAAGTTTGTGACCTCAACTATACATCGTATCTACAGACGTTAAACTCATGTTTGTGATTCGCTTAAAAAAACACACACACATACAATAGAAACCATGTCTGTCGCACCGCCTTCCTGCCCTCCTGCTTTGACTCGCCATCCCACCTCATTCATCTCCAACCGCTGAGGGGGGTCAACTTGTGACCACAGGCCACGCTTCAAATTGTCAGGTCAAAGGTCGTCTTTTCAGCCTTCGCTAAGAATCTGGCGATGTTTGGTGTCATCAAAGCGAGACGCGAAAGGGCATGACAAGTTAAAATTGAAACTTGAAGCTCTCTGGATTCTCAAGTCATTGCATGTGTGTGTGTGTGTGTGTGTGTGTGTATGTGTGTTCAATAAGCTGGAGTTATCCTCGTCTGTTGGCATGACGATTGCCATGGAAACTTAGAGGGAAGTTTGGTTGATTTTGCTGTGCGCTGTGCCCGTAACTAATGACATGCCGCAAGCGTTATTCCCCAATATAGACACAGCCAGGAATAACACGCCATCTTTTTCAAGTGAAATCACAGGGAATAAGATTACCCGAGGGGCTGGATGTGTATGTTCTCAACTACATGAAAGCTGAATCCTCATGAAGTCCACCTCTAAGCCCCCTACTCCGCAAAACGCTCTGCTTAGACACGCACATGTGTACCTTTATCTCCAACACTGTTCTCTCCAAACCACAGTGTGGAAACTTAATTAATCTGATAATGTTAATTCGTTCTTTCGTGCGGAAGACGAGGACTAAACGCTCCTCTTCTTCCATTGCTAAACCTGTTGGGTGACGTGCTCTATCTCCTCACCCATTCTCTTAAATGTTTTGCTCTGGAAGGACACAGTGACTCATACAAAAGCACAGTTAAAGTCTTATCATGATTGATTGATAAAGACACAGACGGAGCAGAGAGCTTGGCAATCATTTCCTTTAATTAAAAATCATAAACGCATGATTGCTCTCCCTCTGGCAGGAGTCTAACCCTTCTCTATGGGATGGTACGAGCCAGAACAAACCCCCCCTTCTCCCACGTTTTCCCCTGCACCTAACTCCCACACCGCTCCATCTCAATTTATGCATGTGCAGCGCTTCTTCCTGTTGGAAATTAAAGGTAGGGGTGGTGTACCTTTAGTAGTTTGCCCACATTCTTTTGTATATATGCATCTTCTCTGTCCATCCGACTCTTACTTTCTGCATCGTTGTCTAGCAAAGGTTACCCTTATGTACAGTCGCAGAAAAAATGATTGGACCACCCCTTGTTTTCTTCAATTTCTTGTTCATTTTAATGCCTGGGACAACTACAGGTACATTTGTTTGGACAAATATAATAATAATGTTGCGCTCTCTGCCCGGATGTTCAAGGGAGATGGCTGCGTTGTGTGAGTTATTGAAAAGACCACGCACTAGCTACATGTCCTCACTCGTCTGTATTTTGTTCAAAGATCAGCCATTACAATAATCATCTCGACGATGCGCATGCGTTTTTTTTTTGTTTGTTTGTTTGTTTGTTTGCTTGTTTTGAACAATGAACATTGAACAGTATATATACATAATAGTATACAGCAAACAAGGATAGAAAGTTTCATAATTCACAGAATATTTGACATTTCAAATATATAGAAAATATGTGTAAGTCAAAACATTAGAATACATAATAAATAAATAAATAAATAAATAAATAAATAAATAAATAAAAATTGCTCGAGGCATAAATAGAAATTATACAAATTAAATAAGAGTATACACTTGACTTTTTTTTTGTTTGTTTGTTTTATTTGCTTTAGAATTTATGATGTTCCTCAAATTGTCTACATAGTTGGAAAAAAGGCTTTAAAAACAGTCATGTTTGGACATTTGTGTGCAAATTTGGAGCAATGAATGTGAAATTTGGCAAAAATAATCAAAAGGTGGATAATATATCTTTTTTCTGGAGTTATTTTATCAATCCATCCATCCATTATCCACCGCTTATCCAGGGCCGGGTCGCGGGGGTAACAGTCTAAGCAGGGACGCCCAGACTTCCCTCTCCCCAGACTCCTCCTCCAGCTTTTCCGGGGGGACCCCGAGGTGTTCCCAGGCCAGCCGAGAGACATAGTCTCTCCAACGTGTCCTGGGTCTTCCCCGAGGTCTCCTCCTGGTGGGACATGCCCGGAACACCTCCCCTGGGACGCGTCCAGGAGGCATCCGAAACAGATGCCCGAGCCACCTCAGCTGACCCCTCTCGATGTGGAGGAGCAGCGGCTCTACTCCGAGCTCCTCCCTGGTGACTGAGCTCCTCACCCTATCCCTAAGGGTGTGTCTAGCCACCCTGCGGAGGAAGCTCATTTCGACCGCTTGTATCCGGGATCTTGTCCTTTTGGTCATGACCCAAAGCTCATGACCATAGGTGAGGGTAGGAACGTAGATTGACCGGTAAATCGAGAGCTTCGCCTCTCGGCTCAGCTCCTTCTTCACCACAACCGTCCGGTACAGCGACTGCATCACTGCAGACGCTGCACCGATCCGTCTGTCAATCTGAGTTATTTTATCAATTTGTGATAGGTCAAATAAAATGTGTTGAAAGTTGAATTTACATGAAGAGTCAATTTTTGTGTTTCTAATATTATTTAAATCAATCCAAAATATATGTGTGTAGGTGCAATCCCAAAATAATTGACATGTTGTTTCCTCTGCGTTGCTGCAAAAAGACGATGCACATGCGTACAACAACTTCCTCCGAGACAGTATCAATCGAACAAAGCAGTGCATTGCTTGTTTTAAATAAAACCTTTGTAAATGTATTAGCTTTTTAAACAAACTGTAATGATTTTTATTATACTTAAATTATTATTTAATTATACAGTACCTGTGTTCTTCAGTACCAACACGTATAAAGCTACAATAATACCTGAGAACAAACAGACTTCTTAATGACCCATGGAGAACATTTCAAAGAAATAATGCGCTTTTTAAGTTACAAAAAAATAAGGCATTTTAACCTGTCACAATAACAATAAACACAGCTCATAAGAGTTTAATTTCAGAGCTGATATCTGGCCATTTTCCATGGCTTTCTTGATAATAACCAAAATCACTTCAGTTCTTACATCAATAGCTATGGGATTCTACTGACAAAAACCGTGCTTTTAGGCATTCCATTTTTTCTTTTCTGTCTGTTTTAGTCACATGACACACACAGGGGTTAGTACTTGATTGGATAACCATTGTTTTTGATAACTTTTGATGGTCTAATAATTTTTTCCACAACTATTGAACAAAATCCCAATTCTGTTTTGTTGTAAACTACAGGTGTCAAACATGCGGCACGGGGGCCAAATCCGGCCCGCCAAAGGTTCCAGTCTGGCCTTTTGGATGAATGTGTGAAATGCAAATATTACACTAAGATATTAACAATCATTTTAGTTCAGGTTCCACATTCAGACCAATATGATCTAAAGTAGGTTAGAGCAGTAAAATACTATTGTAATAACCTATAAATACTTGTTCATTCATTCATTTTCTGAACCCACTTAATCCTCACTGGGGTCACGGGGGTCGCTGGAGCCTATCCCAGCTACTTATGGGCAATTCCAAATTTTTCTCTTTGTAAATGTAAACATTTTCATATATGTACACTAAAACAAAGTATAATTTTGCAAAAACTGTGAATAACCTGAACAAATATAAACAATATGAAATATCTAAAGAGAAGTAAGTGTAATTTTAACAAAATTCTGTCTGTAAATGATAAACTGAGGCATAATATTACTGAAATTGCACTTATTTATTCAGTTTGTTCATGTTATTCACATTTTTTAAAGGATAGTTTGTAGATGTAAACATTTTCATAATGTAATTTTACTTTTTTTTTACACTAAAACATAGAGGAAAGTTTGGAGTTGACATTATTTATATATTATTATGTTATTATTTGACTGGTTCAGCCCACTTTAGATCAAATTTAGCTGAATGTGGCCCCTGAACTAAAATGAGTTTGACACCCTTGTTGTAAACCTTTTACATTTAGTCTCAACTTCCTTCTTGTTCATATAATTTCTAAAATGGCAATAACCTGAAGACCCGATGTTAACGATGATATCTGCTCCATCATGTCAGTTGAAGCTCAGTAGAAAAACAACAGCACTAGTTGGCGGATTAAAGTTATCACAGGCGACCTTTTGCAGTCATGTGAATCGCTGAAATCAGTGGACTTTAAAGAACGGCGCCAGTCTGCTGACATTATGAAAATAGGTACAAATCAGTCCTGGGGGGGAGGGACTTAAACAATAGAGACACACCTTTTCCATTTCGAGGCTAAATGTTACCATTAAACCGTATCCGTGTATTTGTTGTCATGGAGCATTTTTTGTTTTTGCTCTCACAACAGTCTTTTCTATCTATGTTGTTTTTGCTTAACTTAACTTAACTTAACAAACCACATCCTAAAAGGAAGTTATGAAGTCGTTTTTTTTATCTGTGGTATCATGCGTCATTGTCATTTTTCTTCAAGCAAGTTTGAACACATGAACAAAGCTGGAATCCGTACAACCATAGATCAAATCGAAGCCAGTGTCTTGTGTGTATTTGATGAAAGTGGAAAACATACTTGTCTCTTGTTCTGTTTTATTTCCTGTGGCTCATACACACAACAACCCAACCAAACATCAACCATGGTTTTGCTGCAGCCTCAATGAAACTGTTATTTATTAACCTTATCTTTATATTGTATGATTTCTCATGCTGGCCAGGAGTCAGCCTTATGTTCTCCGGTCCAACAGACATGATAAGGAATGTAGTTCCATATGTTGGGATGAAGGTCTACAAACCATGATTCCAGACAATGGTGTTTCACCAGTTTCATTAAGGCAGGGGTGTCAAACTCAATAAAATCAACTGCAAAGTTTTCTCTATGTTTTTGAGTGAAAAAAGTAAAATTCCGTAATGAAAATGTTTACATCTACGAACCATACTTGAACATAACATGAACAAACATTAACAACCTGAAAATTCTTAAGTAAAATAAGTGTAATTTTAACAATATTACACCTCAGTTTATCATTTATACCTGTGCATCACAACTTACAGATCACAGTGGATCTACAAATACACAAAACATTTAATAATAGGCAGAATATTGTTAAAATACGACATACTTCTCTTAAGACATTTCAGGTTGTTCATTTTTTTTTTTTTTTTTTTGTGAAAGGGTAGTCTGTAAATGTAAACATTTTTGAGTAATTACCTCCACCAGGAGGTACTGTGATCACTTTACTTTGTGTGTTTGTTTGTTTGCGTGTTTGTTTGTTTGTTTGTTTGTTGTTTAGCAACTTTACGGAAAACTATTACAACCATCTTTACCAAATTTTACCCACAGATAAGCCCAGGCCCTGGGACAAACCCATTAAATTTTGGGCCAAGTTGGCCAAAGTTCAAGGTCACAGCAAGGTTACAATATCTTAAATGGTCCTCTCTCTTATCATTGAGCAATTTTCGAAAATTCATAAAAAAATTCAAAATGACTCGCATTAGCCTCCAATTTGATCCACCCGTAGGTTATAACAATATCTTGTATCTGGCACAAAATTGTCCACATCCACTGTGGAATGTGGACTCTGTGGACATTTCAATTTAACATTGAAAATCCCATTTACGACACATTTTTTATTATAACTCAACAAATATTGATTGGAATTTAATATAATTTGACATACGCATGACTGGTACCAAGCTTCACCTTTTTCTTCTGTATGGAACAACCTTGAAACTGTTTAATTTAAAAAGAAACAGTCGTTCCACACATGCACACCGTTCGGGGTGCTTGGCGGAGGTTTGTGTTCTCTGAACACTTGTTTTGCTTTTTTGACACTAAAACAAACAAGAAAAATTAGCTTTTTTTTCATTATTTATATGTTATTATGATAGTATTTTACTGGTCTGACCCATTTTAGATTGAACATCCTTGATTGATAATATCTTCAGTGTAACTTTTACACTTCACAAATTCATTCCAGGGGCCAGACTGAACCCTATGGCAGGCCGGTTTTGGCCCCTGGGGCGCAAGTTTGACACCTGTGCATTAATGGTTAGTGGTGAGGGTTAGGGCCCATAGGCACTAGGGAACAAAGGTACTGGGGAACCTAGGTACACTCCCACTGGCCATATATGGGCCCTAATCCATTGCCTTATAATTAGAGGAGTCAAGTAACTGATTACAAATACTTTATTACCTTACTTAATTAGAAATTTTGGTTATCTATACTTTACTGGAATAATTATTTTTCAGCCAACTTTGTACTTCTACTTCTTACATTTTCATGCAATTTTCTGTACTTTTTTTTTTTTTTTTTTTTTTCAGACAAGCGACGTTTGACAAATGAAATACAAGCAAGGTGCAATGTAAAAAATCAGACACTCAAATAACACAACTGTTATAGATATGAGACAATGCAACACACTTGTTAACAGACCTAGACAGACAAAAGATTTAGATATTTGTTGATAAATCAATTATCTGTACTTTTTACTCCTTACAGTTTAAAAATAGCCTCATTACACCTATTTCATTTTGGCTTGTTTTCATTCCGGCTTGTCATTGTTCAGATAAATAAATACTATCCAGATAAATCGCACCATCCGGATAGAGTGAATTTGATTGTCGTTGGACGAGAAGTATAAACATATACCATTCCGACACCCTGTTGGTTTTGTTTTCAACAAAAGGTGACCGTGCTTTTGCAATTCTGGCCCCAACCCTCTGGAATAGTCTTCCCCATTACATCAGTTCATCAGATTCTATAGACACCTTCAAGCAACTCTTAAAAACTCACTTTTATAATCAAGCATTTCATTAAATCTCTTCTGTTTACGCCCCAGTGAATTCATGAATTCATGTTACTGACTTGACTTCTTCCCTGGAGTCTCTGTACTTTATCACCTCACAGGTTTTCCCAGGATCATTACAGGTTTTCCCTGGATCATCACAGATTTTCCTTAAATCATCTCTGGACCTGCTGCTGCAGTCCTGCCTCTCTCCACCTTCATCGTCATCACTCACTTATCCATATAGTTACGATAGTGTTTATTATACTGTTCTATAGATGTTCTAGTTCAGTTATCTGTGCATACGTCTCTATCTCCCTTTATGTGAAGCACTTTGTAACATGTTGTTTTAAAAAGTGCTATATAAATAAAGCTTTACTTACTTTCTTACTTACTTACATGATCCATCTTACCTGCACATGACACAAATCAGGTCACGCTGCAGCAAGGACATAGGCAGTACACTATAGGCCCCTGTGGCATGGCCTAAGCTTTTGTACTAATGGCATTTTTTACCTCTTACATTTACTTTTATACTTTCAGTAGTTTTGAAACCAGTATTTTTACACTTTTACTTGAGTAAAAAGCTTTAGTTGATGCCTCAACTACTACAGAAGTCTGTTTAAACCCTAGTATCTATACTTCTACCTGAGTAATGTGAATACTTTTGACACCTCTGCCTACAGTGGCTCTACACCAGCAGGTTTAGGCTCTTGCACAACTTGCAGCAGCCAAAATCAGATGAAAAAAACACAAGAATTCGAGAATACACATCTCCCATCTGCAGACCTCTCTTCTTGATCCAAATCAAAAGACTGTATATAAATATAAATGACCTGCTGCTGTTTTTAACACCGCTGCTGAGAAGAGAAGGCAGTTTTCCAAGCTTCCATGTTGAGCCACAGCGTAGAACGGTAAATTCATGTCAATCATGTATTTAACCCCCTTTTTTCCTTCAAAACACCAGTGATTATCCAAAGTCTGCATCACGGGATAGAATTTCTACACCCCGAGACAACACAGGAGTGGGTAGAACTTGTTTGTTTCAGTGAAGCTCTTGCAGCTGTAAGGAGAAACTATGTATTTATTAATATTTCAACCAAACCACACTCTTTCCCAAACCACACTCCCAATCTTGACTTCCCCCTGGTTTCAAAACTGCAGTAAAAGAATCATTCATAACAACTGATATTTTCCTATGACAAAAGCAAGACACTGATTACATTCACAGCCAATCATAATGCAGGTGGCTTTATGTTCATAACTAAATGTCACTGAAGTTGCATTTTTGTGTGTGTATGAGCATCATATTAGCAAGACAAGAGTTACTGGTTGTGTTTAGAACTCTAAAGGATGTCTAAAAATATATGTACATTTTTAAAAATTACCCCCAGTTCCGCATTTGATAATTTTTGGAACTGTCTTTTCTGGATGTCAGTAGGTATGGGATTGGTGGATATTTGTCCAAATTTACAGACTGAGATTTTCATGCATGAGTGAGCAGGGGCATATTGTGCAATCCAAGTTAAAACTGGTTTGCGCGAAGTAGCAGTGGGATTTAAATCCAATCAAAGGTCATGGGAGGGGACAATGGGCATCCATCTTGTTTTCCACAGAATTGCCAGGTTACAGCATTAACACTTTGGCCACCATGTTAATTTCATTTCTTTACCCATGGCAGCTGTTCCTGCCTTTCAAAGTTAATTCAACTTGTTTAGGCCTGAAAATGTCACTGAGGACAGGCCAAGTTAGGGTTAACCCTAACCCTATGCCATACAGTTGTCCCTCACTATAACATGGTTCACCTTTCGCGGCCTTGCTGTTTCACGGATTTTTTTTAGTGCAATTTTTCATGGTTTTTTTTTTACAGCATATGAACATGCGTTGTGTTCTGCATCCTGATTGGCTAAGGGACTGTAGACCACTGTCAATCAATCTCCTCCGTGCCGTGTCTCCTGTACAGTACAGAATGCGTTCTTCTTGCCAAATTTACATAAATGTTCGATCGCTAGCAGTGTGACTCTGAAGCGCTATATGTTTGCAAGTTTTCTCCCCGACAAAACCAACAATGACGACGAAATGTTCTGCACCGACAAAGGCACCTGCGGTTGCACCCAAAAGACAGAGGAAGATGCTAACCATCGCACATTAAGTTGATCTTCTGGACATGCTGAAGGAAGGTAGAAGTTACGCGGCTGTACTTATTTTTTTAAAATCTACGAAGGTTTGAACTTTGAGAGTGTTTTAACAAGAGAGAAATGTGAGAAAATGTTAATGCCTGTCTGAGAAAAGTGTGTAAAGTGTATGGTGAGGGGTTTTACAGCCTTAAAACATATATAATAATTGTAAAAAATAAAGCTGACTACTTTGCGGATTTCGCCTATTGCGGGTTATTTTTAGAACGTAACCCCCACGATAAACGAGGGACCACTGTAAGTTTGAAAGGCAGGAAAACAAGATGGATGCCCATTGTCCCCTCCCATGACCTTTGATTGGATTTAAATCCCACCACTACTTTGCACAAACCAGTTTTAATTTGCCCCTGCTCACTCATGCATGAAAACCTTTGTCTGTAAATTTTGGTCAAATATCCACCAATCCCCTACCTACCGACGTCCATGAAAGAAAATTCCAAAAAATTATCAAATGCGAAACTGGGGATAATTTTTCAAAATGCATTTTTTTTTTTTTTTTGATACACCCTGTAGTGCAGGAAGGTGGGAATGAGATGAAAAGCCTGAGGTTGATGGTTTTCATGTGGGCAGTGGTTTCACGCAGCAGGCCGTGGTTGGACCATCTCCCAGCCCCGCAGCTCCAGATAGCACACACATGCTTAACAAGTCCAAAGGTGAAACCTACTGTAGGAGCTTCCCAAAGTCCTGCAGCAAGTCAAACCTGGCAAAATGGAAGAGTTGAAAAGTTAAAGAAAATAACAGCGTTATAGCATCAGGGGGAAAAGAAAAAAGAATCAACAGGCAAAGAAATGCAACCCTCCGCTCCCTTAATCATCATGCACATCATACTGCCATGGAATGTCCTAATTTCTCTGGCACCTGAATAACTGAGAAACCTTTCAAGAGGGAAATTGAACCCGTACTGAAGTGGTCTTGGCAATATGTAGTCACATTTTTGTTAGTTATGTTGTGTTTTTCTTGCAAGATGTGGGCTATTATGTGTAACCTATCCTACCCTCATGAATTCACAGCTGAGGATGGTTAAATTTGTCATGTGGATTGGTACGGAACAGAGCTGAGAGAAACAGTAGCTGCAAATGGTTCGGAGTATTTGTTTTGTACCTGCTCGAACACATGGGTGGAGTTGACTGCAGGATTCACATAATGTCAGGTATGTCGGAGGCAAAAAGGGAAAGACGGTAAGTTTTTTGGAGTGTTTTTTGGTGACTGACAGATGTTGCTGTGAGGTGAGCTCCCTGCAAGGCTGGTGAAAACATACAACAAACTCTGCAGATGTCTTCATGCGGTGCCAGTTAATTATCCCAGCTGTGATACAGTTTGGGGCTCATATGGTGATATCATAGTTTTATATTGAAGTCTTCATTTATCTGACATGCACAAACTTACATTCACCCCCCCCCCCCCCCCCCCCCCCCCCCCCCCCCCCCCCTTTGTCTACAGGCTGTCGTTTCACTGCACACTTCACCTACAATGAACCCTGTAATGTGACAGGCAACGGACAGCTAATCAAAACAGCATTAGCTCACATGCACAAGTCCTGTTTCATAACTATACTTTGGGTTTGACCTCCGTTTAGTTTCTCCTCAGGACATTTTTGAGCTTCATAGAAAGAAAAGTGACGTTAGCATCTTCATATATTTGCAGCAATGTCAAATATTTTTTGGTCAGTCTTTTTTTTTTTTTTTTTTAATTTCTGAAGGTTATCTGAAGCTAAATAGAGTATTTCATGTTTAATGACTCTACTGACAAAATGTGTGTCCACCATGTCTGTGTTTTAATGTGCTTTTACTTAAACTTAATTTTATGTGTGTTTTGTTTATAACTGTGTTACACCTTGAAGACAATTGTATTTTTATAATTCATTGTACAATGTACAGTCACAATAAACATTGTATTGAATTGTGTTATATTGTATTGTAATGTATTCTATTCATTTTCTAAGCTACAAGAGCTTATCCAACGCTACCAATTTTGCTACGAGGTGGGAAAGTTCTATTCTATTCCATTCCATTCTATTCTATGAGATGAAAGGTTCTATTCTATTCTATTAATTTTCTGAGTTACAAGACCTTATCCAACGCTGCCAATGTTGCTATGAGGTGAAAGGTTCTATTCTATTCTATTCTATTCTATTCTATTCTATTCTATTCATTTTCTAAGATACAAGAGATTATCCAGCGCTGCCATTGTTGCTATGAGGTGAAAGGTTCTATTCTATTCTATTCATTTTCTGAGTTACAAGACCTTATCCAATGCTGCCAATGTTGCTACGAGGTGGAAAAGTTCTATTCTATTCTATTCTATTCTATTCTATTCTATTCTATTCTATTCTATTCTATTCTATTCTATTCATTTTCTGAGTTACAAGACCTTATCCAATGCTGCCAATGTTGCTACGAGGTGGAAAAGTTCTATTCTATTGTGTTCTATTCTGTTCTATTCTATTCTATTCTATTCATTTTCCTAGTTACAAGACCTTATCCAACGCTGCCAATGTTGCTATGAGGTGAAAGGTTCTATTCTATTCTATTCTATTCTATTCTATTCTATTCTATTCTATTCATTTTCTGAGTTACAAGACCTTATCCAATGCTGCCAATGTTGCTACGAGGTGGAAAAGTTCTATTCTATTCTATTCTATTCTATTCTATTCTATTCTATTCTATTCTATTCTATTCTATTCTATTCTATTCATTTTCTAAGATACAAGAGATTATCCAGCGCTGCCATTGTTGCTATGAGGTGAAAGGTTCTATTCTATTCTATTCTATTCTATTCTATTCTAGAGCACCTTAACTCATCTCGGGTTATTTTTGAATAATTACACCACAAAAAAATCTTTTTTGTTCAGTCAAGCGCTCTGCAACATGCAGCGAAACAGTGACTCAAGCCATTTATCTGACCAAAATACACAGGAGCCCATTCTTTTTTTCGGCGCTGACAGCTAATATAATTGTGACTTTGCAAAAAAAAAAAAAAAAAAAAAAAAAAAGATCACTGCTCTAATGAATGGCTTAATTCTTCACATGGTTACACTTACAATGCCTCATAAGTATAGGTCATATTTTAATAACAATATTTTTCCGGGAGGCATTCTGGGCTCATTCACTCACATCTTTCCAGTAAATCTTAATAACACTGAAAAAAAAAAGACTTTGCACATCCTCAATATTCACATGTCTGCACCTCAGTGAGTCATTTCAGCGGCTCTGTTGGAGATCTGTACAGTAGATAAGATGTAACTTTAGATTGTAAACAACTGCTATTTCCTACAGAAAGCCCCTTGGTTGTGTTTGGTGTTTTTAAGCTCTTCCTCATTTATAATTGTCTCATTGTCTGTTTGTATGATAAGCTAATGTCGGAGAAATTTCCACACATATTCCTCTAGTTACAGGCACCATTCTCGGCCAAAACATTAGGTTTCTTTTCTGACCCTACGTTGAACTAAGCTTAATTGCCTCGCCAGTGTGGCAGACTGTTTGTATTCCACTTAAATGAGAGATAATGAGGATAAAGTACGGGTATGAAAATGTACTAGTTTCTGTGGGGGTATATTGTTTATTTACAGATTCATCTTGTGAGTCAGGAAAGAAAAAAAAAAAAAAAAGGCGTATGGAAATAAACGGCGCTACCGTACGCTGTTAATGTAGCTCCTTGATATGGCAAGTGTTTGCATGGAAAAGAGCGGATTCAGTTTTTACAAGATCAATTAGACAAAGACAGGAAGGTTTGTACTCTCACAGTGAAGTCATGAGAAAGAAACATGAAAAAAAAAAAAAGCCCCTGAGGTTAGCGGCTGGATTCTTATGACTTCAGTCATGCACGCCATAATTGGTTCAAACTGACGAGCAATCATTTTACACTTGCAGTCAAATGTGTCTTTGAACATCGAGGCGTGTGCTGACGTGAGTGCATTCTTTTCTTTCTGTTTGCTCCGTGTGTGTGTGTGTGTGTGTGTGTTTTGCATTGCATGTGGAAAATCCCCTGGCTCAATAATACAATAAGGCTGTCTTGAACAAACAGTGTCATTAAACTAGACAGATACAAGATAAGACGCTACTATTTCTTTCTTTCTATTTTTCCTATTCTTGCTTATCATCAGTGGGGAAATTGTCTGATAATGCTCCTGCCCAAATCAGGTGTCAGCACAAATACATGTAATGTCAATATGTCCCCCCCCCCCAAAAAAAAAAGAAAGTATTTCATATTAAAAATTCTACACATTTGCATATTAACATTATTCCAGTGGTTCCCAACCTTTTGTGGCTGGTGACCCCATTTTAACATCACAAATTTCTGCCGACCCCAGACATTCAAAATATCAATTGTGGGCCCCATGAAAGGTAAATGTCGTGGACCCTTTTATAAACTTCAATATCTTGTCGATCTGTCGGGGGGTGAGGGGTGGGCGGGGTATACGTGGGGGTTCGATCCATAACTAATGTAACTTACGCTGTTGTGAAAGAAAAGTGAAACAACATACTTTCAACGTCCGACTCCTGACTTCTATGCCTCTATTATACAGCAGATCTTACATGAAATTTTCACAACTTCTAACCTGTATCCCAGTGGTTCTTAACCTTTTTTGGCTCATGACCCCATTTTAATATCAAATTTCTGGTGAACCCAGACATTTAAATGAAGACATTTTTATGTTTAAAATTGATTTTTTTTAAAATCATGTAATAGTTTGCTGTACTATGTTGCAAATAAATCTAAATTTTAAACTCAAACTACGAATTATGAAAGAGCCGCAGCATCTGAAACCGACCACAATGAACATTTGAAAGATAAACAGTACCACAGTGCTTCAGTTTCAGCTTCAATGTTTGTCATGTCTTTTATGTATTGTATTGTATTGTATTGTATTATATATTTGGATTGTCTCTATCAACTCATCATATTTTTGTATTTATGAGTACGTTTTGTGTTTTTTTTTGTTGTTGTTTGTTTGTTTTGTTTTTTTTTTATCAGTTACTAGAAATTTCAGGCTCATTCCAATTTCCCATTTGAATTCCAGGCAACCCCACGTGGGGTCAACCCCAAGATTGAAAAACACTGCATTATGGCATTTTTCAACCATGTCTCTCAGTAACTCATCTTTTTTTTTTTTTTTTTTTTTTTTATTAGTGATAGTTAACAAGATAATGTGGACAAAACAACAACAACAACAACAACAACAACAACAACAACAACAACAACACATAAACAAAGGGAAACTCAAACAAATAAACAAACAAACCAAAACAACAATGACAGAGCATTGACAAACAACAACAACAACGTCAAATTACAATGAAAAAGATCATAAATGTAAATAGCAACTAAACAATATAGCTTGGTTAGGGGTGATAGGGAAAAGGGGAAGAGGGGGGTGTGAATGAAAGTGAGAAAGAGAGAGGGGGAGTGAGGGGGAAAATAATAATTGTTGTAATAATACAAAATAATAATACCAGTAGCCTAATTTGCTAGTATTCTTGTGGCAGCAGTAGCGGCGGAGGCAGTCACAATACAACATGTTAAATAATTTAATATTTGTAATAATGTATTTGTATCAGTTACTCTCTGTTTTGAGTTTATATGAATCAATTTAAATTAATACAGCTATGGGGGGGAGCCAGATGGATGGTAACTGGTGACATTTCAAGCCAGATTTATGAAAACAGCACAATTGGTGAGGCCAAAATCCAGAATAAGTGTTGAATGACTGGATCATTTTTGTGTGTAATCTAGCAGAAAGGTGAGCTTTCTGTCATAGAACTGGAGATGACTGTGGATGGATCTACCCCAGTTTAAAAAGGTGCTATAACATACTTAAAAATGCTTAAAATCACAAGCCCAACATATTCACAAAAACATATCTGTATGACCAGTGTGAATGAGGAAGATACATCCCATAGAGGAACTTAAAGGTCACATGTACAGGTTGCCACGGCACCGACCTTTGACTCCTATAATTCATAAGACTCTGTGGTCAAACCATTCAATCATGCTTATTGTGATCATGGTTGGTTGTGGTCTTAATGTAAATTATCTTTATCATCTTTTCTAAGAAATTTGAGGTATTTTGTGTTGAATAAAGTAAAATCAAGGCATTGTTAGATCTCTTGGTACTGACTTGCATGTGGTAATTGTCCTCACCGTAGTATTATTTTAAGTCTTTATTGATGTTCTGTTCTGACACCAATTGAAAATAGGCAAAATTCACATTAGCAGAATACCCAAATAAAAACAGAAATGAACAAATCCAAAATCAGAGCAGTGCAGTTATATATAAATAATGAAACTTCACAAATGAAAATAGCAAAAATTGAACATTTTCCCTCTGAAGCTAAACTCACATTCTAAACCCGTCACTATAAACACTTATTCTGGAATGACATCGTCCCCTTTAGAGAGAGAGAAATGTTGTTGCAAACCCCCACTGGTTGTTTAAAAAGGAGGGTGCTGTGGTGAATACATTTACCACATTTTGAGACGCTGCTGTGGAATGAAGTTTATCATCCCTCAGGTGTCGCACCTGTATGTTCACAAGCTGTGCATTTGTAATAATATGTAATGCATAATGTATTTCACAAATTTAATAGACTATTTTCAGCACTGGCAACACATGGCTGGAAATAAAAAAAAAAAAATTACCAGGGCTTTGTTTAAAGGGTCATATTTTGCTAAACCCACTTTTATTAGTCTTTGGTACATTTATTTGTGTATTTGGACCCTAATAGTTCGAAAAGTTTGAATTTCAACCCTTCAGGTGCTGCAAAGCTATCTTTATATTCATTTTGGCGAAAAATGAGTAGACGTCTACAACCTGTTATAATTCCTGCTTAATTTGTTACATTTTATACTAGTTATGTCACGACATTTGCACATATAAGGTCTAGACTACTGATGAACATTTCTCCGAGTATGCCATAATTGTTTGTCAGCAGCAGCGGTTGTAGTCCATGCTGAAAATATGTCCAAACTTAAAGCCAATTACTTAAAATGTTCAGTTGTTGGTTGAACGGGACAGAGCAGCACAGCCAACAACCTGGAGGGGGTGGGGCATGAAGTGGCTCATGTGCATTTAAAGGGCCAGCGCTCAAAACGACCTTTCTGGTGTCATTACTCAGAAATAGGGTTGAAGATGGACCTGTGGAGTTGAATTAATGAAGAATTCAGACCCAAGCATAGCATTTACAGTTTATGTAGACCACAGGGAAATGTTTTAAAATGCATAGTTCCATTTTTTTTTTTTTTTTTTTTTATCAAAATGTCACTCCTTTAATATAGAAAAAAGTTGGCTGAGATGTGATGTAAAAATGTCTCACAATGTATGATATTTAACAAATCCATGACCTTTTCCTAACCCTGACTAAAGGGTTTTTATCACCAAAATGTGCTATCTTACATCAGTTGGAATAAGTCCCCTCTTTAGCATCAAAACCCTGGATTTTGTGTATCTGCCCCAACTGCTTATCGTCTGTTGGGAAAAAGCAAAAAAGTAATGGATTAGAAGAAATGTCTGTGAAAATATGCTTTCAATGGCAAGCTCACTTAATGCATGCTCTATACATTGTCATATTTTGTTCATTATTTGTTTTGTTTTAGGGCTGTGGAGATTATAGTTTGAAGTGATATAAGTCTGCACAGCTGAACGGCTGAGTTGTTGACATATAAATGTGGCTGCTGTGAGAAAAACAAATAAAAAAAGCAGCATCTGACAAAATGAAAAAAGACCTGAACAAAAGAGTCCTGTCTGTTTACGAGTGCAACAGTGGTGGATCCAGGAAAAAATGGAAGGGGGGGGCGGGGGGGGGGGGGGTGGCAGGAGGATTGTAAGGTCCAGGGTGGTGGCCTCAGTGAAGGTCCACGGGGGCGGAGCAAAGTTAACATTGTAAATGCTTCAAATCACATAAAACTGTATTTTTGTATTATTATTATCATACACTAATAAAATAAATCTAGTTTAACCTCACTAATATGACCACTTTTGGAACCAAAACAAAGAGCTGGCTTTAATATGGTTGGACTCAGTTATGACATTGAATTCCATTGTATTCCAAATAATTTAAAATTAGAAACAACAGGATACAGTCGAGGTAAAGGCCTGTGTTTGACAGCTTCGTGTGATTCACTCAATCATTCAACTCAAAGGGGGCTCCAGTAGGTAAATCCTGCCACTGACTCCAACAGATATTATGTTGACATCATACGTATCTGCGGTTTGCAGAAACATACAATGGAACCCTTTTTCCCTGGTAACTGCCCCTCTTTTTCCCTTTATGAAAAATGCAAACATCTCACTCGATTTTTTCTTGTCTTTGTTCGCTTTATTCCTCCAAATCCATTCATGGGCATATTCCGTGCCATCGGAATCAGCAGCGTGGCTATCTGGCCTGCCGGTTCAGCGGCTGGCTGGTCGGTTGGCCTCTCTACCTGACAGCTCCTCTCTTTCCACTCCACCGTCGCTGAATGTTATCTGCACAGCTGTGTTAGTCTACATCCCCATCCCACCCTCCATGCGTGAAGCTTGTGTACCTCTTAGACTGTGCAAAGCCAGGGAACAATAGCATCTTGTGTCCCCTCCCCTGTTATCTGTCCTTCACTCCTTTATTGAAAAGGCTTAACTCATTTTCTATTAATTATATGAAAACAATGATTTTAGCCAAAGATGAGCTCCCTCAGCGATCCTGGAGCCACTTAAACCGTTCTTTAATCTCAGTTATGAAGAGAGAACAATGAGGCCGTTGTTCTGCTGTGGGAGAAAAAAAAAAAAAACGCATTTAAATGACACTGAGATAATAGGCGAGCAGTCTTACATTGACTCGTATGAATATCTCAAATCTTGAATAAACGCATTAGGTGTCTTTGTTGTGAGACTAGCAACAACATATTGTGTGGGTGGATCAGTGGAAAATGTGTGTGTGTGTGTGTGTAAGTGTGTGCGAGAACACATGTTTATGAGCGCGCTATTGTATTGAAACTACCTTATTATCCAACGCAAGGATAGTTAGCATTGTTCCTGAGCCTTGTAGCAGCAACGTCTCCTTTCAACAATTTAGCTGCCATTATTTTACACACACACAAAAAAAAACAAAATTAGGATCAAGATCAGCAGGCCTCCAGAGCATCAGAATCAGACTGTTTGATTTTGACGTCCGTTTTAAATTTATTAGGAAGAAAAATAAGGCTGCGTTCATCTGACGAGGAGAAAGATGAACTTCCCTGTACTTCACAGCAAAAATAATCGGCGTTCATTTAAGCCGTTGAGTGTCAAAATGAGAATGCTAGCGTTCATGTAAGTTGACACCCATCGAGTGATTTAACACTTTTGAACAGCTGCCAGCGAAATCAGCTTTCTGAGAAGACTAACAAGTCTCCAATCAACACTTGTCATCTTCATATGATCAAAGCTGAAATCTCTTTTTATTAAAACTTTACTATATTCTCTCTCTCTCTTTGGCTCTTTGTAACAGAGCTTTCAAAGGTTTCTTCTCACTTTTCCTTTTTAATAAATTCCTCAACAAACAGTCGAGAAAACAGTCTTTACAAATGCATGCTGCGTAACCTCTTATTAAAGCTCAGAGACGCTTTCATCAAACTCTAAAACTCTCAGATTCTGCAGTTCTTAATGATAGATGTTGGGTAACATAACATCCATTAAATATAGATGTCATTCCATGTAGTTTTATTCAATACAGCCCTATACAAGATGTTTTAATTAGCATAAACATCGTAAACAATGACGACTAGATGTATATGATATTATTTTAATCTCTGTATCTGGAAAGTCTCATTGAGTTACAAGGCCTCTTTCTGAGTGAGTTTGTGTAAAGATGGCAACAGCAAAAAAAACCAAAAACATTCACACGTCAGTTTACATAAAGGCATAAGAGAAATATTCAATGAAGAGTATAAGAGAATCAGTGAAATTAGTGAAATTAAAAAGAGGACATACTGGTGATACTGATAACTCATCATATCCCTCCGTACAGTTTATGTAAAACAACAATATATGTTTGTACCTTTAATGGAGGGAAGAGTGTCAGTAATTGGATCTAAGATGAATGTGTGGTTTGAAGTGAGAAGCCATTAAAGCAGTTTGTTGGAGACCGAAGAAGTGGGTGACCACAGAAACTACTGGAACTTATTCTTCACAGCACAGGTGTCAAACATGCGACAAAGAAAACTTCCATGTAAATATGTTCAAAGTTCAATTTTACTAAAAGTTACACAATCCAATATGGCTGTCGTTCTGTGACATCAAAATATGCAAATTAAATGAGAAAATTTACTACCATCAAAAACTTTGGCTCATATCTGATATATTTCTCATTTACAGTATGACTTTACCTGTAACCACTTCTAAGATATAGCTTTTTTGAAATCTTGATATCAAAATTGAATATTTAAAAAAAATAAATAAATAAATCTTAACTAGAAGCACTCGGAGAGCGCAGACCTCCGCCAAGGCTGATCAGTGCCCCCCCCCCCCCCCCCTGTGGGCCCCCCCACCCCCAATCACCACCAAAATTTAATCATTTCTTCCTTATCCCATTTCCAACAAACCCTGAAAATTTCATCCAAATCTGTCCATAACTTTTTGAGTTATGTTGCACACTAACGGACAGACAAACAAACAAACAGACAAACAAACAAACAAACAAACAAACCCTGGCAAAAACATTACCTCCTTGGCGGAGGTAACAAGTATTAGCATTGTGCAATGGAAAAAAAAAAAAGTTTCTTATAGGGGAAACAAAAGGGTGAAGCTTCTTACTATAGCTATCATAGTCAATTGTGTATGCATAGGCAGGCTTGAAAATGTTAAATATGCAAAAAGTACACAGAAAAAAATAATTATTTGAACTACTTTTGGGTTCCATACTGAGCCGAAGGAAAAAAAAAAAAAAAAAAAAAATCATTGTTGGTAAAACACTTACCAAATGTTTTGCTGTTTTACTTTATTTTGCTTTTTATGGTGATGCTGAAAGAAAAGAGATTAGCATTGTAACAGCTGTGTGTGCAATTTTATATCTTTTTAAATATCTATAAATATGTCTGTTTTATAGTAAAATGTTCTGCTGCTTGGGGAGTGTTATGTTCTGACCAGAAAACAAACCAAAACCACAACAACCATCTGTTTTTATTTTTCAACTTTCATCCCAAAAACCAAAAAAACATTCTTTAAACTGAAAGAAAAAAAAAAAAAAAGATTTACAAGGATAGTTATGTATTTCAACTGATATGAACATTTGGTAACACCATGATAACATTTCTGCTCATATTTGATCCATAACATAAATGAATTAAAATAGAGACGTAATAATGTCAATAAAAGGCATTCTCTTTTGTCTGTGTCAGCTGACATCGCTGTGGCTGCTGGTCATTTTACATGTGGTGATATTTGTGTTACGACTAATCTACTTAAAGCTGTGTAATGAAATTAGCCTTCACTGCCCAGATTTTATTTGCATACATCAAGCTGAGAAAATATTCTTATCCATGCATGGGTTATGTAATGGAAAATATGTCATCTGTGGGATTTGAGCTTGTGTTTTTAAAGGCCTGACCTCCAGTATGTTCACAAAAAAATAAAATATTCATACTCTTTTTGTTCAGTGAATGCTATATATTTCAGAAGTTCTTGAAGTTTCTGAACCTTCTAACAACACAGTACATGTCTGGACACATGTTGACGGCATAAACAGTGAAGCTGTGTCACAGCTGTGTGTTCCCAAACTCCTCAAAACACCGTAAACACATGCTTTAACAAGGTGTGAGTGTGTGTTTGACTGTGGCTTTGCAGTCGGTAAAGTTCCCAGCTCCTTATAGGTGTGTATTAACCCATAAAGACCCAAACATCCATCACCAACCAAAAGTATCTACTGATCTAAACTGTTTAATACCTGTTGATCCACTAATCCTATCAGTACAGGTAAATAATTGGTGTAAAATACAGTTTATCATCTTTTCATGTTCATCAGATATGACCCATTTGGACGTTCAGAGGCTCCGTACTGAACATGGAAACACCGTCATCTTCTACAACATTGATTCACCAGTAAAACCCATGGAGTTGGATCAATGACAGTGAATGGACACACTTGGTTTATGTTCAGTTAAGGATAGATTTACTGAAAAAGTCACTTTTTCTTTAGTTTGATTTGATTTTACTATGAATTTTCATGAGCATTTACATGATCAACTAATTAAATACAGGTAAACATACATGATTTACACTGATAAATGCAAAATGCAGAGAATAATATTATAATAAATGAAGATAAATCCCTTAAGAAAGGTTAAATAGAGGGAAAATTTCATTTGGGAACTGCCACAACAGTAATTCTTGGTCTTTATGGGTTAAACCCTTTAGCCCTATCGGCCCACCCGCGGGCCTAAAAAATTATATTAATATTCATCTACTATAAAAATATAATAAATCAGGACAATGGATGTTTTTTTCAACTTTTGCTCAAAGTTTAGACCCTAATGTTAATAAAAGTACATCAAAAGTGTATTTTAGTGCAAACTTTAATGTTCAAACATGATTTTTAATCTTTGTGGGGTGAAATATACGCTATTAAAAATCTCCGATGCGAACACTTAATTTATGCATATCATCATCGATCCAGCCGAAAAAAAAACAGGCGAGGATAAAAAATTCTAATTTCTCTTTTAGTTTGTTGCAGTTTACTCAGGCATAGTAATAGATACAATATTTTAGACAATGGGAATAGATTCTGTGAGGTCTCTAAATGTCCATAGACACCAAGAACCTCCATATGAACCTTATTATTGTGGAGTAATTCTTCATTTACTTTGGGTATGTCTTTTTAGGCGGTTTTCCCCTGAAAATATGGTCAGGGTTAAACAGGTTAAATATAGGAAAATACCTGATTTTCACCAAAAAATACAAAATACAGAGCGTAATGTCAGAGTAAATGGTGATAAATCACTTAAGAAAGGTTACTCGTAAAATTCCATAGTGAACGTGGAAACACCGTCATCTTCTACAACATTGATTCACCAGTAAAACCCATGGAGTTGGATCAATGACAGTGAATGGAAATGCTTGGTTTATGTTTATTTAAAGCGGTGTATGACTTTCGTCACCAATTTTAGGCTATATGTAGGCTTTGACTCGAATTTTACAGATTTCATGAAAAATTGGTGACAAAAGTCATACTTTAACCCTTTCATGCACAGTGGTCACTACAGTGGACAGTTACTCTACAGCTGTTCTCTTGTATATTCATGGGTTTTGTTGTTTTAGTTCCATATCAACCAACACAGTGGACACTTAAGCATCATCTCATAAACTGCAATTCATACCATTATTGTAACTTTGCTGTTCTTGGTTGGTTCTTGAGTGGAAATCAATTGCTAATATTTATTTTTTGCATATTATCTCCATGAAGTGAGTAATAACTAGTATTAGAATATGTTAAAATGTGAGAAAACATCAGATTAGCTGCATTAAACATGGTTTCATTTCACTGTTTTCATATCACTTTATGATATTGGGTTTTAAATACATGTTTCTTTGCTTCAAGAGTAAAATTCATGGTGTAGCTGAGTGGACATTTTTGTAACTCCATGAAAAACAGGTTGACTTAAAAAAAAAAAAAAAAAAAAATTCAATCACATTGTTTTTTTTTTCATGCCTAAAGAGGAATAAAAACACTCAGGAAAAAAAAAAATCTTGATTAAGGTTCTCATAATTCATGCATGAAAGGGTTAATGATAGATTTGACAAAAAAAAGCCACTTTTTCTGCAGTTTTCTCTGTTTTTTTATAACCCTCAACTTTAAAGTTCAGTTCAGTTTATTTTGAATATGCAACAAAACAAAAGTAATCTTACTTAGCCCTTAGAAATAAAACCGATTGCAAGAAAACATGAAAAAACATATACATATACAGTCGTGGAAAAAATTATTAGACCATCAAAACTCATCAAAAACAATGGTTATGCAATCAAGTACTAACTCCTGTGTGTATCATGTGACTAAAACAGACAGAAAAGAAAACATGGAATGTCTAAAAGCAATGTTTTTTGTCGTACAATGCCATAGATATAGATGTAAGAACTGAAGTGATTTTGGTTATTATCAAGAAAACACGGAATATAGATAGATATTATCTCTGAAATTAAACTCTTATGAGCTGTTTTTGTTGTTATCATTATATTTGTCCAAACAAATGTATCTTTAGTTGTACCAGGCATTAAAATAAACAAGAAATTGAAGAAAACAAAGATGGTCTAATAATTTTTGCACATGAAAATAAAGTATGACTTCATTCTGAGCTTCTTTAATCTGAGCTTTTATGAACATCTACATGATCAGTTAAAATTAAATACAGGAAAATACCCGATTTATACTCATAAAATGCAAAATACAGAAGATAATATTATAATAAATTTAGATAAATTGTTTAAGAAAGGTTAAATATGGAGAATATCTCATTTGGGAACTGAAACAAAAGTAGCACTGGGTCTTTATGGGTTAAAGGTGCACTCTGACATGTTTGCTCCTCAACCCAGTCCGATTGTGTCCAGTTCCAGCTCTGACTCTTATTGAAAATGAACTGGGCGGAGCTACTTTCACGAACTGAAAGTAAAATACCTACCACTGTGGCTGAGTTAATGTCTCGGGAGATTAGAGTCGAAGTGTGTGCGAGTTTACAGGGCGTGTATATGATTGTGTGAATTGTGTGGGTGTGGGTGGGTGGGTGGGGGGTTCTAAGTCAGACAGCAGGGCTTGGCTTGTCTCGATCCCACTCAGGGTTTTTTTCTAGTGTTTAGTCTCAGAGGAAGAGGTGAAGAAAGGCCCCCATGCTCCCCCTCTTTTTGACTTTCTAAACAACCTGAAGCATGTCTAAACTTTTAGCGGTGTCAAGACACTTCTTCTTGCTGTAATGAAAAGGTAGTAAAAATATGATTGACTGCTGTGTTGAGACGTCAAATAGATAATAAAAGCAGACGAGGGTAAAGTATTTTCTCTTGAATTAGATCAACTTTTGTTTACAGTTGCGGAAAAAATTATTAGACCACCCTTGTTTTCTTCAGTTTCTTGTTCATTTTAACCCTTTCATGTATGAATTATGAGAACCTTAACCCTTAAAGACCCAGTGTGACTTCTGTGGCACGTCCAAAATGAATTATTCTATTTAACCTTTTATTAAGTGATTTATCACCATTTATTGTAATATGATCCTCTGTATTCTGCATTTTTTCAGTGAAAATCAAGTATTTTCTTATATTTAATTCACTGATCATGTAGATGTTCATTAAAGCTCAGATTAAAGTTGAAGGTTTTTATATGAGAAACAGAGAAAACTGAAGTAAAAAAAATCTGTCATTAACTGAACAAAAAACCCAGTGTGTCCATTCGCTGTCAGTGAGCCAACTCCATGAGTTTGACTGGGGAATCAAGTTTCAAGATTTTTATTCATTTTCATTAATTAAAAGGAAAAGAAACTTCAATTTTGTTCAGTTTGTGGCTAATTTTGTTCATGTTATTTATTATTTTGTTGATTTATTATTAATTTTTGTTCATTTTATTGATCACTTTGGCTGTTTTAAAGGTGGATGTTTGGGTCTTTAAGGGTTAAAGGTGGACATTTGGGTCTTAATGGGTTAAAGGTGGACGTTTGGGTCTTAAAGGTGGACATTTGGGTCTTTAAGGTGGACATTTGGGTCTTTAAGGATTAAAGGTGGACATTTGGGTCTTTAAGGATTATAGGTAGACATTTGGGTCTTTAGGGATTAAAGGTGGACATTTGGGTCTTTAAGGATTAAAGGTGGACATTTGGGTCTTAAAGGATTAAAGGTGGACATTTGGGTCTTTAAGGGTTAAAGGTGGACGTTTGGGTCTTTAAGGGTTAATCACGATTTTTCCCTTTTTTTTCTCTTTTTTTTTTTTTAACCCGCCACCACCATCCCCCTTTGGAGGACAACTTCATTTTTAACTATACAGGGGTTATTTTCTTTTGTTCTCAACAAAAGAAAATAACCCCTGTATCATTAAGGTAAGAAGACAAAATGAAAATTCTTGAACTATTTATTTTTAATTACAGCTTGTGTTTAACCCTTTCATGCATAGTGGTCACTACGGTGGACAATTATTCTACAGCTGATCTCTTGTATATTCATGGATTTGGTTTTAGTTTCATATCTGTCAACACGTGCATCATCCCATATACTACAATTGATAACATTACTGTATTTGCTGTTCCTGATAAACCTGATCAAACATGTTTGAGTATAAATCAATTGCTTGTTACCGTTATTAGACTGTAATTAATAACAAAAAGATGTTTTTTGTTTGTTTGTTTTTTTCTGCGATGAACTGGCGACTTGTCCAGGGTGTACCCCGCCTTCGCCCCTATGTAGCTGGGATAGGCTCCAAGTGACCCCCGTGACCCTAGTGAGGATAAAGCGGGTTCAGAAAATGAATGAATGAATGAATGAATGAATGTTTTTTTATTGCATATTATCTCCATGAAGTGAGTTATGATTTGTATTAGAGTTTGTTAAAATGTGAGAAAATATCAGATTAACAGCAATAAAATGTTTTTATTTCATAATTTTCACACAGTATATCAGTAAATATTTGTTTCTTTGCTTCTCTGGTGTCCAGCTTCATGGACATTTTTTGCAACTCCATGAAAAACTTTCAATTGTGTTGTTTTTTTTAATGCCTAAAATAGAATAAAAACACTGAGGAAAACAATCTTGATTAAGGTTCTCATAATTCACGCATGAAAGGGTTAAAAAAAATTTTATTTCATAGTTTTCAAACAGTATATCACTTTCTAATGATGGGTTTTAAATAAATGTTTCATTGCTTCAAAAATTAAACACATGGTGCCCACTAACTCCATGAAAAATAGGTTCATAAAAAAAAATTCAATTTCATTGTTTTTTTTCACACCTAAAGAGAAATAAAAACACTCAAGAAAAAATATTGACTAAGGTTCGTATAATTCATGCATGAATTATGGGTTAAGCAACAATCTCAAACTTTATATTTGCATGTTCATCCATTCCTTGCTCGTATACATATACATAGAGGGAGGGCTCATATAGATGAAAGTGTACAGGGACAGGATGAGACAAGACAGTGGTTCCTCTTTAGGCATGAAAAAAAAAACACAATGCAACTGACATGTTTTTTTATGAACCTATTTTTCATGGAGTTGCAAAAATGCCCACTCAGATGGAACCCATGCATTTAATATTTGAAGCCAAGAAACGTGTATTTACTGATATACTGTGTAAAAACTATGAAATAAAAATGTTTTTAATGCTGCTAATTTGATGTTTTCTCACACTTAAACATACTCTAATATTAGTTATTACTCATTTCATGTAAATAATATACAAAAAAAAACATGTTAAGAAAAATGATAATTACAATCTTATAACAATCAGCAATTGGTTTACACTCAAACATGTTAGTGCAGATCAGGTTTATCAAAAACAGTGAAGTTACAGTAATGATATGAATGTCAGTGTATGGGATGATGCGTAAGTGTCTACTGTGTTGGCTGATATGGAACTAAAACAACAAAACAACATTGTTGATTCATCATGTTGTTCATTTTAATGCCTGGTACAACTAAAGGTACATTTGTTTGGACAAATATAATGAAAACAATAAAAAGAGCTGATATCTAGCCATTTTCCATGTTTTCTTGATAACCAAAATCACTTCAGTTCTTACATCAATATCTATGGCATTGTACTGACAAAAACAGTGCTTTTAGGCATTCCATGTTTTCATTTCTGTCTGTTTTAGTCACATGATACACACATGAGTTAGTACTTGATTGTATAACCATTTTTTTGTGATGACTTTTGATGGTCTAATAATTTTTTCCCGCGACTGTAGCTCTTTACCAGTGTTGTGCAAGTCACTTCCAAACTCTAATCCATTACAGATTACTTCTTACTGTTATTTAAAAGGGATTCTTTACCTTACAATATTACTGTCTCACAACTGTAATGCATTACATGACTCCTGTATTACTTTTGAGTTACATACAAACTCTAATCAAAAATGGAGTGTGCGCAGTAGAACCCAACCCCTCTCTCTGCAAGACTCATTTTTTCAAGCTTTATTAAGGACACAAAAACTACGTCCATAGAGTAAAATAAAAATATACACAACAAAAAGAAACTGCATTAATTCATATGTTACTTACACATAAAGGCTCAATCGCCAGCGAGACTATAAAATTGTTTCCACAAATTGAAATGTGCATAAAATCAGCAGGATAGAATCAGAGTTATCTTTATTTGCCAAGTATGTAAACAAATACAAGGATGTCTTTGCCAGTAGATGTTGTCTCTAGTAAATTATAAATTAAATATATTCTGCTGAAACTCAGTAAGTAAAAGTTTTGGCTTTTTTTTTTTTACATTAAATAAATAATTTCCTTGATTGGAAACAGCATGATGCAACAGTTTTTTCAGATATATTATTTATTTATAAATTTATGGAAAGTCCTTTGCAGTAGACAGCATTTTTCTTAAAAAGTAAAGCTGTGAAGTAAATGCATTGCTGGGTCACAGGAGGATATAATAAAAATGTAAGAAAAGTGAAATGGGTGCTTCTATGAAACTGGGTTCATTTTGTACCTGGTACTTTTCCAGCTTTTTAGACCCAATAATAAAAGAGACATTTAAACATATTTCCCCCCTGAATGTACCTAATGATGACCTAAATAAATAAAGATAAATGCAAAGAAATTATACTCTTGCTCTGAGCCATCCCAAAATTAATGAATTTTTAATCAAATATTGGGGCCAAAAATAGGACCAAAATTGGAACAGGAAAAACTACCTAGGTGTCAGTACATTTGATCTGGAAAACGTGGCTTGAAATGGTCTTATACCGCTATAAATAAAAACACTGTGTTAAACTTGTTGATCCTTGTGGTTTTTCTAATCCAGACATGTGGATTTTTCTTGAATCTCAGTCTCATTCCAGGTTTTGTGTGTAACCCGTCGTGTCCACTCATGTTACATGCAGAACCCGCCCATTTAAACACATAAATTGCGAGTAATTTTGCAACAGCAGTCATTTTTGTGAAACGCTGCCTTGTATAATTAGTCTGATTCCTAAAATGTACACTACCAGTCAACAGTTTGGACACACCTTCTCATTTAAATGACATAAGATGGACCACAGATGGTCAACAAGTGCTCAGCATCACTGGGAACTCCCTCAAGACTTTTGGAAAACATTTCAGGTGACTACCTCATGAAGCTCATCAAGAGAATGCCAAGAATGTGCAAAGCAGTAATAAAAGCAAAATGTGGCTATTTTGAAGAATCTGAAATATAAAAATTGTTTTGAGTTATGTCACACTTTTTTTTTTTTTTTTTAACTTTTTATTTAGATTTTTGCACAATATAAAACAGAACAAAACATCTGAGACAAGACAAAAATAAAATAAAAAAAAAATTACACCATATAGTATGATTATTGTTACAAATATTATACTACATCTATAGATACATTGCCAAATATCGAAATATTCATATATTTGTAAACATATGCACACATCTATATAAATACAAAACACCTCATGTCAGGGCTTATAAGAGCAATTCTCGTCAACAACACAAAAAGTTTAATTATACAAATAGTCTTCGACCATGTGCCATCTCCACTTAAAAAGATCCATTTTCATTTGTAATGATACGGTCATTCTTTCCATAGTGTACACTTGTTTCAGTCTTTGTTTCCATTCTATTACCGTTGGTGATTTGACACTCTTCCAATTTACTGTTACTATTTTTTTAGCGATCAATAGTAAAATATGTAAAATATATCTCTGCTCTGCATTAAAATCTACACTTTTTTTATAACTACATAATTACCTCCGCCAAGGAGGTTATGTTTTTGCCAGGGTTTGTTTGTTTGTTTGTTTGTTTGTTTGTTAGTCTGTCCGTTAGCGTGCAACATAACTCAAAAAGTTATGGACAGATTTGGATGAAATTTTCAGGGTTTGTTGGAAATGGGATAAGGAAGAAATGATTAAATTTTGGTGGTGATCGGGGGTGGGGGGGCCCACGGGGGGGGCCACTGATCAGCCTTGGCGGAGGTCTGCGCTCTCTGAGTGCTTCTAGTTCCATATGTGTTCAATTCATAGTTTTGATGCCTTCAGTGAGAATTGACAATGTAAGTAGTCATGAAAATTAAAACAAAAAACAAAAAAAACAACAGGTGTGTCTAAACTTTTGACTGGTAGTGTACCTATGAGAGAATAAAAAGATATTTGAAAAAACAGTAGCACGTAATTTTTGTGTCCTTTTTACCATGTTACATGCAGATTTTAGTATACAAATAATAGAAAAATGTGTTTTATCTGAAAAATAGTTTCTCAGTAAATATATATTTTTAAAATAGACCGAAAATGCTTCCAAACTTGCTTCATAACATTAGTGTACATCCAGTTTGAATTTTTAGCCCCTCTGTCCTGCTTTTACATTTACATTTATGCATTTGGCAGATGCTTTTTTCCAAAGCGACTTACAGGAGAAAACCAATCAAATCAATCAATCAATCAATCATTTTTTTTTTTTTTTTTTAAATAGCACCAAATCATAACAAAAGTTATCTCATGACACTTTATATATAGAGTTTTAGAGCCAATTTACAGAAACCAGACAAAATCAGAATTTTTAGGGACCAGTTTCATAGAAGCACCCAAATAAGAAAAAAAAAAAAAAGAAAAAAAAATTATATTATATACATACACTACAAACAAAAAGTTAAGGATATTTCTTTTTTTTTTTGTCTTTTTTTTGGTCATTTTTGCCATTTCTAAACAAAACTATGCCTGGTCATTAAAAAAATGTGTTTCAATTTAACTCACACACAAAAAAGTAAAAAGCGCTGTGCAAGAATCCCAACCAAAAAAAATAGCCCAAAAATTTTAAATATCCTTAACTTTTTGTTTGTAGTGTATAAGCTCTATATACATAGAGACGCAGTATTAAATACATTTACTATTAGAAAACGGCGAGAGACAAACAAGTCCTTCGGTCTGATCAGTTTTCTAGGCCATGGCTGTCTGTTTCAGGTAATAAGGAGGACATGAACACTTAACCAGGAACGCACCTGAAATAGCTCCAATACCTGTGGAGATTAGGTGAGTTAATATGTTCCAAATCTATAGAGATGTGTTTTCTATGAATAGGCCCCCCACATGTATACACATCAAACTGCAGCACGACTAATTAATTAACCAAATGCACATTGTAGGGTAGGAGATGGATGATCATTGGCTCCAATTGAGGTTAATGAAGAGTGTTATTACTCGGTAACTCGTCAAATCACAGTGACAGTTGGCTCTGGGTGTGTGATCTGAGAGCTGGAAGTGTTACCTGTCATATGTCTTCTGATAGACGGCCCATTAAAACACTTTAGGCAAAGTGGACGAGCACAGCAGAGTGTAGACGGATCAAATGAGACATGATGGTGTCTGTTGAATTATAGACGAACAGGCTACAGAGGTCGACTTTGAGGGTTGATATTATTGGCAAAAAAAAATTTCAGAGTTCAGCAGCTGACTCTTTTTAGGGATATTAAAAAATGCATTCAGATACTCCCGCTTGAATAATAATATATGAGTGAGTGCGACTGGATTAACACCCTGACGGAAGTAGGAGAAATGACACAGATAACACTGGTCAACAACAAATTTATTGTTTAAGTTTTTTGAGCTGATTTAGGATAATTTTGGTGTGCTGAATCCAAAAATCACATTCATTTTGCTCAATCAGGTCAACTTTCTGAACTATGCTACACATTTTAACATTTTTGCTTATATTTATGGGCATTTTCACATCATATGATACAAAATTCTTTCATATTTCTTGCAATAAACGAGTTCTGAAGATTTAACTTTTGCCAATTTATGATTAATGTTTTTTTTTCTTTTAATATTACAGGTGAATGAAATGGCTTCGACTAGAAGATCTTGCAAAAATAAGCCTGACGTATTCTGCTACATCTGCGGTGAATACACCATTGTACCTAACAGGAATCAAGTCACAAGTTTCATAAAGTGTGCTTACCAATCTTATTTTGGTATTAATTATTATATTTTGTGACAAGATCAAAATTTTCAAAATCAAATTAGCAAAAAAACCTGACCTGATTGAGAAAAACAGATGTCATTTTTGGATTTAGCGGTGCAAAATGGTCCTAATTCAGTTGAAAAAACCTAGACAACTTGCAAAAAACATTTTTTTTGTAACCCAGTGTAATGATATAACCTCCTATGACCCATAAGTAAACATTTTCACCATTTTACATTAAATAATTGCCTTAATTGGAAACAGCATGACGTAACAGTTTTTTCAGATACATTTTTACCCCCTGAAGGAGAGGCAAGGGGTAGTGTTTTTGGTTTGTTTGTTTGGTTGGTTGTTTGTTAACACACTAGCAGCAAAACTATTGGTTAAATTCGTACCAAATTTAGTTTATAGATTGCCAGTGACCCAGAATAGATCTGATTATATTTTGGGAAAAGTAGGTCAAAGTTCTTATTTTTTTTTTTTTTTTGTTAATTTTTAAAATCTTTTTCCCCCATTTACTTATAATGGGCAAAATTTCAAATGTTTGTAGCAGCAAAACTATTTGGTGAATTCATACCATATTTGGTTTATAGATTTCCAGTGACACAGAATAGAAGTGGTTACATTTTGGGAACAGTAAGTCAAAGTTTCTTTTTGTTGTTGTTGTTGTTTAAAGTGTTTTATTACACATTTAGTCATCCACAAGAGCATAATACAGTCATCACTTTTTTATACCCAAACCCATGAACACTCCCACCCTGCTGCACCATGAAAATAAGATAATTAATTAAAAATAACAATAATATCTTAATTAATAAAATATTACTACTACTACTACTACTACTACTACTACTACTAATAATAATAATAATAATAATAATAATGATAATAATAATAATAATAGACTCAGATAATAGTCACACACTAGTATTAATAACACTCATCTGGAATAAGTGAGCGATCTACCTCTTTTATGTGATTCAGAACAGGTTGCCAGGTACTGAAAATTTACTGGCACATCCTTTTATAGAATATCTAATTTTTCCAGTGTTAAATGATGTAAAAGATCCAGAAGCCAAGATTAAAATGTTGGAGGTTGTTTATCTTTCCATTTAAATAGTATTAGTCTACGAGCTAGAAGAGTGGTAAAGGATATCAAATTTTTATAGTTTTGATTAAAATGGAAAGAATGTGATGTAATGCCAAATATAAAGTTTCAATTTGTAACGAATTTTTTAAAATCTACAGTATTTTCTTCTCCCATTTACTTGAAATGGGCGAAATTTCACATGTCTATAAAAACAATTTTGTTTCAATTTACTTCAAACTTAGCAATTGATATTCTGACATCAGCACACGCATAGACATGATGATATCAGCTGGATCACTTTTTCTTCAGTTTTCTCTGTTTGATATAATAACCCTCAACTTTAATCTGAGGTTTTATGAACATCTACATCGCAGGTGTCAAACATGCGGCCCGGGGGCTAAATCTGGCCCGCCAAATGATCCAATCTGGCCAGCAGGATGAAAGTGCAAAAATGAACCTGAACAGTCCAGGTTGTCCAAATCCTTTTGGTTCAGGTTCCACATACAGACCAATGTGATCTCAAGTAAAAATAACAACACCATTACCCATAAATAATGACAACCACAAATTTTCTTTGGGAAAAATAATGTGGAAAAAATTAAGTGAAAAAAATAAGATTACAGAGTGAAAATATTTACATTTACAAAACTATTATTTCACAATAAAACGCAAATAAATACATAAATAAAAACAAAGATGAACAACCCGAAATGTGCAATTTTAACAATATTCTGCCTGTTACTAAATGTTTTGTGCATTTATGGATCCACTGTGATCTGTAGTTGTGTTAATAGTAAGAGATGTAATATTGTAGAAATTGTTCAAATTTTAGTTCCAAACTCCAAAATTTTAACAATATTCTGCCTGTTACCAAATGTTTATGTAACACTGTGTGAAATGTAAATTTATAAATAATAAGTCGAGGCATAATATTGTTAAAATTGCACTAATCTTTCAAATGAAATTTCTGGTTTTTCAGGTTATTCACATCTTTTTTTTGTAAAATGTAAATATTTTCATAATTTAATTGGACCATGACAAATTCAAGGAATGCTGGAGACCGTGGATAGACTTTATAAATACTTAAAAAGAACATACTTGACGCCCATTGTTCAATTGCTACTCAATTGTTCTCTTTGTTTGTTTTTTTTTGTTTGTTTGTTTTTGTCTTGTTTTATAAAAAAAAAAAAAAACTATCAATGTATAAAATATGTAAATCTTGCATTGTAAACCAAATAAAAACTTGAATTAAAAAAAAAAGTAGGTCTGCTGAGGGTGGATCATACACCATCCTGGCTGAAAACACACTGATAGACTCCAGGAAGTATCGTACTCACTGTGACGCAGCCTGTTGTTTTGACTGAAAACGTCTCGTCTTATGTCGACTGTTTGACTCTTCGGGGCAGATAAGGACTAAACCTGGGCTGACTGATGTCTCATGTGTCTTTGTCTCTCTCAGATTGAGTCTTGGGACGGCGGGCTGACACGTCCGTCTGGTCGCTGACGGGCTGTTCTCACGTGCTTCAGGTGTCGCTGTGTGCGTCTTCCTAACAAACAAACCCAAACTGACAGCGAGTGTCAACACGTGAAAGCACACACACTAAATGTGCTGCCGTTTCTTTTACTCTGACAGATAAGAAATCAAATTAAAATGATTAGAGAAAACAGGGATGAATTATGTCTCTTCATAGTGACGGCACATAAATCTATACTCATGAATGTACAAATAAGCACACAAAATGATTGACTGATGAGACAGTAATGAGGCGGCTTTGACTGTGATCTCACTGTTTTAATTTATTGATAAGTGCTGTAAAGCCCTCATTGATTTGGTTATAGAATATTTCTTTAAACCATAAAGACCCAGCACTATATTTATGTCAGTTCCCAAATGAAATTTTCTCGATACTTAATCTTTCTTAAGCAATTTAGCTCCATTTATTATAAAATTATCTTCTGTATTTTGCATTTTATCATTATAAATCAGGTATATTCACTGCAAAAATCCAAATCTTACAAAGTGTATTTATTTATTATAAAATAATCCTCTGTATTTTGCATTTTTTCCAGAGAAAATCAGGTATTTTCCTATATTTAATTCACTGATCATGCATTTCACACCAATTAATTACATGTATTGATAGGCTTAATGGATCAATAGGTAATACACTGCAAAAATCAAAATCTTACCAAGTGTATTTTTCTCATTTTGAGTCAAATTATCTTGTCACACTTTAAATGAGACATAATCACCTAAAGAATAACTTTTTGACTTTTAGACAATAGATCTTGAAAGTCTTATTTCAAGAAATCTTACCAAGATAAATTTTAACTTGTTCCGCTGGCAGATTTTTTTGCTTAATTCAATATATATATTTTTTTTTTGCTTAATTCAAAATTTTTTTTGCTTAATTCAATTTTTTTTTTTTTGCTTAATTCAATTTTTTTTTTGCTTAATTCAAGCAAAAAAATCTGCTAATGGAACAAGTGAAAATTATCTTGGTAAGATTTCTTGAAATAAGATTTTCTAGATCTATTGTCTAAAATGAAGTTCTTATATCTCACTGAAAAGTTACTCTTTAGGTGATTATGTCTTATTTTAAGTGTGATGAGATATTTTTTTAGTGGAAATAAGAAAAATACACTTGGTATGATTTAGATTTTTTTCCAGTGTTTCTGTATTTATTTAACTGATCATGTAAATATTCATAAAAGCTCATATTAAAGTTAAAGGTTATTATATCACAAACTGAGAAAACTGCAGAAAAAGTGAGTTTTTCAGTAAAAAAATATCATTAACTGAATATAAACCCATCCACTGTCATTGATCCAACTCCATGGGTTTTACTGGTGAATCAATGTTGTAGAAGATGACGGTGTTTCCACGGTAACTACGGAGCCTCTGAACGTCCAAATGGGTCATATCTGATGACCATGAAAAGATGATAAACTGTATTTTACACCAATTATTTACATGTATTGATAGGTTTAGTGGATCAACAGGTAAGAAACAGTTTACATCAGTAGATGCTTTTGGTTGGTGATGGATGTTTGGGTCTTTATAATGAAAGCAAAGCTGCACATGAGTTATGTTTCAAGATATACGACCGTAGAAGAAGTCCAGTTTATTGTCATGTAAAGTTGTGTATTCAAATCTGGTGTAATGTAGCTTTCTGGCCTTAAAAGTGCATAAAAATAAAAACAATAAACTCCATAAATAATAAATTCCTTAATCGCTGCGTTACATCAAGTGCCTACTGTTCGGTAATCTAACAGCCTGAGGGTAAAAACTGTCTTTGATGCAGCTCTGATGCTCTGTTGATGTTTCTCTGAGGGCAGGAAAGAGAAAATGTCTGTTAAAATGGGTCAATAGAAAACAACATATTTAATGCACATTTCTGATTCATGCTTTAAAAATATATATATATATATATATCAAAGTGGAAACCCTGGACCTTCAAAGAGAAGTCAGAATATCACATGGAAAGTTTATGGAAATGTTGTGAAAAGTTGGTTTATCTGATTTATTCTGGGTGTAATAAGCAGCAATGAGGTCACGCATTCCTTTAGCTTCAAAGACCAGATGATGGCACCTCCAAAGCCCCTTTAACGTAAATAGAACACCTCCCTTTGAACAAAAACAAAGTAGACGATACCCTCTGATCCTGTTCTAGTAAGTAAAGGTAGAAATACCACAGTGCACAGGTGTCAAACATGCGGCCCGGGGGCCAAATCCAACCCGCCAGAGGGTCCAGTCCCGCCCTTGGGATGAATTTGTGAAATGTAAAAATTACACTAAGATATTAACAATTCTTTTAGTTCAGTTTCCACATTCAGACCAATTCAATCTCAAGTGGGTCAGACCAGTAAAACACTATCATAATAACCCAAAAATAATGACAACTCCAAATGTTTCTCTTTGTAAATATAAATATTTTCATGTATTTAAACTAAAACAAAGTATAATTATGCAAAAAATGCAAATAACCTGAAATGTCTTAAGAGAAGTGAGTACAATTTTAACAATATTCTACCTGTTACTCAATATTTTGTGTATTTGTAGATCCGCTGTGATCTGTAAGTTATAATATACACGTGTAAATGATAAACTGAGGCACAATATTGTTAAAATTACACTTATTTTTTCAGTTTGTTCATATTATTCACATCTTTTGAAAGGATAGTTTGTAGATGTAAACCTGTTCATAATGTAAATTAACTTTTTTTGCTCTGAAACATAGAGAAAAGTTTGGAGTTGAAATTGTTTATATATTACTGTGTTATTATTTTTGTGGTCCGGCCCATTTCAGATCAAATTTAGCCGAATCTGGCCCCTGAACTAAAATGAGTTTGACACCCCTGCCACAGTGCATGAATACTCAAGTCAAAGTCCTGAATGTATATACTTACAAATTAGAGTATCATTAGAAAAATATAAAGTATAAAAAGTAAAAGTAGTCACTTGTTATAGAATAATCACTAACAAATACACAAATGCATTTTAGTTTTGCACGTGTTCAAAAGAAATGCAACAGAGTAAAGTACCATAAGTTAAGTGAATTGTACTGAAGATCTGTAATTGAGTAAATGTATTCAATGTTATGTCCCATTAATCTAAAATACAGTTTATGTCAAATGGACTAAAATACAAAAGGATACAGACACTTATCAAAATACAGTATAATTTTCTATTGCGATAACTATCATTAAAGTAAATATTTCTATTATTTTGTTGACATCACCGTCTGCACTTAGAAAATGCTCGCTTATTCTGATTTAATTTAACTCAACTTTTTTTAATTAATTTTTTTCACCATTATAATCGTTTCAACTGTTTTGCCTCTAGATTTGTCATATTCTGACCGTAAATAATCACTGTAAAACGTCAAGTTTGTTCAACCCAATAAGAAAATTCAGCCTTTAATCTTAAAATAAATATTACGTTGACATTTATTATCATCATTATTGATTTACACTGGGATTTAATTTTGCAGTAATTATAGTAACATGTGCAAACTTGAATTAATGTGTTTGTTTTTTCATTATTTGTCATTATTATAATTTCCCATGAAATAATGTACATGAAGTTAGTTAGTCATAGTTAAGTAACCCTCCAAACAAGACAAAGAAAAGTGTTACCTTGACGACAAATGAACTGAACATTTCCAGTCAACAGTGATAAAAAGCTGTTATCCCCTGCCATATATAGTATACAATGATACTTAACCCTTTCATGCATAGTGGTCGCTACAGTGGACAGTTATTCTACAGTTGTTCTCTTTTATTTTCATGGATTTGTTGTTTTACTTCCATATCAGCCAACACAGTGGACGCTTATGCACCATCCCATACACTGTAATTCATCCCATTACTGGAACTTTCCTGTTCTTGATAAACCTGATCTGCAGTAACATGTTTGAGTATAAATCAGTTGCTAATTGTTATTAGTTTGTAATTAACAGCTTTAAAAAAAAAAAAAACATGTTTTTTTGCATATTATCTGAGTGTGTAATTGCTAGTATTATAGTATGTTAAAATGTGAGAAAATATCAGACTAGCAGCATTAAAAAAAAATTATTTCATAGTTTTCACACAGTATGTAGCTTCAAAAATGAAACACATGGTGTCCAGCTGAGTGGACATTTTTGTAACTTCATGAAAAATAGGTTCATAAAAAAAATTCAATCACATTGTTTTTTTCATGCCTAAAGAGGAATAAAAATAGTCAGAAAAAAAATCTCATAATTCATGCATGAAAGGGTTAATAAAATAAATAATCCCCAAAACTTTATGTTAAAACTTACATTGGAAGCACAAACCACTGCTAAACACAGCAGCACAATGAGTTATTTCTGTTTGTTTAACCTATGTACCGGAGTCAAAGTCAAATAGCAGTTTAACAAGTGATTAAAATATTTTTAATTAGGGTTGTGCAGCTTTTTGCAATCAAATAATAGTCCAAGTACAGCAGTGAAACAAGCACAGCAGCTAGATTTTAATAAGGCTGTAAAATGTAAGTATTAACGCAGACTTTATGAGCGCTCTCCAACTGTCTGCATGCGTATATGTGTGTGTGTGTGTGTTTATCTGTGTGTGAACGTAAAGAGTTGTGCGTCTGTGTGTGTCAAAAGGTGCATGCCGAAGCTTGCAGAAGAATGAATGATTAATCTGCGGTGCTTTGTGGGTAATTTAGATGTCAAGCTCTCTTCCTCTGCTCTTTGCTAACTGACTTGTGTGTGAAGAGGCCTCCCTCCTCCCCTTTAATCTGGGCCGGTCAGGCAAGCAGCATCGCTCTGCTGTATTTCAAAGCGTCTGCGTGGTGATTTATTGAGAGTGATCAGGCAGTGAAAAGAAACAGAGTGACCCACAAAGCAGCGTATAGTCCCTTCATAGTGGCTGGAAATTACAGCCCAAACATTAGCTAATATAAAACTAATTCCAAGAAGTTATTTTTGTATTTTTGTACGTGGGGGTAATTACACTGAAAATTGTATGAGGTCACACTTCCAGCTTTGATTAACTAGAGAAGCAAACAAAAAAAAAAAAAAAACATACAAAGGAAATGAATAAAAAATGATTATGACAGAAAATAATCTAATGTTGGATTTATAAGCATCTGTGTTTGTGCTGCTGGAAACATTACTCCTAATTAAAAAGCAAACAATTACTTTTTATATTATCATATTTATAATAAATTAATGTCTTTATTACTCAGGTTCATTTCTTTCCTCATATTGACATCCTGATTATTTACAGGCATCATATCTAATGGGAGATTCCCCATCTGGGCGTCTTTGTTGCTGAATGAATATGGTTTTCAATTTGCTGTCTCCGTGGTGTAGTTACAGATTGTTGTTCAAAGATGAACACTCCACACATTACCATTATGCTCCTGCAGGTACGCACAGTCAAAATGACAATAAACAATAGACTCTTGGATGAATTGCGTGAGTCTTTGCATAAACAAGTTGAATGATGAATGAGATAAGACAACAGTGTTACTGTGTGGTTATTCTAGACACGCAATGAAGTGGCTGTTAATTCAATTAGATACAATTCAGTGTAGGATGATAATGCATGGCAAGCATACATGAGGGTTATTCCTTTGTTAAGTAATGTATTATTTAATTTAATTTAATGTTTAGTTAATTCTGGATGTGGGAACTGAGGTTTTAAAGCAATGGTGGAGGTACACATGTGTCTCCAATGCCTTAATGCAGGGCAATAAAAATCATGATATAGTCACCTTCCTAAAATAAATCTTTTTTTTTTTTTTAGGAAACACAAACAACTTAACCAATAATTGGGTGTTTGATGATTTCCGGAAAAAAAAAAAAAAAAAAAAAAAGAAAAAGGCATTTTTGGACTGTTGATTATGAAGGCCTCAAGGTAGATTTGTTTTACCCGGCAACAGATGATGGCTGAAATATGATTGGACAAATGCTCTAACATACACATGCAGTACACTACTGGAACCAGTGCGACCAAGAGAAAAGCTTCAACATAAAGAGAACAGAATATGAATCAAGGAGTGGGATGTCATCTCTATATATTACTTTGTTGAAAGGGTTTGCTTTAAAAATCCTGTCTGTCATTAAGCAAACTGTAACATTAGCCAAACAACAGTGCGGTAATTTTAACTGCAACCATTCATTCATGCAAAAACAATTCATTACCTGTTGTTTTTCATCTTTTTTTATTATTTAACCTGCATTTACCCAGGCAAGCAATTAAGAAAAGATTCTTATTTACAAATGCAGCCTGATAAATGACTTGACAAAAATGACAACACCAGCTCATAAATCTGTTCTTGATTATGTTCTGGCTCTATCGGATGCTAATGCTAGCTAGCACTAATCCAGCAGTAGGCTAATATGAATGTATGAATGTTTTTGTTTTTGTTTGTTTGTTTTTTTTTTTACATATTTATTTCTTTTTAGTTATATAGAATACAATGGAACTATTAAAAAAATACAATACAATATTAATATAACAATGTGAACAGAACAGAACATAGCCAGGGGACAAAATATGTAGGTAGAAAGAATACATCAGTTTACGTATGGATCATAAGTGTTACATAGAACAGTAGTTTTGATAGCTTTTATATTTCTAGAATATTGAATACTTGAAATATATTGAGTAAGCTCAATTTTAAAGGGCTAATATGAATGTAAAACCACTGACATGGATCACTTTACTACTACTACTCCTACTTTTGAGTAAACTTGTTGATAACACATTCAAAGCAGTACTCTTGGTGGAATATTTTCTCAATGCGGAAGGCTTTGTAATTTTTCCTTGACTAAAATAAATGTTTACAGCATGTTACCTGTAACCGATGCATAAGGGAATATGTTTGTATAGGCTATATATGTAAACAATATTGTTTTATTCCCTTAGCAACTTCAGCAAACATTTCATTTCAACCCAACAAATAGCTTTCTATGTGCAGCACACACACACATTTACACTTAAAATGCATCACAAACTGCAGCTCACAGCCATCTGCAAAGTAATGCAAAACAAATTATTTCCATAACCGTGTTTGTGTCCGTGTAAGCTTGTACATTTGCACAGTGTCAGCGTTTGATGTTCTGATTTGCACACACAGACAGACACACCATCAAATATCTATTTAAATGATTACCTGTTTTCCTCGGGGCGGCCCTGTTATCTGCAGCGCTCGGGCACAGCTCTGGCCCGAGCGGCGTGAGAGCCGGAAACGCTTGTCACCTCTCGCCCTGTGAGTCTCTATCTGTCCCGGCTCAGAGCTGGTGTGAAAATATTTCACCTGAGAGAGAAAACAAGGTTATAAAAGAGCAGCCACCGAGCCACAGGAAGAGGTAAGTTATTCTTCTGGCCTAGAAGAACAATACTGTCGTGGCCTTGCATGAAGAGAATCTGCTGCCAGGGTTCAACAAAAAAAAAAAAAAAAAAAACTGTTGTTGCTGCTGCTGTGTGTACTTGTGAAGATTTAAAAGTGTGTGTTATGTGTCTGTAGAGGAGGAAGGATAAGGGACAGTCAAAAAGCATCAAGGAAAGATGACACAGAGTGCCCCTGACAGCGCTGTGAGAACAGAATAATATCAGTTCTGCAGAGGAGGGAGGGGGTGAGAAAGGAGGAAAGAAGTTATTTTATCTGACAGACGGACAGAAATGTCAAGCCATCGGGGAGAGGAAAAGAGAAAAGATGTAAGGACAGGTTGAGGTTTGAGATAAGTGCCTTGTCGGAGTGACGTGAAGAGTAGAAAAAAAAAAAAAAAAGCGAGAAAAAAAAAATGAAGAAGAGATCTCAGGAACAGACAGACAGGCAGACAGCTGCTGAGGAGTTTATTGTAATGACAGTAATACACAGACAGATGCACGTCTAGACTTCAGTCTTCAATCAAACATCTGGCATTAAAATATCTGGCATGTGATTATATAAAAAAAAATAAAAATAAAGATCCACCCAGCACTTGGTGTGAAAATTCCTAGTAATTTTAGGTGGAACCCTTGCATCTGCGGCAAAATGAGCTCTGCGCCGGTCGTTTGTCAAAGTCAGAGTGTGACTGACATTGTTTCCATGAGGATAAACAAACGGAATCCTCTCCATGATCATTATAAAGTCATTGGGCAAGACCTGGTGATGCTGTGTTATGACATGTGTGGCTCTCTTCCTGCCTCCTGGACAGCACAAATGGTGGGAACCTGGAAATTATGAGTGGTCAGCACTTCTGTCAGTGGAAAAAGAGAGCATTGTTATGGTGATCACCTGGCAGGAACAGCACCGCGAGATTCGCTCTTGGCAGGCTGAAGTATGGTTCCAGGTTATGTTCAGCGGGGGACTTGTTTTAAGGTTGCACACACCAGTAGAGTATCCATGCATGTATTATTAGAACTGAACTCTGGAATCTTAAAACAGTCAAAGATGTTATTTTGGTGCCTGTTCTTTTCAACAGCTATAGTTTCTTATTGGCAAGTACTACATTTCCTGTCTTCCGTGCACCTTATGAGCCCCGTTACACATGCATCACCTGCGTCTTCAATTCAACCGATAGACCAGGGGTGTCAAACACACAGTCCGTGGGCCAAAACTGATAAATCGCCCATGTCATAATTATGTGTATTTTTTAATTTTGTAATTTATAGCGAACGAGTGATGTATTAATGTTGGCTGTTTTATGTTTTGTTTCTCTCACCTGCCTAGCGACTGCAGATGAAAAGCAGTTATTTTTTACTAATTCTGGCATATTTACATGGGTTTTTATACAGCAGTGTTCATAAATGTGCATGGTCCCTATTAAACAAACCAATAAATAAAAAAAAAAAAAAAACTACACTGAATATTTTAACCGTCAAGGGTGTTGGACTTGTTTTAGTTCAGGGTCTTCATACAGCCTAGTGTGATCTCAAGTAAAATAAAAGCATAATAACCTTTAAATAATAACAACTCCAGATTTTCTTCTTGTTTTAAAGTGAAAAAAGTACAATTGCATTATGATTATATTTCCGCTTACGAATTATCCTTTCAGAAAAATTGTGAATAACCTGAACAAACATGAACAACATGAAACGTCAAAAGAAAAATTACAGGAATTTTAACACTATTATACCTGTTGCTAAATGTTTCTTGCATTTGTACAGCAATTGTAATCTGTAGATTGTGTTAAAGGAGTGATATTTTGCTTTTTTTTAAAATGGAATTATGCATTTTAAAACATTTCCCTGTGGTCTACATAAACTGTAAATGCTATGCTTGGGTCTGAATTCTTCATTAATTCAAATCCACAGGTCCATCTTCAACCCTATTTCTGAGTAATGACACCAAAAAGGTCGTTTTGAGTGCTGGCCCTTTAATTGCAAATGAGCCATTTCTTGCCCCGCTCCCTCCAAGTTGTTGACTGTGTTGCTCTGTCCCGTTCAACCAGCAACTTAACATTTTAAGTATTCGTCTTGAAGTTTGGACATATTTTCAGTATGGACTGAAACCGCTGCTGCTGACAAACAACGACGTACTCGGAGAAATGTTCGTCGGAAGTCTTGACCTTATATGTGCAAATACTGTGATGTAACTAGTTACAGATGTAACAAATTAAGAAGGAATTAAAACAGGTTGAAGAAATCCACTCGATTTTTTGCCAGAATGAATATAAAGATAGCTTTGCAGCAACTGGAGGGTTCAAATTCAAACTTTTTTAACTATTAGGGTCCAAAAACACAAATAAATGAACCAAAGACTAATAAAAGTGGGTTTAGCAGAATATGACCCCTTTAAATCAAAACTAACAAGAGAGGGAGACTTGGCCAGAACAGATGTTGATGACTGAAACAGGAAGTACTAATACTGACGTGCATCATCAGAAACAGTAGTTTTACATCTGTAATGTGTGTACAGTTGAACCCACTAGTACAGGGGTGTCAAACTCATTTTAGTTCAGGGGCCACATTCAGCTTAATGTGATATAAAGTGGGCCGGACCAGTAAAATAATATAAATAATAGGTTAAGAACTTCTAGATAATGTCAACTCCAATGTTTTCTCTGTGTTTTTGAGTGAAAAAAGTAAAATTCCGTAATGAAAATGTTTACATCTAAGAACTGTACTTGAACATAACATGAACAAATATGAACAACCTGAAAATTCTGAAGAAAAATAAGTGCAATTTGAACAATATTATGCCTTAGTTTATCATTTATACATGTGCATCACAACTTACAGATCACAGTGGATCCACAAATACACAAAACATTTAGTAACAGGCACAATATTGGTAAAATTCTACATACTGTACATCTCTTAAGAAATTTCATATTGTTCATTTTTGCTCAGGTTATTCACATTTTTTGTAAAAGGATAGTTTGTAAATATAAACATTTTTGTCTAATTTTCCTTTTTTTGTTTTTTTTACAGGGTGGGGAAGCAAAATTTACAATATTTTGAGGCAGGGATTGAAAGACAGTGTATGACCAATTAGTTTATTGAAAGTCATGAGAATTTATTTGCCACAAGAAAATTGACATAATAGAAAATGTTTTTATTCTATGTGTCCTCCTTCTTTCTCAATAACTGCCTTCACACGCTTCCTGAAACTTGCGCAAGTGTTCCTCAAATATTCAGGTGACAACTTCTCCCATTCTTCTTTAATAGTATCTTCCAGACTTTCTCCTAATAGTTTTGCTCATAGTCATTCTCTTCTTTCCATTATAAACAGTCTTTATGGACACTCCAACTATTTTTGAAATCTCCTTTGGTGTGACGAGTGCATTCAGCAAATCACACACTCTTTGACGTTTGCTTTCCTGATTACTCATATGGGCAAAAGTTTCTGAAAAGGTATGGATAATAGTGTTAGGTATGATTATGACATCAATATATGTTTGGTTTCAAAACATTTGACGTAGTGCCTGCTGAGAAAAAACAACTAAATGTTCATTGTAAATTTTGCTTCCCCACCCTGTACACAAAAAAAAGACAAAAATTTGCATTTTTTAAAATTATTTATAAGTTGTTATGATTGTATTTTACTGGTCTGACCCACTTCAAATTGAATTGACCTAAAATGATTTTCACATCCTTGATTGTTAATATCTAAATTATAATTTTTGCATTTCACAAATTCATCCCAGGGGCCAGATTGGACCCTTTGGCGGGCCGGTTTTGGCCCCCGGGCCGCATGTTTAACACCTGTGCTGTAGTAGTACATGGCAAACTTGAAATTCCACAGTATAGAAAATATTAATACTCAGGTTGTGTGTGTAATGCAGTGGATCACCAAATGCATTATGGGTATCTTCTGTGTTTATCCATTGGCAGGTTACAGTTAACATGAGCGCATTCCTGCAACATTCTGGTAAAAATGCTATGATGTCATTTGTTATGATATATGTGAATGTTGATAGAGGTAATAGCGAAGGGTATAAGCTGTTGTTTGACTGGTTTACAAAGGTTTATGACAAAAAGGTGGTAATTGGTCTAAAATATGACTGATGGTTGTGTGTTGAGTTACTACAGTTCATTCAGAACATGACATGAAATTATGCACTAAACATATTGGAAGTCTATATTAGAATCGCTGTCAAGTTGTTACATCCAAACCCATAAATGTCAACCTCATTATGTCTCGAGCGGAAAAGACAGCACATCACTTCATTAGGGTTCATGAAAACAGTCTGCAATATTTATGTCAATACTTACCTCTCTCATCCTCATTGGTTGATGTTGTTTGTTGGAAAACCTAGTTATGTCTTTATGAATACAGTCTGGAAGTTATGCTGACAATGGTCTTTAGACAAAAATGCATGTAAGGAGGTCAAACTAAACATGCAAGAGAGCGCAATTTGTCTTTGTGTGCTCTCCAAAAATCATGTACTCACTTACTCAGGGTTTTCAAGGGAACGTTGTAAGAAATTATGGGTAAATGTTGAGCAAAATAAAGCATAACCAGGGTTTCTGTACTAGATCAGGGGTTCCCAAAGTGGGGGTTGCGAAATGGTTTTGAGAATTCTCTTAATGTGACCCCAGGGGTAATTACGACAGTCCAATGAGAATATTGTGGCACCTACAGTTTGAGGTAGAGCCCGACTGATATGGGATTTTTGGGGCTGATAGTGATACCGATATCGGAGGCTAAAAAAAAAGCTGATATCCAATATATCAGCCGATATCCGATATTGGCCGATAACCAATATATTGGTCGATATATGAAATAAGAACATTGATCTACACAGGATATGATAATCTTATGTTAGAAAATTGTGGACAGGTGGATTAACAGTGGTATAAATCTTTGTTTATCTCACAAAGATAATTTACATGACTTTCAAACTCTGTATAAGTCTTATATTAGACTAGACTTAGCGGTCCACCCTTGTCGGAGCACGGGTGGTGGCAGTCCGTGATTCCGTAATTGTGTGTTTGTGTGTGGGGGGGTGATAGCATGATTGTCCGAGCAGAAGTGAAAGTGAAACTGACACACTTTACTATTCCTCTGACTCTCCGGGCAGCACACACACACACAGGAGCAGCAACCGATAGAATCTCCACATCAAAATAGTTAATAAATCAGTTACATATTGGCTGATATTGATTAATCGGTGATATGCTATACTTTGAGGGTAGGAAGGTTATTCTGCGAATCTTGAGGGGGACCAAAATTGCCTATACTGTAATTTCCAGACTATAAGCCACACTTTTTTCACATGCTTTAAAACCTGCAGCTTAAAAAATGGCGTGGCTAATTCATGTTTTACTGGCTAACGAGCTTCATGCCGCCAATACATGTAGGGTCGTCACACCAGACCGATGAAATCACCGAACAGGTTACAGTGGACCAATGAAACTGTTCAAATCACCGTAAATCGAATGCACTCTCACTAAATTCTTCAGATCAGTCATTTTGCGCGTCATGCACACACCCTCATCATGGAAAACACACGAAGAAATGCATATGAGGCAGCTTTCAAGTTAAAGGCGATCGATCTGGCTGTCCAAGAAGGAAATAGAGCTGCTATATGTAAGTTTAACATCAATGAATCGATGGTGCAACATTGGAGACGGCAGCGTATAGCTTATATTCAGGTGCGCTGAACAGTCCCGAAATTACAGTACTTTGAAAGTTCATAGATCTGAATAATAGCACATGAAACCAACTTGATTTTGACAAACAGGTCTACAGGTTTGACTAATGGTGTCATATCAAAACTAGAAAAGCACTCGGAGAACGCAGGCCTCCACCAAGGCAGATCAGCCCCCCCCCCCCCCGATCACCACCAAAATTTAAGCATTTGTTCCCTGTGCTAGAATCAACATTTCCTGAAAATTTCATCCAAATCCTTCCATAACTTCTCGATATACAGGATAGGTAAATAAACTCTGATGAAAACGCAAGGTAAAAACAATAACAACCATAAAAAGGCCAATAAATGTTGTAAAACAGACACATTTACCTAAATAAACATTGAACCCCTGCACATAAAACAGAACACAATGAGTAAAATGTCCAGTACCCACAATGCAACACAGTAACTATGCCACAGTATCAATCCTGTGCATATGTTTCTTTTAGGTTTCAGTATTGTGTTCAAATTTAGACAGCCACTGGAGATTATTTTGATATATTCTGCTTTTATCTTATAGTAAATTGTTATAAAATCATATCATAGTTGTCTGGCTCTTCTGTTCTTTTGTGTTGTTATGCTTGGATACACCTTTTAGTGTGTAAGTCCTGTGCGCATGTTTTTTTTTTTTTTTAATGTTTCAGTCACTTCTGGGATAGTAAGGGTCGCCAGTCTCCGGTACCATTATTTTGGGGGTCATGAGTTGAAAAGTTTGGGAACTCCTGTACGAGATCACTTGTTTAGATTTAAAATACATATCGGCTAAAATTCGCTTAGAGGTCTTATTTATGTCTTTGTGCATAAGAAATCAATATAAGTGAATCCCCAAAGGAACTTTGTGTTGGTAAATGCAAGTTCTGCAAATTTACAGGATTTCAGTTCTGTTGCAACATGTTGATGGTCATATGAACTGTTTTCAGCTCAAAAATGTCCAATTTCATCACAATTAATGCTATATTTTCATGTCACAAATGGCCAAGTTATATTTTAACTGAATTTACCTGAAAAACAAATATTCTATTCTTTTAGATTCCCCTATTTTTCTTACAAGATTATATACTACATATCACGTTTTACTTTTACAGGTTGCAATATGGAGTATGGTGCTGATCCATCCTGCTTATGTTACACCAATACATACATTAAGAATGTCACAGGTCACTTTTTAAATTAACAGTTTTCTAATAATAAGCATTTTTACAAAGAAATAACAATTCTATATTGTTATTTACTCTTTAGTATGATGATAAACTATACAATAAATAATTCTGATACTAGTTTTTGCACAGGATTCATTTGTGGAAACGGTGACATGGCTGCCGAGCATCAGTATGATGGGATCTGTAACAACCATGTCACATCCGTCCACTGCCACATTTTGTGTTTTTGTGTCAGCTGTTATTGTTTAAGATCCACAATACTAACATTTATGAATAAGAGGAGAATTAGCAATAGTAAGTATATAAGTTTATTACTAATAAAGTACTAGTACTGACCAGAGCATCATGGGTAATGTCATGTCCATCCAGCAGCAAAAGTTTTCACATACACATGCTATTCAAAATCCAATATTTCTGAAAATAGAGCTTCCACTGTCAAATAATATCAGTAGTCTGTGCACAAATGTATTAGCATTATTTCAACACAGTTCTATGCATTTCTTACAACTTTTTTTTTTTTTTTTTGACAAAAATGGCCACTCATTTGACCCCCTAAGTAAATTTTAGCCGACAAACTCTGTCTTCTTTTCATATCAGATGCAAAAGCCAATCTAATGTCAGTCTTAGTGTCTACCCTGAGGTGTTGTTCACCTCAGATGCTCAGCAGTATAAACTACATAGTACTTACATGGCTCTCAATAGCTTGTGATTAACTGTATGTCTTCCTTTGTGTACTTTCTCGAAGGCCCCTCTGGCTAATTCTTTCGCTAAATAAATGCTAAGTTAAACCCTCGGTGTCTGACTTGTAAGTGCAGCTCATATTTCCCCGTTCTGTCTGTCTCTTTTTCACGCTTGTCGTTGATCTCTTTCTGTCTCGTAGCGTTTGGATCGCTGAAGGCATTATGAGGAGCTCACGGAGGACTTGGGGCGGCATCGATTTCCACCTGAAGTACAGATGGCTCGTCAGCGGGGCGTCGGCTCATAATCACGACAGGGTTTTTGATAACGATAATAATGATGGCTGCGGTGAAAAACAGCCTGCGTCTGGCGGGGGCGAGTTGAACGCACAGACAGCGCAGTTGGCCTGAGTAATCACAGATGCCGAACAGATTTCTGCTCTTTCTCTCAACTCGTTAAGGACGAGTCCTGTGGCGTGACATCCCCCGACGTATTCAACACGTGTCACCGAACGGCATGTGCAGATTTTTTTTTTTTTTTTTGGAGAGTCACTGCTTCCAACATTTTACCAGCTGACAGTTTTTGGCTGTGTAGACAAAGAGATCAGAATCGATGAGTCATACCGAGTCCACCACTTACAGGATTAATTTCGTGTAAGTGGACCACCTGTGCATGAGGTTGTGTGGTAGGAAATATGGAGCAGCGCTCTCTAACAAGCAGATGCCTTTAAGCCTGCATAAAAATGATGATTAAGCTGATTACAGCCAGCAGATCACAGCAGTATGAAATGAATTGCAAGTTAACATGCGACATGGATAGTCTCTGTTATCCACATCATCTTTTTACCCTCAAAGTTGTCAATACTTAACCTTTTATTGCAGTGTTTTTCAACCTTGGGGTCGTTGGAATTCTGCCTGGAATTCAAATGGGGTCACTTGAAATTTCTAGTAACTGATAAAAAAAAAAAAAAAACAACTTACTGATTAAAAAAAATATATGGTGAGTTGACAGAGACAATCCCAAAACATAAAAGACATGACAAACTCTGAAGCTGAAACTGAAGCACTGTGGTACTGTTTATCTTTCAAATGTTCATTGTGGTCGGTTTCAGATGCTGCAGCTCTTTCATAATTCATAGTTTGAGTTCTTGTTTGTTCAGTATTAATTGTCAGCCTTGTAAATCCAAGCTCCTGACCAAGGAAAATAAAATTCTCTCTTTGCGCTATAATCTCAACCTGGCTTTTCTTCCTCTGTCCATAATAATAGACATTATATAGATTAAATGTCATCTAAAATTAATGTTTATTTGCAACATTGTATAGCAAACTATTACACGATCAAAAACAAATTTATTTTAGCAGAAAAAAAAAGTTTCCGTTTTGAATGTCTAGGGTCGCCAGAAAGTTGTGATGTTAAAATGGGGTCACGAGCCAAAAAAGGTTGTGAACCACTGTTTTATTGGGCAAGTGACTATTTTTTGAGTGTACCTGCTTTGTTAGGTACCATTAAGTAATGGTACTAATGTAAGTAATAATGTTCAAAGGGATAATATGGATGTGGACAGGTGTCTGGATCAGCACTTATGTTCTAATGTTCTAAAATACATGCTCAATAATGCATTTTTTTTTTCTTTCAGTATTTTGAGTTACAGTATTGTGTTTTTCATCCATTTATACGTACAAACACAACATGAAGACAAATGAAATGTTGGTTTCCAGTTGCACTGGACAGATTCATTGACTTCATACAATGTCTCTTTATATTTTTTGAAAATAAAACATCACAGGTTCTTGCTTTAACCTGTAAAGACCCAAACATCCACCAGCAACCTCATGTCATCTACTGATCTAAACTGTTTAATACCTGTTGATCCACTAATCCTATTAAGACATGAATAAATGGGGTAAAATGCAGTTTATCGTCTTTTCATGATCATCAGATATGACCCATTTGGACATTCAAAGGCTCTGTAGTTACCGTGGAAACACTGTCATCTTCTACCACCCATAGAGTTTGATCAATGACACTGGATGAAGACACTTGGTTTATGGTCATTAATGATATATTTTACAAAAAAAAAAAAAAAAAAATCACATTTCTTTAATTTTTTTCTGTTTTTCATGCAATAACCCTCAACTGTAATCTGAGCTTTTACATGATCAGTACATTAACCTTTTCATGCATAGTGGTCACTACAGTGGACAGTTGTTCTCTTGTATATTCATGTATTTTGTTGTTTTAGTTTCATATCAGCCAACACAGTGGACGCTCACACTGCAAAAATCTAAATCTTACCAAGTGTATTTTTCTTATTTCAAGTCCGAATATCTCATCACACTTAAAATAAGACATAATCACCTAAAGAGTAACTTTTCAGTGAGATAGAAAAACTGATTTTAGAGATTATAGATCTGGAAAATCTGATTTCAAGTAATCTTACCAAGATAATTTTCGCTTGTTCTACTGGCAGATTTTTGTTGCTTGAATTAAGCCAAAAAAAGTATTACTCTTTAGGTGATTATGTTTTATTTTAAGCATGATGAGATATTTTGACTAGAAATAAGAAAAATACACTTGGTAAGATTTAGATTTTTGCAGTGCATGCACCATCCCATACACTGCAATTCATACGATTACTGTAACTTTACTATTCTTGATAAACCTGATCTGCACTATCATGTTTGAGTGAAAATCAATTGCCAGTTATTGTTATTAAACTGTAATTAAAAGAAAATTAAACATTTTTTGCATATCATCTCTATGAAGTGAGAAATGATTAGCGTATGTTAAACTATGAGAAAACATCAGATTATCTGCATTTAAAATGTTTTCATTTCATAATTTTCACACAGTTTATCAGTAAATACGTTTCTTTGCCTCAAAAATTTAAAGCATGGCGTCCAGCTGAGTGGACATTTTTGTAACTCCATGAAAAATGGGTTCATAAAAACAACTTCTATTGCATTGTTTTTTTAATGCCTCGAGGAAAAAAAAAAACACTCAGGAAAAAAATTCTTGATTACGGCTCTCACAATTCATGCATGAAAGGGTTAAATATAGGAAAATACCTGATTTATACTTAAAAAGGTAAAATACAGAACATAATATTAGGGTAATGGTAATAAACCAGATGAGATTTGGGAGATCCAACAAAAGTAGCACTGGGTCTTTAAAAGTTAAAGTCAATCTTAACCCTTTCATGCATGAATTATGAGAACCTTAGTCAATATTTTTTTTCTTGAGTGTTTTTATTCCTCTTTCGGCATGAAAAAAATATGCAAATGAATCTTTTTTATGAACCTATTTTTCATGGAATCACAAAAATGTCCACTCAGCTGGACATCATGCATTTAATTTTTGAAGCAAAGAAACATGTATTTAAAACTCATCATCAGAAAGTGATATACTGTGTGAAAACTATGAAATAAATTTAATGCCACATAAATGCCAAACAAATTTAATTGCTAAATCGCTAATGTTTTCTCACATTTTATCATGCTCTAATATTAGTTATTTCTCATTTCATGGATATAATATCCTCCTGAGACCCAGGAATTTGACAGTTTTAGCTTTTTTACATTAAAACATTGTCTTGATTGGAAACTGTATAATGCAACAGTTTTTTAAGATACATTTTAAAAATATTTTTTATTAATTGATTGATTTTTTTAATGGAATGTCCTTTGTAAAGCACAGCATTTTTTTTCGTAGAACTGTCAAACTTTTGTTCCCAACAGAGGACAAAATGTATTGCTGGGTGTCAGGAGGATATGCAAAAATAAATAAATAAATAAACTTTTTGTTCCAGAAAACTGTTAATTACAGTCTAACAACAAGTAGCAACTGATTTACACTAAAACATGTTACTGCAGACCAGGTTTATCATGAGCAGCAAAGTTACAGTAATTGTATGAACTGCAGTGTTTGGGAGGATGCATAAGCATCCACTATGTTGGCTAACATGCAAGTAAAACAACAAAATCCATGAATATACAAGAGAGCAGCTGTGGAATATCTGTCCACTGGAGTGACCGCTATGCATGAAAGGGTTAATGTAAACGACACCACTATTTATGATAAAGTACTTATTGTAAAGAATAACTTCCGGTAGTTTCTGCGGTCACCCACTTCTTTGGCCTCCTACAAACTGCTTTCATAGCTTCCCACTTCAAACCACACGTTCATCTTAGATCCTGTTACCGACACTCTTCCCTCCATTCAGTAGTTTAGTACTTCATTGTTCTGTGTTGTGTTTGAGTCACACTTTGGCAGCGACTTCAACAATACAGAGTGACAGGGTTGTCCATATTTTCCAGCTCCCAGCAGCACCTGAGCAGCGCCTCAGAAGGCCCTAAATTGAAAGCCAACCTTTTGTGTTTACAGCCCCTGTGTGACAGCGCAGAAAAGAGAACAATGGCCTCTATTGTGGTGCGCTACAATGCTCCTTTAATATGCTTTGACAAGGCGCGAGCACTACAAGGGACGGCAAAGCATCTGGGTTGTCACAGAGATTATTAACGACGGTACTGAGTAATTGTATTATTCCCACGCTTTGTTTGCGCTCCTTGATGACATGTTGCCCGTACCAGACTTGACGTGTACATACCTGGATTCTGCAGCGTTTACAAAACATCCTGCGCAGATCAGAGGTCAAAAAAATGTCTGAGAGCTGAAGAGTCAGGAGCTTAGAGCTAATACCAGGAGGAATTAAAAGATCACAGCTTTACATTTCACAGCAGTGTGTCACAGTCTACGTCACTGCAGAAGAATATGTACGAATGTCTAAGACGCGCACACAAACAGACCACCAACAACTCAGATCATGCCAATTATCTAGCGCTTAAGTAGCAAATAGGATAAAGTTAGCCAAACATAAGTGATCATTAACCCATGTGTGGTGTTTGTGTTTAAGTTACTCATCTGATGTTTGTGGATCTTTTGGAGCCACAACATTATTGGGTTCTTAAAGTAATACAGCTGTAACAATTTATGTAAAAACACTTACCAGATGTTGACTTTGAATTTTTCTCCAATGCTTACACACGTTTTCTGAAAACACAAATGCGCAAACTCACACTTAAAACTCAAAACACAGCAAATCTCCTGCAAAGGTAAACACTGCGATCACAACAGAAATACAAGTTTTCTACAGGTTTAAACAAGTTACATTTAACACATTAACAGACCGTTATGAATGCATTTTAAGATCTATTTCACCTCAAAAAGAACCAGGTAGGTCCTTAACTTTTGAGATGAGGAGTGTGCCAATACAAGTCATGTAATCTAAGATGTCTGGTCTTTTCAGTAGTTGAAAGTGGTTTGAAACAACTCCAAGACATTTTCATGTTTTTATTACCTCCGCAAAGGAGGTTATGTTTTTGTCGGCGTTGGTTTGTCTGTTTGTCTGTGTGCAAGATAACTCAAAAAATTATGGACGGATTTGGATGAAAATTTCAGGAAATGTTGATACTGGCACCAGGAACAAATGATTAAATTTTGGTGGTGATCGGGGGTAGGGGGGCTAAAGGGCCCACTGATCTGCCTTGGTGGAGGTCTGCACTCTCTTAGTGCTTCTAATTTTTGACAATGATGTTTAGCTACAGTGCGTAAAGTCCAGATTATCTCTAACTTTAGTGTCAGTCTACAATAGATCCTATATCTACATCATATAGGTTAATGCTCCTGTTAGTTTCCCAGACCAGAAGAAGATGAAGATCTGGATTTAGGGTGTTTTCAGACTAGGTATCCGGATCGGTGCTGTACCTGGCTACCCTCACACCTTTCCTGCAGATGTTGCATTCACAAGCATGTGAGTGCCTGAGAACGAGTAGGTGTTACAGGGCTGAAAAAAAATGCAAGTATATATTTTTTTAAAAACTAGCGGCATTGTACCTGTGGTGCCATTGTGTGTGAAAAGTGCCTATACATTATTGTAAATGCAGCCTTCACATTGTAGCATCATCTGCTAGCAGTAGAAATTTCATGAACGGCAGCATAACCACCTCCAAAAATGAAGTATGGCAGCAGGGATGAAGAATTCAAAGTAGAGAGAGGCTAAAATCGCCCAGCATACCTCACAACATTTGAATACGGACATAAAATTGTACCTAGTAGATAGTCAGGTAATATTTCTATTCATTTGGCGAGTTTGATGGTGATCGAGCCTGTGAAGGCTGAGGAAAATTCGTACGAACGCCCTCCTGTGCTGCAACATTGATCAGTCAGACACAGAACGTGCATTATATAGTAGGATACAAGAAAAATGCATGTAATGTGAAAGGAGCGTGTATTTCAGAACATTAGAACATCACTTTTAAAACATTACAATATAAGTGCTGATCCAGACACCAGTCCACATCCACATTCTCCTTTAGAACATCATTCCTTACATTAGTACCATTACTTCATGGTATCTAACGAAGCAGGTCCACTCACTGTTCATACAGAGGTGGACCTTACAGACCCTGTAGACCACATTGGACCTGAGATTGTTGACTCACTGTCCTTACTGGAACTGTTGTTGTCACTGTTTTGCAATGCATGCGGAAATGACCAAAAATCATCACTTAAAGGGTCAATGGTTTCAGTGACACTTCCTTACACTACACACCATCAAATGAAGACCTTTATAACAAGTGAGGCCAGGCACAACGAACCCCGCCCCTCACACGTATTGTAGTTTATTTTGGCATCGATCCAGCTGATGTCATCGTGTCTATGCATGTGGTGATGTCAGCATATCAATTGTAAGTAAAGTAAATGTATTTTATTTATTTATTTATTTATTTATTTATAGAGCACTTTTCACAGACAGTCACAAAGTGCTTTATCAGTTCAAATCAGAATCAAATCAAGTTTACAGAGACCCAACAGAATCCTCCAAATATAAATACATGAAATGTCTTAAGAGAAGTATGTGAAATTTTAATAATATTCTGCCAGTTATTAAATGTTTTGTGTATTTTTAGATCCACTGTGATCTGTAAGTTATGATTCGCATGTATAAATGATAAACTAAGGCGTAATGTTGTAAACATTGTACTTATTCTACTAAAGAATATTATTGCCTCTATATGTGTGAAGTTTGAAGTAAATTGAAACAAAATGTATGTTTTTATAGACATTTGAAATTTCGTCCATTATAAGTAAATGGGAGAAGAAAAAACATTAGAAAAATTCATTAAAAATTTGAACTTTGACCTACTTTTCCCAAAATGTAACCACGTCTATTGTGGGTCACTGGCAATCTATAAACCCAATTTGGTATGAATTCAACTAATTCTTTTTACTGCTACAGACATGTGAAATTTTAGTTTTGCTGCTAGAGTGTTAACAAACAAAGAAACAAACAAACAATAATCCCCCGTGCCTCCCCTTCGGGGGGCGGGGTAACAACCAAGTAAACAATTGCTCTGGGGAAAACACAACCATGAAACCCATTGTATTGGCAGTGTTTTTCAGTTACGGACACACAATAATCTGACATAAATTATGCAGGTACAAGAGCTGAATGTTTTCCTTATAATCAAATGCTGTATACATATCAGAAAACACATTTGGATTTGAAAACTGTTTTTCATGGAAAACAAACTATAATCCAATCCAGCAGTGAAATGCTTCAGTAAGTATATCACCACGTGCTTCCTTTATGCTTGCAGAAGTGTTGCGTTATTGCACTATAAAGTTTATAATGCCAAGCTGAGAAAACAAAAAATCCTCAGTAGTATTGAAGATAATGGTGGGTTTTGGTGGTTTATCATTCATTTTGCATTCTGAATGGCAGTGTGTCATTTGGGATTTGGCAAATGTAAAGAATTCCACATGGTTTTGAACAGGAAAGTGAGTGAAAGGAAAGACATGTTGGTTGTATTTGTGCAGGACTGGTGGTGAGATAAGGTACATGACTTTCATTATTTGGATATTGTGTCTCATCTTGCGGAGTTAATCTGCCATCGTTCTGTCTCCATGAACAATTACTTGGAGAAGAAGAACTTTGCAATACTGAAGCGTTTTCCTGCCATGTCAGGAAAAAGAAAAACGTCTGTCACCGAAGAGGAGAAAGTGGAGACAAAAATATAAGACTTAAAGGGTTGTTGATTTGTCAAACAATATTGAACAGTAGGTCCAGGTAGGAGGAATACTGTGAATGTGAACATTACATATCATTAGCCTCAGCATAACTCATATGTTTGGCCAAATTGTGATATCTGTATGACCTTACTTTCCTAATGCAGCTGATTAATTTTATGCATATATCACAATTTGTCCAAAAATATGACTAAGACAATTATACTGTCAGGCTGATGATGTGTACTGTAATATACAGTACAGTGGTGTAGTCCAGGGTATATGGCAGTATATGACATATACCTACTTATTTTTCAGTCATCATTGCATATACCCACTTCTAAATCCCCCTGATGCACACCATTCAGTTGTATCTGAGCCAAATTGCCAAATTTTCCCAAGGATGGTGAAGCCATGACCATACTCTGCCTCTAATTGGCTAGGACTAGGTACTTTCACTGATTAGATTGGTTAAATTTAGGCATGAGGACTGATGAGCCAATCAGAAGCAGAGTAGGGCGGGTCATGCCGAGGAAAATATTGCTAACTAGCGCTGGCCACCTCTGGAACCTGATTGGACACCCCAGTTGATTGACAGGTCACTGTACGTCTCATTGAAAGATGCGCTATTATTGGAAATGCGAACGAGAAAGGCAGAATAAACGTCGGTACTTATTTAGAGAACCTACTTTGATGAAATACATAATTGTGAAGTAAGTTTTAAGGTGGTTTCAGAATGAGTCACTGTTTTAAACTACTGCCCATATGACTGCACATTTAGAGGAGAGATTTTGTCAGAAATAGTTAAACTGTGTGAGTAGGCTAACGTTATGAAAGGCTAACATTATGAAAGGCTAACGTTATCCTATGTTTGCCTCATTTTGAATACATTTACATTCATGCAGCTGCTTGTGTGACCAGTAATACCTACAAACTGCTCCTGATCAAGTCATAACAATTTTATAATAGTGAGCAAATACTACTGACAGATTTTTGGGTAAACTAAATAGAGTAGTCTTACCTGTCACTGTTTCTAAAACAGGGTGTTTTTCTGGACTACGTAAAAAAAAAAGGCAAAAATTGAGAGTATACCCACTTCTCCAGGGACCGCTACCCCACTGGTAATATAATATAAGGAGGTGTACGGTGTGAATGCAATGATAATATGTGTTTGTCATGTCAAATGTGCATCATATAAGTAGGTGAAACTACGATCGATCATATGATTTCTTTTCAATACAATGAAAATGGATGCAACACAGATGAACATTGCATAAGAATCAATGCATGACTGCAGAATCTGATTCAACAACTAACAACCAAAAAGCATTTGCCACTATTTCAACACATAAACCTGCCTCCAATTTGTCAACAGGCACAAAATGCAGTGTTGCGCTGACATTATACGGCTGTTGCAGCACTGCACTGACGCCAGAGCCAGATGCCAGAGCAGGATGATTCAGTAAGTCAAGTCACTGATCATCAAACACCTTCAGAGTCAGACCTCTAAGACTGTAAAACCACTTCAAATATTAAATGTTGAGATAAGTTTCCACATAGCATGTATTACAGCTAAGTCTCCGCTAACTTAAAACGTGTTTTAAATGTTGCAAAGACCCAGAATAAAGTCTTAGGACCTTTGCTGAACAGAGACAATCCTTTTCAGACATTTTTTTTTTTTCTGAAATAACTGCACAATATATATAATTCAGTTTTCAACTGCTGAGAAGATCGATAAAACCTAATTTTTTTTCCACCTCATGGCTGGCTTGAAAGGCCATGTCACATAAAAGAATACTCAAAGGAATATGAAGAATTTCAGTTAGATAAGTTCTGAATGTACAAAAAAACAAAACAAAACAAAAAAAAGAGAATAAACTTAAAACAAGTGGTGCCAGGCACAACAAATCCCACCCCTCGCACATATTGTAGCTTATTTTGGCATCGATCCAACTGATGTCATCATGTCTATGTGGGTGCTGATGTCAGTATATCAATTGCCTCTAAATACATGCCAAGTTAGAAGTAAATTTGAAAAAAAAAAAAAAAAAGTTTTTATAGACATTTGAAATTTCACCCATTATAAGTAAATGGGAGACGAAAAAATATTTAAAAAAATGTATTTAAAAAAATGAACTTTGACCTACTTTTCCCAAAATGTAATCACATCCATTCTGGGTCACTAGCAGTCTATAAACTCAATTTGGTATGAATTCAACCAATAGTTTTGCTGCTACAGACATGTGAAATTTTGCCCATTATAAGTAAATGGGAAAAAAAAAAAAGATTAGAAAAATTCTGGGTCAATGGCAATCTATTAACCCAACCTGGTATGAATTCAACCAATAGTTTTGCTGCTAGAGTGTTAACAAACAAACAAACAAGCCGAACAAAAAACAATACCGCTTGCCTCCCCTTCGGGAAGCAGGATAAAAAGATGAGCTGTATAAAATTAATCACATCATTGTTGTGTATGTGAGTGGATGAGTGGATGTGGTATGAGTTGTTAATAAGAAAAAGAGGATCAAAAAACACATTGATCTAACATTTACGAATTTGTAAATAGTGAAATATTTCTATCTGCTACTAAGAGATGCTAACATGGATCTTTTTACGAGACCACACCTACTTTACAGTATGTTTAGTCTTTTTACATTAATACATGTGCAATATGCTTAAATTACATGATAGAATTCTATAAAAGTACCCAAAAAAATAGAATAAATATGTAAAAATGTCACTTCATTGATACTGTAGTGCTTGCACATGTATACAGTAATGATTAAAACAAAATTATTTAATATTCTATGACGATTCAGATTCTTTTATTTGTCATATGCAGGTCAATACACATTAAATAATACAATGAAATATTATGGATGAGAAGAATCTGTCAATAGTAGTCACAACACTATAATGCAAAATATAAAAAAACTGCAAACAATTTAGGGAAAACATAAACATTAAGATATATTTGACTACATATATGTACATGGTCCGGACTAAAAATAAGAATGTAAATATTAAGATCTAGAGTGTGTGTGCATGAGTAAAGGAGTGTATGTACATGAATAAAAAAATAAGTGGATGCGCAGATAATAATAATAATAATAATAATAATAATAATAATAATAATAATAATAATAATAATAATACTGTACATGTGATAAGTGAATTTTATACAGTGACTTCTTTTATTTTTGTTGCTTAAAAGTACATATTTACTTTTACTTTAATAAGACTTCTTTAATAAGACATTCTGAACTTTTAGTTTTGATGAAATATTTTCAGTATATCTTGCATCTTCTGGTATAAATATTTTAAACTGTTGATAATTTCACATAAATGCTGCAACTGGATGTATTAACTTGGAGGACATACAGCCCACTGTTTATCAGATTTGTATGTTTTTAAAAGATGTCAGACATGTATAAGATTTGTTTCCCAGGAACTGAAATACATAAACTGTATAAGAATAGAAACTGTGTGTGTTCTAAAGGATGTATAATCTCTGCTGACCAGTGGCCCCGATGCTCTTTGTGGATCTTAAGTCCCTCGGTAGTCCTCCACTCCGTCTGAAGTCCAAATGCTTGAGCTTCTCTTGTTGCAGTGCCTCTAAAGAAGTGGACTGGATGAAAACTGTGTATACAACTATCACGGTCTGTTTGTGATGTTAAGCGTTGGATTGCTGCTCTTAAGTCGATGCTGAGTGACATGTTTCGGACATTTTTTTCTTTCCTCAAAAAAGATTAGTTTGTTGAAGAGTCCGACTCATATTGTGACTACAGTCCACTTTTTAGGTCTGATGTGAATGTGTTGACAACAATTCACTGTGACCACATTTATGGTTTATACACTCACCAAATAATCTGATTCCCAAGCAAGAAGTAGATAAAAAAATAAAACAAAAACACTGATGGTGCATGAGGTGAAAGACTAAATGAAACAAATAATATCTTTATGTATTTTAATATTGCTGTTGCCATTTCTTTATTCTTTTGATTTATTATGCTTTTGGATTCTTCCCATTTTTATTAATTTTTGTGGGACACTTTTTAAATGGTAATACACATTCAGGGTCAGCGGTTATAATAATTTACATACTTTTTTTGTGAATGTCTGACACTACATTGTTAACCTCTAAAGATTTGTGGTTGTTGCTGGAGGAGTCTTTCCTTTTCCCTGTGTGTGTAACAAATAAAATATGTAACCTTCTTATGGCCTCTCTTTACAAAAAACAGATGCAAATGAATGTGAACTCTCCTCAGACAAATAAGTCTTCCAAACTCAGATAACACTGAAGTGAAACCTAACCTGTATCACACTGATTCTTATTGTGATTATTGCTCAGGAGCATTTTACAATATATTATCTATCTATCTATCTATCTATCTATCTATCTATCTATCTATCTATCTATCTATCTATCTATCTATCTATCTATCTATCTATTAGGGATGTAACAATCTGAAAATTTCATATCACGGTTATTGTGACCAAAATTATCACGGTTATCATTATTATCATGGTATTGTTGAAATTGTGCTCAAAATGTTCAAAAAATACTAATACACATACTGAAATAATTTAACCAAGTTGTATTTAAAATAAATAAATAAATAAATAAACATTACATTCAAATACATATACATTCAAATATTAACCCTTAGTGGTCTGAGCCTATTTTGTCTGTTTTTCAGTACTTTAATACTAACCATCTGCAATTATACCGCGGTTTATCATTATACCGGTAATTGTTACATCTATCTATCTATCTATCTATCTATCTATCTATCTATCTATCTATCTATCTATCTATCTATCTATCTATCTATCTGTTAGGGATGTAACAATATGAAAATTTCATATCACAGTTATTGTGACCAAAATTATCACGGTTATCATTATTGTCATGGTATTGTTGAAATTATGCTCAAAATGTTTAAAAAGTACTAATACACACACTGAAATAATTTAACCAAGTTGTATTTAAAAATAAATAAATAAAATAAAATAAAATAAAATAATTGGCACAATGTACCTTCTGTTGGCAGAAACATTCAAATATTAACCCTTAGTGGTCTGAGCTTATTTTGTCTGTTTTTCAGTACTTTTGATTTTGCCTTTATAGACTATATAAACAAATGTTTACAATACCCATGTTTGGTATCTGTTTTTTTTTTTTTTTAGCACAACTTCATCCATATCATCTGCCCATTATTTTTTCACTTTAACCTACTATATCAACATAAAAGGACAAAAAACACAAAAAATATATAAAATCCAATTTGAAAATGTATATAATTTATTGCATAAATAACACACAGATGCTCAACGAACCTTTTCAAAGACTTTAAAAGTGAATATTGGTTCCAGATATTAGGTATATACAATTAAAATTGCAAAAAATTAAAACTATACTCAAATATTTGACATAAAACCAGATATTTACATAGGTGTTTTCTCCGGAAAAGTGTGGTAATCAAATGCGGTTTATCGTTATACCGGTAATCGTTACGTCTGTCAGTCTGTCTGTCTATCTATCTATCTATCTATCTATCTATCTATCTATCTATCTATCTATCTATCTATCTATCTATCTATCTATCTATCTATCTATCTATCTATCCATCCATCCATCCATCCATCCATCCATCCATCCATCCATCCATCCATCCATCCAAACAACCAAACAACCAACCATGTAGCAATACATTGTGCACTGTGTGAACTACTTAGCATTTGCCCATATAAGTACTAAGAACACCAACATTAAACATAGTAATGACCCCTCGGCCCCTGCACCTAGACCCCCTTACCAGCACCACTATCCCCTCGCCTCATCTGTGCTTCTGCTATTGACCAAGCTCTGACCCTGAAAGACTTCAAAAATATAGGTCAACATTGCTGTTCAAATTTGACACGTTGACCCTGATTTGACCTTAAAAATGAAGGTCAAGGTCAAACAACTCATTCCAGAGCTTCCCAAGTTGCACCCTAAATACTAAAAATGAAGGAGATTGGATGATTTCATGGACAGTAATCATGTTGACACCGATGGACAGACAGACGGATACAGCAGGTTAACAGCTATGGCCAATGTGTAAAAAAATCGGCTACGAAATTTGCATGCAACTTATTAATTGAGGCTACATACTTGATTTTTTTCTGTTATTTGGCAAAGGTTTCCTAATTATTACCTTTCAGGACATTAGAATTTCTTGGTCACAGAGGAAATTAGAATTCTACCAGCTTCTGTGTACTTACCAGGCTGCAGAAAACCAACTAGGTGACGCAGCCTTTCGGTAATAAGTAGGTTGGGGTGTTAAATATGTGACTGACAGCTACACTGACAGATCACTGTCACAGTTCAGTCAGATGTGACTTTACTGCTGAATGAAGTGTCTTCACTTTCCAACAGCAGCATCAAACAAAGTTAGGTTCATCTATATTTACATTTAGCCTTTGAATTTGGACCCAAACGAGAAAGCTGCAGAAGCGTATTGTCAAATTCTGCTGTTTTTCCCCTGATTTCTGCTCCTGCAGCTTCAAAATTGATAGTGTTTTTTTCGCGGATCGATGCAGAATCACAGCTTCACATGCATGGCTCAAATGCTCTACTCTCATTCTTCATGTTTTCGCTGTGTCATCAATACTGTAAAAGCAACTGTAGCACAACTTACATCACTATCCTCATCCATTTTTACGGCACAACAATTGATTTTCCACCTTCAAAAAGCATAAAAATAGAACTGAAAGAAACCGTCTGACCCAGTTGCATTGGTGTAAATTGGCAGCTTTTCAGGAGAATGTAGATCGTCACAGTAGGGTCTGATCAAGTGGTAACACGTGGACACATTTCAGTCTCTGTCATGTGGGCAGAGTAACTTATATGCATGTATTATACATATTTGAGTAGGTATTTATAAGCACTTTAACATTATGTATAACACAGTTTGGGGAGATAAAAAATTTTTAGGTGAAAAATGTCCAATTGCTGCTTGATAACACGTGGACTTGAAACAGACATCGATTATTAAGCTTTACGCAAACATTCAAAACATGCGGTTCTTGAGAGAAATTTATTTCAAGTAGGACAAAAACTTTTAGATATTATGTTCAACTATGCTGAAAATAAATTTCAGAGTAAAATATTGAAAAGTCTTTGGTTTATTGACATGAGAATGTGGCAACACATGGACAGGCTGCCATAGTATCCAATCCAATCCAGCTTTATTTTTAAAGCACCTTAAAACAACCACAGTGGACCAAAGTGCTGTACAGATGACTAAAAGCACAATAATAATTAATAAAAGCATTAAGAAAAAATCTAATTAAATAAATAAAACAAGTTAAAATATATAAACAGAAACAAAATGTCAACATTGCAAGAATGTTAAAAAGCCAAGGAGAACAGGTGGGTTTTAAGAAGAGATTTACACAAGAGTAAAACGTGGGCGACTCTTTACCATTGAATGCATCACCCAAAATGTATCAAAAGATCATTACTTTCTGAAAGTTTCACTCAAATATCTGAATTATTAGTCACTGGAAAGTTAAAAATTGGTATTTTTGTGGTAATACGTGGACAGGGCCTTTTAAACAACTCGCAAATGTTCAAACTCATAAATATCAATAATATTCACAAAATAATGAAAATCTAATACTTGAAACTGAACAGTCCTCTATATAATCATCAGACTGAATAAATATTAAGTTTTTTTAGATATAATTTTTTGCATCAAATTCGAGCTATGGCTATTGCTGTAAGACGTACAATCAATAGTGTTATTTTAAAAAGGATAGCAGTTCCATAACATAGAGATCTTTAGCTAAAAGATGAGCCCACCTGATAAATAATGTGCGCAAGTTACTTTTTCATGCTGATGTTCACTTGCGCTTGATCGAACCCAGTAGTAGCAACTCTCAACTGGTCTCATCATGAGTCTTCGGTCTCAACCGGGCCTCAGTCTCAGTCCTGTCTCCTCTAATACTCTAGCCTCCCCCTGCTCTGTCTACCTGGAGGCTGGCGTCTGTTTCCAAGAAGGGGTGATACAAAATGCTTTCGGGCAGTCTATTTGTACGGTCTATTTCCCTTAAATAACTTCAGAAGAGAAGATTGCCACCGCCACTTGCACGACAGCTGTCTCGTTGGCCTCTCGTAGTGAAAACTTGACACAGAAAACCGGTCCTTTCATTGCACCGTTCTGAATGGACAGTGACAACCAGCCTCGATTAATCAGAAAATACGCATTTTGTTCAACAATCCCCATGACACGTCAATTTCACACCGCAGAGAGGTTTTCTCTCAAACGGCGCGGGCCGAGCAAATGCAATGTCGACGCTCTTGTTGTGGAGGTGACATAAGATATCCCGCCTGTCTGTCTGATAGTCTGCCGGCTCGTCTATCCATCTTTGTGCCTGTCTGGTTACCATCCTCTGCAGTAAATAAGCACCCAAACAACACAAGTAACTCCCACCAAGCGTTCACACACACCCTGCTCCTGCTGCATGCCTGGCAGCGAGACTTTTTTTTGTTTTGTGATGTATGCTGTCACTAAACCCTATTATTACCTCTGACTGTAATAGGCACCTCTGTTCCCAATCAAGTTTTTACTTTCTGCCGCTGAAAGAAAACGGTTTTGCAGCAGACGCATTTTACTCCTCGTGCACGAGGTAATGTCTGCCGGTGTCATCCACTTTGGCGGCCGGCCTGGCTCGCCCAGATTGTTCACACAGCACTTTTTACCGCTCATAAAGGCTTGCAGCATTGCCAGAATGCTGTCAGAACACTCACTTTGCTGTTTATTGTCTGCTAGGTGGTCTGTCTGTCTGTCTGTGCACAGTCCTGATCTTACCTGGAGAACAATGGGCACTTGTGCACATATACCAACAGATTGATAAGACACAGACGGGCAGAGGGGAGGAAATAAAATCAAACCTGTTCCGTAACCGCGCTTCCGTTCTCCCATCATGCCTCCCCTTTTTATCAGAACCTTTCCCTTTCAGTCTCCAGGCTGTCGTCTGTCCCTCTTTAGTATCAAAGTGTCCATTGTTGTTGCCGTGAATCTTTTCTGCCTGTCTTCAGGGTGAAGGAAATGACTGTGAGATGATGCTGTTTGACAACGTTCTCACAAATTGAGAGAAAAACAGACCGAGTAGGCTGAGGTAATCACCAGGGACAGAAAGGAAATAGGAGCCGAGTCACCCTGCAATTGTCTAACAGTTTTCTCCCTCTGTTATCTTTGTCACTTTCTGTGTATCTTGCAGACACACTCACCCACGCTGCTGCATGCCTCCATGCAAAAAAGACACCTTTTAATCTGTTGTTCTACTATTTCAGCCATTATTTGGGTGTAAAATCGGGGATGCTGACATCCTGGGGTGAATCTGATAGACCACGAAAGACGGTGCATTTACATCAACCCTTTGAGCCTCTGATTTGTCGACAATAACAGCAGTTACTGTTACTCCGACATAACAGCAGAGGCAGAACAACGTGGCTGGCGTGCCCATGTGCTTCCCGTTGAGGTCGGGTGCAGAGACTTTGTCACCGGATCCACAACCGAGTTTCTGAAGGGGATGGGAGTGCGAGGAAAGGCCTTTCATCAAGCCATCAGATCACTGTCGGTAGCTGCCGAGCGCAGCAGCAGCTGGTTACGGATAAAGAGAAAGGACCCCATCTGGGCTGCAAAGTGACCACCGGGGGTAAAAGTTGAGGGGGGCATACCAGGGACGCCTGGTGTCGCCGTTGAGCCCTGTGGAGATGTAGTGGGTTTATCAACGAAACATCAGTGAAGCAGGGTGCTCACCTGAAGACCCCAGTGAAGCTTTTACCCCTACCCCACTCATCACCAAGTGCTGATCGATCTGGGACTGTAATACCTAGTCTTATGAGCTCAACCCACTGACAGACCATGAAAGACGGTGCGTTTACATCAACTCTTTGAGCCTCTGATTTGTCGACAAACTACAGTTCACAGCGCATCTCAAAACAACAATCTATAGATATATTTGACAAGCTGATGGTGGTGGAGCTGTAAATGTCATGGAGACTCGTCCACAAACACAAACTTGGTGCTGATTCTGGTTGAGCGCTGCTGCCGGGTCAGGGTTGGTACAACTAAAGGACCTTCTGGGAACTGAGTTTCACTTCCACAGCCAAAAGAACCACCATAGAACCAACATCAGTACCTCACAGTTTAGGTCATTCATAGGAAAGTGATACACAGGGTTCCTGCGAGGTCTTAAAAAGTCTTAAAAATTTTGAATTTACAAATCTGCATTTAATACCTTAAAAAAGTATTTTAAAGATATTAAATTTGATATGGTAGGTCTTAAATTATATTGCCATAAACTTGTTCATGGTATTGTGTTTAAATATGTCCAAGCTGCAAAGAAAATAATGCTCATCTACTCAGTTCCACTTGTTCCATCGAGATAATTTTTATTGAAATTAGGAACAAATTATAGCTGATGATGAGAAATGACTCGGAACAGTGAGAATCAAGGTGCTGGAGTAAAGAAATACATTTTCCTAAATTATAGGATTCATGAATTTTTGCCAGTATGACCATGAAATGGGCATTAAATTCTGTTCTAAGTAGCCTTAAAAAGATCTTAAAAAATCTGTAGGAACCCTAGATACATTAACATTAAACAATTAAGCAACATTAAATCCTGCTAATCATACCTATTGTTTAAAGTTTTAAGATTTATTCCAGTTAACAGTGTAAATGTTTGAACTTTATATCAATGGTCAGTTTATCAGCGCTGATCATATACTTGGAAATTTGCTGTAATATTTTCAGAAATGTCCAGCCAGGAGCTCCCAAAGATACTCCATTTGCAAAGATGGTACACAATATGAATCATCAGCGATATGAAATAGTTGACACTTCCTGTCTCCTTAGTGGGCATGGTCAAAATGGTTGAAAACCTCATGTGGATGAATAAAAGTAGAATAAAAAGGCATTTATTGGACAGATAGTGTATAGTAGAGAGGTGGGAGTGACATGGATTTGTGCAAAATCTCATGAGAGTCTTTTGCTGAGACAGAATACGACCTCAAACAAAGCCAAGTTTGCTCCTGATCTGTGTGTCAAAGAAACATTATCTTAATGTCGGAATGTAGAGAAGGTATGTGGGCTATGAAACACTTAAATTGATTCAGTTTTTACTCAGATGACTTTGGGCTGCGATCGAAATCTGTAACTCACATTGATCTGTTCCATGATAATGAATAGAAGAGAGTCTTCATCTTGATTCCTGAAGGAGTGTAAAACACAAACAGGAAATGACTCTAGAAATTGAGCTAAATGGAGGTTAACATGACCACAACATACACTCCTCCAAATACACTGATACATTACCAGTTGACCCTTTGGTGTACTTTCTACACGATACTGTACTTTGTACTTAATGTTTTTCTGGTACTTTTACTTTTTTCTGGTCCTGGTCACAGTAAACTTATTGCAAACAGACTAAAATCAAATATGTCATTATATTTTTGGATTATATTAGCCTTAAAACCAACTGAAAACGAAGGCAAAATTATAAGACGACATGACCCTAAAACATGATGAGGTACAAGGATCTTGAATGTCATTTTTTAATATAAGATAAGATATACTTAATTAATCCCCAAAGCGGGGAATTCAAATATATAATATAATATATAGCAGCACAAGACAGGAAGCATCAAATACAGTAGAAAACTAAAAAGTGACTAAAAGTGACAAAAAATAGAAATGATAATAAATAAATTTTCTCCAACAAATTTAAAATTACATACAATTAAACCATCATACCTTCTTCACCAATAAAACAGTACCTTTAAAGCCAACGCCAATGTGTTTTCAGAGCCTTGCGGTGAAATTACTTGATGTTAAATAACACAAACAAGACAGAGAGGGTCATAAAGACTTTATTTCAGAAAAAAAAAGAGCTACAGTTAGAGACAAGTAATGTTAAAATCACATGTGAAATGTCCCATCATTCATATGTAAGATGTCAGTTTAAAAGGTTATTCTACATGTTGACTGTTGAAGAGGTGACGTGCATCAAAATGTTCTGTCTTTACAGTCACTGAAGACGTTTTTGTAGCTTCAGCATGAATTTACCCACAACAATTCCCACCTCTTTTAATACCCTCTCACCTTGTTCTCAAAAAAATGAGGTAAAATGTTATGAGGGTGTTTTAGTGTTGGTGACGTGTATTTCATGCAACGAGAGATACAGTCCACTGAGCTGCTTAACAAAACTAGATCTCACTAGATCTTTGCTCTCAAAATGATAGGTTAAATTGACAAACATAATATGTGTAAATGGAGATACATTATAAACTGGATCAAAAAATAAAAATATCTGCTGCTTTTTTGCCCTATTATGCTCTTCATCACCTCATAATCATTACTGCATTGCACTACTGCTGCTAGTAAATAGGTTTGATTGACATTCTTGCATATTCTATTATAGTTTATCTGTATACCACTTATTCATTCTTAATCTATTTTGACCTTTTTTTTTTTTTTTTAAATTGCATGATATTTAATAGCAAGGTGAGAGAGAAACAGTAAGAACAAGTGGTGCACAACAAACCCTTCCCTCTCACACTTATTGTTGCCTACAGTCTACTCTCGTTAAACCGCCCGCCGTTATACCGCCATTTTCGCTCACCGCCGACCAAAACCATTGCACAAAAATCCCCAATGCATTATTCCATTAGCTACTGCCATTTCCGCCTATCGCCATCCGCCAGCCCAGTTCCATGCACAAACAACACTTATACTATTGATTTCCCGACCGTTATGCCGCCAGCGTGATTACCATCGAGTACACATAAATTTTAACAATGCACTGAAACAAACGCGCCAGACGCTGATCGCGACAAGCTACGAGTAGGTCTACGGAACGGCCACCGTTCATTTATCGCAGAACACTCAGTAGGTCAGGATGTCGGGAAGAGGACGTGGGATTAAGCCAAAGCCTCAAGATGATGGGGTGTCATTTCCCGACACGGTATAATAATGCTTAAAATGTTTCCCCACTTTAAATGATCCCTTACAACATAACAGAATCAAGATTTATTTAGAAACGCAATTAGAACGGGTTAACGGAGGCAGCATAGACATCATATAGTAAAGACATGCACATTATGGACGCAACCCGTTGTAACGCCATTTTCGCTATACCGCCAATTTGGCCGTGAACGGAAGTTGGCGGTATAACGAGAGTAGACTGTATTTTGGCATCGATCCTGCTGATGTCATCATGTCTATGCATGTGCTGATGTCAGCATATCAGTTGCCTCTATATATGTGACAAATTTGAAGTAAACTGAAACAAAACTGATGTATTTTCAGAGATGTGAAATTTCACCCATTATAAGTAAATTGGAGAAGAAAAAATATTTTAAAAATTCGTAAAAAAAATTTAACTTTAACCTACTTTTCCCAAAATGTAATCACATCTATTCTTTGTCACTAGCAATCTATAAACACAATTTGGTATGAATTCAACCAATAGTTTTGCAGACATGTAAAATTTAGCCCATTATAAGAAAATGGGGGGGGGGGGGGGGGGGGGGGGGCATTTAAAAAAATCATAAAAAAATTAAACTTTGACCTATTTTCCCCATCATGTAATGACATTTATTCTGGGTCAATGGCAAAGTATAAATCCAATTTGGTATGAATTCATCCAATAGTTTTGTTGCTAGAGTGTTAACAAACAAACCAACAAACTGAACCAAAAACAATACCCCTTGCTTCGCCTTCGGGGGGCGGGGTAGTGATCTGAGTCTGAGTGACACTTTTTTGACCTAGTAGGATTTTGGGAATGGAAATGCAGCAATGCCATTTAGGCCTTTTAATTTAACGGACTAAATAAGTTGGTTTAGTCAGTGTGTATGAAAAAAATATGTTGCAGTGACACGAGCATCTGCCCTATCAGTAAGTACGGCAAAGTACTAGTAAATATTTTAACACAGGTCTCCACAGTTTTCTTAAACTTGCTATCTATAAACAGCACATTTTGTCACACAATGCAAATGTTCACAATAACAGGGCAAGGCTGTATAACAGGAGCTACGACAGCAAAAGCAACTGATCCAAAGAGTTTGAGGGCAAAGTGAGAGAAACAGGGAGTGGGTTTTAAAATGTGTGCATCCATCTGTGTGCGCTTATTGGAGAGAACTACTTGGAGGCCACACCGCCAAATTGGAGGCCAGCTTGACCCATATTCCATTAAACCGCCCACTCTGGCCCTGTACTGTATTGGCACACTGGGCCAGTTCCTGCAGAGTGCCTGAGTGAAAGCTGTGATTAAGCCATTGCTATTGAAAAGGCGAAGAAAGCTACAGCAGCGTGAGAAAGAAACACAAGACAATCAATACTGTCATCTTTACCCATTCTTCATTCACCCTTTTGGACTTTCTCTCTCCATAAAGTGCAGTCTTACAACTTAGATTGTAATTTTAGGTTGTCGTTTTCTTCTTGGCTGGTTTTGTATTGGACAGCTTTTGTCGTGTTTTGTGTGTGTGTGTTTATTTATTTATTTTTCTTTTAGCAGGCATAAAAGAAGTATTCAGATTATTCAAACCAAGCAAAAGGAACAGTGTAAATATACTCCAATCCAGCACAATTCAAGAAAAAGTAGAGAACAATCTACTGAAAAATCTAACTAAATGATCAAAGTATTGATTTGGCTCATCTTACTCATAGTCAATACTTGTAGTATTGATTACTAATAGTGCACCATCAGCATGTTATTGTTGGAGCTGCTTGTTTTGAACTTTTTCCCCAGTGTTTGACTTTTAGTGACCAAGATTATTGGATTATGACATGAAATTAAACTAAGATGTTTAGAATGGAAAAAAAAAACAACAACAACACTATTTGGTGAAGTTAACAACTCAAAGACATCTGGAAAATGAGAAATTCTTCATGGTTTCTCTGCTTTGTTCCATGCATCTTATTGTCTCAGATCAAAATTTATAATAATATGCAATATATACCAATATTTCTCTATTTTTAATGTATTCAGTTTTTTCTATAGCAGAAATAACATAGGCAATGCAGTTAAAGGTAAACTCAATTAACTATTTCCATAACAAAATACTGTCAGTGCTTTTTACCTGTCCTAATACACACACAGTGCCTAGCATTAGCATTAGCTCATAGCATACATTAGGAGCAGGAAGCTCCCATTAAAGGCATCTGGGGACCAACTCAGGAAAACTGTCCTATATTCATCTGTTTTTGATGATGACAGAAATGGACGGCTTGGAGGAAACGTGCCATGACAGAAACAGGCAAACTCTACAAGAGAAACACTCCTGTCCAAGTAGGAATCGAACACGGAAACATATGTACAGTATATTCATGAAGATAGAACTGAAGCTGTAACTCACTCAGAGACTTATTTTTTTCATTTATTACTTCCACCAAGTTTTGTTTTTGCCAGGATTTGTTTGTTTGTTTGTTTGTTGGTTGGTTGGTTAGTTAGCAAGATAACTCAAAAAGTTAAGGATGGATTTTCATGAAATTTTCAGGAAATGCTGATACTGGCACAAACAACAAATGATTAAATTTTGGTGGTGATCTGGGGGTGCTCTCCGAGTGCTTTTCTAGTTTTAAATTACATTGAACACTTCTTTTTTTTTTTTACAGGGTGGGGAAGCAAAATTTACAATGAACATTTAGTTGTTTTTTCTCAGCAGGCACTACGTCAAATGTTTTGAAACCAAACATATATTGATGTCATAATCATACCTAACACTATTATCCATACCTTTTCAGAAACTTTTGCCCATATGAGTAATCAGGAACGCAAACGTCAAAGAGTGTGTGATTTGCTGAATGCACTCGTCACACCAAAGGAGATTTCAAAAATAGTTGGAGTGTCCATAAAGACTGTTTATAATGGAAAGAAGAGAATGACTATGAGCAAAACTATTAGGAGAAAGTCTGGAAGATACTATTAAAGAAGAATGGGAGAAGTTGTCACCCGAATATTTGAGGAACACTTGCGCAAGTTTCAGGAAGCGTGTGAAGGCAGTTATTGAGAAAGAAGGAGGACACATAGAATAAAAACATTTTCTATTATGTCAATTTTCTTGTGGCAAATAAATTCTCATGACTTTCAATAAACTAATTGGTCATACACTGTCTTTCAATCCCTGCCTCAAAATATTGTAAATTTTGCTTCCCCACCCTGTAAACCTGGAAAGTAGCCAATGAGCTCATGTTCCTAAAATGATTATGCTAACTTGCTGATGCCAATTGATAACTGGCACTAAACACAGAGAATGGCAAAGAAGGATGATGGCCATATACTTAGACTAGAAATGCACTCGGAGAACGCAGACCTCTGCCAAGGCAGATCTGCCCCCCCTACCCAAATCACCACCAAAATTTAAGCATTTGTTCCTTGTGCCAGTATCAACATTTCCTGAAAATTTCCTGAAAATCTGTCCATAACTTTTTGTGTTATCTTGCTAATTAACCAACCAACCAACAAACAAACAAACAAAAGCTGGCAAAAACATAACCTCCTTGGCGGAGGCAATGAGTAAATAGTCCTGCTTTCATTTCATCTTTACAATCTACATTGAAATGATCTTTATTCAAGAAAACATCTGAATAGTTTGGAAACATTATGGATTTCATTGTCATGCATCAGATTTTTTGGCAACTTCATTTTCCTTCAATCTCTTCCTAAATTCTTCCTATCTTTATAAATATTATAAATAAATGAATAAACAGTCAGGGGATTGTCGAAGTTATCACAGTTCACCCAGAAGAGGACATGGACTGAGATGAGTCATTAACAAAACAAAAACTGTTTTCATCAACTGTGGTGTTGATGAAGTTAACTAAATGTCAGTAAATACCCCACAGGGCCATGAATGTCTTGACTCATGCTGCCATCTGTGAAGTTACACTTGAAGTCACTGCGCCGCACTAGCAAACGCACTAATCAGATAGTTGACAGTGGACTCAGTAGATTAGGAGTCAAAGAGTCAAACCTTTTTCCTTTTTTTTTTTTTTTTTCAACTGCAAAGTACAAGTTGCAAAATTCCTCTGAAGCTGAATGAGCTGCTCAGTGGTTCAGTGTGAGGTTCACTACAGAAAAACACTGTGACCCAAATGCAACAGAGGTGCAGACAACCCCACCAATGGAACACTCTCAATACAGGTTCTACCCATAAAGACCCAGAGCTACGTTTGGGGCAGTTCCCAAATGAATTTTATTCTCTATTGAGAGATTTATCTCAGTTTATTGTAATATTACCCTCTGTATTTTGCGTTTTTAAGTAAACATTAGATATTTTCCCATTCATTCATTTATTTGTTTTGAGCAGCAGAAAAAATTAAACATTTTTTGTGTACAAGGAACTAATATCCGAGCAAATACATTAATAAATAAAGATGATCAAGACAAAATAGCAATTGCCATGTACACTAGTAATAACAAAATAAATTCAAAATGTACTGCTCAAAAAGGAGTGGGAAGAAGAAAACTGATTAAATCCCACCCCCATCTCACATTTATACAACATAACACATTACTTTTGCTTTCTTAATGATATAATAACATCTGTTTAAAGTCCTAATAATTAAATAACAGATAGTAAACAGATGAGGAAAGCTTAAGTATATTACACATGGGGCTGCTCGATTATAGGAAAAAAAAAAAATCACGATTATTTTAGCAATAATTGAAATCACGATTATTAAAAACGATTATTTTTTAACCTTAAAGTTGTTTATTTTTGTCTTGCAAAGCAATATAAAATATACTCTTTAAACATAAATAAAGCTTTTAACCACTAAAACAAAGTATTTTCACTTTTGTATGAAACAAAAAAATCTTTGAATGCAAATAAGTGTACCGTAAATTCAAGTATGTTTCCTTTTGTAAATAAATAGTGCACTGTAATTAAACTGCTATAGACTTGCCATAGAACTGTAGCAATAAAAAAAAAAAAAAAAAACTCACGTAAAGTGCAAATTATAAATTCAAGTATGTTCAATGTAGTATGAAACAGTAAATTCAGTGGCGTGCCGTGAGGTTTCAGTTCAGGCCTTCTGTATACATCAGCCATCTAGAATACGTATGTTAAGGTTATACGGGTTAGGGTTAGGTTAATACGGGAGTTGCAGCGTAAAGAGATTCGGAGACTGAAGACTGCATTGCAGACAAAGCTGTTTTTATGTGTTTTAGTTTTTCATAAGATTATGATAAAGGTGGCGGTGGTTAAACTTTAGATGGTTAAAAAGGTTTGTTGTGTTAGCGGTCGGTGCGGACACAACTACGAAACACTTTTTGCACGTGATGTGTTTTTGCTCTTCGTCTTCTTCATCAAACCCAAAGTGATTCCATACAATTGAATTTGACTTGCCTTTTTTGTTTACCAAGCACTTCTGCTGTGATTCTCCTGCTATTTTTCCAGACCGCTAGGTACAACTTTCCTCTTGGGGTGGACCTGCCGGCTAGCTGGCAGCAGTAGCTTAGAGGGGGGCGGGGCAGAGCAGCTCATGGTAGCTTGCGTGCGCGTGAATTAAAACAACTCAAAATTAATAATCGTTTTTTCTCGATTACATAATTTTTGTAATCATTGCATGTAATAATAGAAATCGTAATTGAATTTCGATTAATTGCACAGCCCTAATTACACATAGTAACTATTTCAACATTAATCACATACCAACAATGGTAATGGAAGTGGAACATACCAACATGGTAAACAAGGACAAGCCCATACTAACAAAGGTAAGAAAGAGCCAAGGATGGAATGACCTATATTTAATTTACTGTTCATGTAGATCAAGGGTGTCAAACTGTTTTTTCCGTGCTTATTAAGCGCTCAAAGTTATCCTCAGCTAGGGACTCTATAGCAGCGAGGCGGCCGTTAAGGTGATTCACCCTCTCGCGGAGTGCGTCCACCGAGGTCTGTAATGGTTTAACAAAATCTTGGATTAACGCGAACATGTCTTTCAGAAACAATGTACGTTGCTTCTCCAGTTCAAGGACCAGCCGACTCGCTGATAAGATGTCCAGCGAGTCTTCGATGAGACCAGGTGTGTTGTTAGCATTCGAGCTCTCGGCCGCCATTTTAGCAGGTTTGTTATCTACAGTGGCTGCCACGCCACAAATAACCGTACAGTTCGGTGTATTACTAACTTTAGATTTAGAACCACTCACTTCACAATGGAGTTCGATCTATAACTGTTATCCATCACTTTCCTGAATCAGTTGTGGTGTTTACAGGGAGATATTAGCAGTTCAACCGGGACACCATCTCCAAGTGGCTTTCTTCTACATCGTCACCCGGGGGTGTCAAAGTCGTTTTCTTTCAGGGTCCACATTCACCTCAGTATGATCTCAAGTGGGCCAGACCAGTAAAATAATCTATAAATAATAATCCAAATTTTTATTTTTAGTGTGAAAGTTGAATTATCTTATGAAAATGCGAATAAGCTGAACATCCACATACAACTTGAAATATCTTAAAAAAAAAAAAAAAAAGTGCACTTTTAGCAAGGTCACAGCTCATTATTAACACAAGTGGAGCTACAAATGCACAAAACATTTGTAACAGGCAAAATATTTTTAACCTCCTGAGACCCAGGGAATGTCAGCAAAGTACAAGCTTTTTTTTTTGTTTGTTTTTATTAAATAAGTGCCTATATTGGAAACATCATGATGCAACAGTTTTTTTCAGATGCAGTTTTTAAAATTTTTATGTAATGTCCTTTGTGGTAGACAGTTTTCTTTCTTTTTTTTTTGTTTGGTATAAAGTTGTGAAAGTCTTGTCCACATACAGTATGTCAGGGGTGTCCAATCCTGGTCCTCGAGGGCCGGTATCCTGCATGTTTTAGATCAGGGGTGTCAAACTCATTTTTTTTCAGGGGCCACATTCAGCCCAATTTGACCTCCAGTGGGCCGAACCAGTAAAATAATAACATAATAGCCTATAAATAATGACAACGCCAATTTTTTTTAATGCAAAAAATATCATTAAATTATGAAAAACATTTACATTTTACTAACTATCCAAACAAAAAGGATGTGAATAAGCTGAAAAAATAGAAATTTCTGAAGAAAAATAAGAAGAAATAATAATAAGAAAAATCTGATCAATATTCTGCCTCAACTTATGATTTATACATGTGCATTACAGATCAGATCTACCAAGGCACAAAAAAGGCAGATATTGTTAAAATTGCACTTATTTTTCTTTAGACATTCCAGGTTGTTCATATTTTTTTCAGGTTATTGACATTTTATTATTAAAGGTTATCAGAATTTAATGTTCTTTGTAATAAATCAAAGAGAAAAAATTGGTGTTGCCATTACTTATAGGCATAATGTCATTTTTTTTTTTTTTTTTCACATTAAACCAAGAGTAAAATTTGGAGTTATTATTTCTAGGTTATCGCTATTATTTTTGAGTTCAACACCCTTGACTGTTAATATCTTCTGCACTTTGCAAATTCATCACGTGGGCCGGATTGGAACCTTTGGCAGGCCGGTTTTGGCCCCCGGGCTGCATGTTTGACACCTGTCACCTGTGTAGATGTTTTCTTCTTCCAGCACACCTGACAGTCATCATCATGCTTCTGCAGAGCTTGATGATTGGCTTATCATTGTTACGGTGGTGGAAAGGAGAGGACTTAAATGCTCAGTGCTGAAGGGAGATCAATGAATTTATTAACATAAATAACAACTTAAACAAGAAAACATACAAAAACCTGAGTCAGAGTCCGAGTGGGTAAATGTCCGGGTTATGGATCGTTTGAAGATGATGTGATGGACCAGTGTCGCACAGCTGCAGCACCAAGCCTTAAACAGGCTCAGTGGTGATGTGCTGCAGCCGTGCAACGCTCTGCAGGTGAGTCAGATCATGGGTGATTATGTGGAGAGGGAGGAGCCAGCGGTCCCACCGGCACGGACCGTGACAATCATGTGAATCAGGTGTGTTGGAAGAGGGATACATCTAAAACATGCAGGATACCGGCCCTCGAGGACCAGGATTGGACATCCCTGACATATGTGGACAGAAAACCCATAGCTGGGTCTTAGGAGGATAACATAGCACCTATTTTCCTCGAGAAATTTTAGGTTTCTCATATTTGTTCAGGTTATTCACATTTTATTGTGACAAGATAGTTTGTAAATGTAAATAATTTCGTAGTTTAATGTTATATTTTTCACATTAAACCAACAAGAAAATTTGGAGTTGTCATTATTTATAGGTTACTATGTTATTTTACTTGATATCACATTAAGTTGTATGTGGCTCCCAAACACCGTTGACTTTTAATATTTCAGAGTAATTTTCGGTCTTCTGAAATTCATCTTAGGGGCTGGATTGAAACATTCAGTCGGCCAGTTTTGGCCCGTGGGCCTTATGTTTGACACCCCTGATGTAGATGGTCAAAAAACCCTGGATTAAAGTTGAGGGCTAATGTCTCAGAAACAGAGAGAAGTGAAGAAAAAGTGAATTTTTAAACAAAATATCATCATTAATCATTAATTGAATTGAACAAATTTTGGCAAAATTTGTTCCTGTGCCAAAGGTGTCTGTTTATATTTCCAAAACTTTGTAAACAAACAACATATTTTTAACTGTAATGTCTAAAAAATGTTTAAAGAATTTAAGTAAATGTTGTGCAAAATATAAACTGAACTGAACTCAAGTGTTTCCATCCACTGTCATTGATCCAACTCCATGGGTTTTACTGGTGAATCAATACTGTAGAAGATAATGGTGTTTCCACGGTAACTATGGAGCCTCTGAACGTCCAAATGGGTCATATCTGATGACCATGAAAAGATGACAAACTGCATTTTACACCAATTATTTACATGATTTGATAGAATTAATGGATCAGCAGTTATGAAACATTTTAGATCTGTACATGCTTTTGGGTCTTTAGGGGTTAATAAGTATTTTTATCTTTTTTTCCACCTCTGCATTCCCCTCCTGGACTCGACAAGAAGGAATGACAAGAAAATAAATGTGTCACGCCGTCCTCATGTATGTGAGTGTTGTCTACATGTGTGTCCCTGCCTGCATGTAACTTTATTTGATCACACATCAGCGGGTCTGTTTGTGTGCTGCAAACCCAGTGTTTTGTGTTAAACCAGCCTACCCATAATGCCTCATCGCCCCACATGTGCGGAGGCTTTCACCAGTTAAGGCCATATAGCGTGTCTGTACGTTGAACACATACATGTGTGCGCTACTTTTCTACATTATGTTTATTGAAAGTGAAACCTGATTCAGTTAATATACTTCTGGCTCACATTCCTCTGTGTTCAGAGTACACAGACCTGACATCTGCTCGCTGCATCACTGTTTATGTTTACGTTCGCATTTTGAAGTGAATATTTGTTCTAGCGGGCTTGATAAACAGTAGCGGTATTGTATATTATGTCCCATGGTCACTGTGTTTTTCTGTCATGAACTGAACCCTGGGAAAATAAAAGACTAGATTGAGTGACTGTGGATATCTATGTTGCGTGACATTTCCACTGTTTGTCACATGTGATTCTTTGACCTTTCGGAAATTGTGGTCGTGTTCTTTTGTGTCGAAATGCTTCTTTATCTTTGAACTGCGCTTCCAGTTGATGATCATCTCGGATTGGAGCGTAGCTTGTCGTCTTGTGTTCCTTTAACCCATAAAGACCCAAACATCCACGGGCAACCAGCAGCATCTACTGATGTAAAATGTTTAATACCCGTTAATCCACTAATCCAGGGGTTCCCAAAGTGGGGTACGTGCATCCCCAGGGGTACTTGGAGGAACCCTGGGGGGTACTTTAATTTTTTATTTTTTTTTAAAAGATATGTTAAATAAGTCATCATGTACTGAATACAAAATAAATGAGAACTAATGCTGAAATGTAAAACACAATAAATACATTCATAAAATAGTTTTATTTTCAATCATCTTGTTTAAGTTTTGGTAACATTTTAAGAACATTTATATTTTATATTATTCAAAATGAGTTTATTTGAGTAGCTAAGTAATTATTTTTTGTTGATGAAAGGTTCATTTATTAATTAATGACCAATTTATTCATTTTTTCTTATTAATGAAAGAGGGCACTTTTCAGTTTATATTTTGCACAAAATTTACTTAAATTTTTTAAACATTTTTTTAGACATTACAGTTAAAAATATGTTGTTTGTTTTACAATGTTTTAAAATATAAACAGACACCTTTTGCACAGGAACAAATTTTGCCAAATTTTTTTCAATCAGAAATGCTGAAACAAGAGTTGGGGGTACTTGGCTAAAAAAGTATATTTCAGGGGGTAGTCCACTGTAAAAAGTTTGACAACCACAGCACTAATCCTATCAAACTATGTCAATAATGGTGTAAAATAAAGTTTGTCATCTTTTCATGGTCATCAAATATGACCCATTTGGATTTTCTGAGGTTCCGTAGTTACCATGGAAACACTGTCATCTTCTACAACACAGGTGTCAAACATGCGGCCAACAGCTCCAATCCATTCCCATGGGATGAATTTGCAAAGTGCAAAAATTACACTGAAGTCAATATGGAGTCGCATATTGATTCCAAATTGTCTTCTTAAGTTTAATGTAAAAAAAAAAAAAACATACAGTGTGTACATATATATATATATATATATATATATATATATATATATGTATATATAGATAGATAGATAGATAGATAGACAGATAGACAGATAGATAGATAGATAGATAGATAGATAGATAGATAGATATAGATATATATATAGATAGATATATATATATATATATATATATATATATATAGTATGCCTATAAATGACAACTCCAATGTTTTCTCTTTGTTTCAGTGCAAAAAAACCCCCACTAAATTATGAAAATATTTACATTAACTCAACAATAAAATGTGAATAACCTGAACAAATATGAACAACCTTAAATGTTTAAAGAAAATTAAGTGCAATTTTAACAATATTCTGACTGTTACTAAATGTTTTGTGCCTAATGCACATGTATAAATGATAATTTGAGGCATGTATTTTTTAAATTGCACTAATTTTTCTTTAAAACAATTTTTTTTTCTTAGGTTCAGTTTTCATTACGCTATTATTTTACTGGTCTGCCCCATTTGAGACCATACTGGGCTGAATGTGGCCCCTGAACTAAAATGAGTTTGACACGCCTGTTCTACAACATTGATTCACCAGATAAAACCCATGGAGTTTGAATAATGCAGACATTTGTTATTGATATATGTGCTAAAAACGTCCCTTTGTCTTCGGTTTTCTCTGTTTCTGATGTAATAACCCTTGACTTTAATCTGGGCTTTTATGAAAACCTACATGATCATTAAATGAAATATGGGAAAATTCTTGATTTTGGTTGAAAAAAATGCAAATACATTTGTATTTTCATTTTTGATGACATTGTAATAACTGGTAATATATTATTTAAAAAAAGGTTAAATGAAGAAAAACATTCATTTGGGAGCTGCCACAGAAGTACCACTGGGTCTTTATGGGTTAAATACAATCACAACGCTGGTATAGGCTGTTGTTTTAATCAACCATGGACCGGCATGGGATCAAGTTTGTGGTTCTTTGAGATGATAAAGATGTTATCATATGATGCTTTATGAAGAAAATAAAGTAGACTGAAAAGCCAGTGTATGGTTTTATGAATGTGTGAGCTTTAATATTCAAACCCTCATGTACGCAGAAGATACCGATATGAGTCAAAACACTGCAGTGTTTGATAGTTTTTATAGCGTCACAGGGCAGAAAAACATTCCATATTTACTTTTTAGCTTCTATTTGTTTAACCACTGTCCACTGTGTAACCACTAACCACTATTTAGCATACTGCAATCAAAAGTAAGTTGTCTGAGTGGATGTAAGACTTCTCTATCGATGCCCTTTTTTTTTACTCCCTGATGCAGATTTTCATCTAATCACAGGCACTTTTAGACAAGTAGGGGGTTAAATGTGTGATTGACTGCTGTAATTACAGCTGGCTGATCAGATTCTGTCACATGTGACCTGCTCTTCTCCACGTCTTGACTCGGAAGCTTCCAAAAGCGGCTTCACTTTTTCCATAGCAGCATGAAATAATGTCGCTTCATCTATATTTATATCAAGTTGATTTGGAGAGAGAGCAAGGTACGCATTTTCACTTATCTATTTCCTCCTGACATTGTGTCGACATTTTTGCAGTCTACGGTTTTCTCTTTTTTTTGGGGGGGGGGGGGGGCTTAAGGAGTAGTTTAGTGTAAGATAGTCCTTATGACTTATGTTTTTTTTTTTTTTGGTCACACTACTTTAACTTCATATTTTAATGCAGGGGTGTCCTGAGGGACCCAATTGGACCTGCAGGATGAATTTGTAACGTGTAAAAATTACACTAAATATATTAACAGTAAACAGTGTAGAATTCATTTTAGTTTAGGGGCCACATACACACCAATGTGATCTAAAGTAAAATAATAACAAAATAACCTTTAAATAATGAGTCAAAATTTTCTTCTAGGTTTAATGTGGAAAAAAAAAAAATGTGTACTTGCTTTAGTGCAAAAAAAGAGGAAAATATTTACATTAACAATAAAGTGTCAATGACCTGAACAATTAGGAACAACTTCAAATGTCTAAAGAAAATTATGTGCAATTTTAACAATATTTTGCCTGTTACTAAATGTTTTGTGTCACGCATGTGTATAAATGATAAGTTGAGGTATATTAATATTATATATATATATATATATATATATATATATATATATATATATATATATATATATATTATATTGTTACAATTGCACTTGTGTTTCTTCAGATTATTCACATTTTTGTTGTTTTGATAGTTTGCAAATGTATATATTTTAATCATGTAATTGTTTTTTGGGGTTTTTTTCCGTGTTTTTTTTTGGGGGGGCGGGGGGGCTCAAACAAAGAGACAAATTTGGAATTGTCATTATCTGTAGACTATTATGCTATTATTTTACAGGTCCAGCCCAGTCGAGATCAAATTAGGCCCTGAATGTGGCCCCTAAACTAAAATGAGTTTGAAACCCCTGCTTTAATGTGATTTACTTGGTTTATGGAACATTTTTGAACCATTTCACAAATCTACTTCATGTCAATTTGAGTGTATTTGTGAGTCTAGGTTACTGTGTAGTTTTTATTTTCATGATCAAGTTAAGATATTTTTTGTAGCATAGGGTATTTAGAACTGTCAAACACGATTGGACTGAAAACTGTGTCAAAAAAAATTGGACATGGGTCAGATGAGATGCTGGATATAATGTGGTGTAGATACAGTTGTGGAAAAAATTATTAGACCATCAAAAGTCACCAAAAGCAATGGTTATGCAATCCAGTACTAACTCCTGGGTGTATCATTTGACTAAAACAGACAGAAAAGAAAACATGGAATGCCTAAAAGCACAGTTTTTGTCAGTACAATGCCATAGATATAGATGGAAAAACTGAAGTGATTTTGGTTATTATCAAGAAAACCATGGAAAATGGATAGATATCAGCTCTGAAATTAAACTCTTATGAGCTATTTTTCTTGCTTTCATTATATTTGTCCAAACAAATGTACCTTTAGTTGTACCAGACATTAAAATGAACAAGAAACTGAAGAAAACAAGGGGTGGTCTAATAATTTTTTCCGCGACTGTATGTAATATAAAATTCCAAAGTATAACATTCAGTACAGTTGGAAACAAAATAAACTCAATGCATGCATATTGTCACTCATTCATTTTTGCACAAACCTGTGGTAAAAGCTGTTGAATAGCACTTCTTGTTTTCTAATTAAAATTCAATAACCTTAATTTTGACAGTCCTCCTATAACCAAAGCCCCCCATTCCACATCCCCATTCTGAATTTATTTTATATTCAGGCCTATTCATTTTACTCTTAACCCTTTATTGGGCAGGTGACTATTTTTGGTCATTTCCAAATGCATTACAAGACAGTGACGGTAACAGTTTCAGTGAGGCAATAATCTCAGTTCTGTATCTGCACTTATGTTGTTGTAATGTTCAAAAATACATCTTCCTTTCACCTTATGTGTGTTTTTCTTGTTTGTTTGTTTGTTTTTTTTGCCACATACAGGCAAGGAACCAAATTTGGTAACTTCATTTACCTTGATTTTCTACATAATGATAAAACATTTTGAACAATTTCACAAAAGTGATACATTCTTGTTAGGTCCTCTAGTAACACACTAAGGTTGAAACTTTGAATGTCAGAGTATTTCTGAGTGCTCTACAAAGGGTTAACTCTCATTTTGTTGTACATGTATATTTATTCTGTTTGTGCTTTTATATGTGTGTCAGCCCTGATAAGAAGTTCCTCCTCTGAGAAAAAGTCTTAATTTATTCTAACCCTGGTGAGATTAAACTAACTCCTTAAAATCACCTGGGGATCGCATCTCTGAACCTACCTTTTCCACTTAAGGTGCTAATTACTCCCCTGTAATGAAAGTAATCAGCACTAGAAGTGGTGTTGCATGCGGAGCTCTTGTTTTGTGATTGCCTGTATCATCCCGTGCATCTTTAAGCTCTCAGTAACAGGCTTAAGAAATGAACTGCTTCAGTGGAGCAATCAGATAAGGGGCAACATAACTTGAATATTGATGACACATTGATGCGGCATCGGGGAACGGGTCGGCTTAGGTTCTGTACAGAATCAGGTACAGATGTGCCAGGTCGGGGTCAAAGCACCAAATCTCTTATTACCATTAACCCTTTATAGGGCACTCATAAATACTCTGAAATATACAAAAAAAATATACTTTTTTTTTTCAAACTTTTTTATTGTCATGTAGAAAATCAAGGTCAATAAAGTTACGATATTTGGTTCCTTACCCGTAGGAGGCGAAAAATCCAAGAAGTATATATCGACTAAAATTTGCTTAGAGGTCTTATTTATGTCTTTGTGCATAAGAAATCAATATTAGTGAATCCCCAAAGGAACTTTGTGTTGGTAAATGCAAGTTATGCAAATTTACAGGATTTCAGTTCTGTTGCAACATGTTGATGGTCATATGAACTATGTTTTCAGCTCAAAAATGTCCAATTTCATCACAATTAATGCTATATTTTCATGTCACAAATGGCCAAGTTATATTTTAACTGAATTTACCTGAAAAACAAATATTCTATTCTTTTAGATTCCCCAGTTTTTCTTACAAGATTATATCCTACATATCACATGTTTTATTTTTACAGGTTCAATATGGAGTATGGTGCTGATCCATCCTGCTTATGTTACGCCAATACATACATTAAGAATGTCACACGTCACTTTTTATATCAACAGTTTTCTAATAATAAGCATTTTTATAAAGAAATAACAATTCTATATTGTTATTTACTCTTTAGTATGATGATAAACTATACAATAAATAATTCTGATCCTAGTTTTTGCACAGGGATCATTTGTGGAAACGGTGACATGGCTGCCGAGCATCAGTATGATGGGATCTGTAACAACCATGTCACATCTGTCCACTGACACATTTTGTGTTTTTGTGTCAGCTGTTATTGTTTTAGATCCACAATACTAACATTTATAAATAAGAGGAGAATTAGCAATAGTAAGTATATAAGTTTATTACTAATAAAGTACTGGTACTGACCAGATCATTATGGGTAATGTCACGTCCGTCCACCAGCAAAAGTTTTCACATACACGTGCTATTCAAAATCCAATATTTCTGAAAATATAGCTTCCACTGTCAAATAATATCAGTAGTCTGTGCACAAATGTATTAGCATTATTTCAACACAGTTCTATGCATTTCTTGAAACTTTTTTTTTTTTTTTTGACAAAAATGGCCACTCATTTGACCCCCTAAGTAAATTTTAGCCGATATGTATATATATAAAATACAAGAAAAGCACATGCAATCTGAACAGAACATCACTTTTAGAACGTTAGACCAACGGAAGTGCTGATCCAGACCCCTGTCCACATACACATTCTCCCTTTGAACATCATTCCTTACATTAGTACCATTACTTCATGGTACCTAACAAAGCAGGTCTACTCACTGTTCATGCAGAGGTGGACCTTACAGTCCCTGTAGATCACATTGGACCTGAGATTGGTGACTCACTGTCCTCACTGGAACTGGTGCTGTCACTAGTCGCTTTTCCATTGACCCTTAAGTCGTGCGAATATAAGTTGCGCATAAAAATGTGCCTAATGGAAGAATGACAATTTCACCAAAACTCTTGTTTTTCATTCAAAAGTTTTTTCGCTGGCAAGAGGTGGTTTTTCAGGTGTAGTGTAATCGGTATATCGCGCAAAACTGTAATGGAAAGACCTTTTTCCGCAACTAGAGTCATGTGAATAAAAAAACTGGATGTTGACGGACATTACAACAAGCAAAGAACGGCCTGCCTGAGGAGATAAGGCTTGTGGAATCAGTGACATCTTTTAAATCACTTCTTAAAACATATTTTTTATAGACTGGCTTTTATGTGATGTCTGTCACTTTTTAATTTTTAATTACATTTTTTTAAATTTGATTTTTATTCTGTTTGATTATTTATTTATATTCTCATACATGATGTTGTTTTATCTCATTTCTTCATTTTTTGCATCGATTGGACAGCATCATGTTATGTTATCCCTGCCCTCTTTACTCTAATTCACTTAATTTATTCAAAGTGCCATATTTTTTGCATTTGTTGTACGCATCTCTCTTATTGTGTTGCTTCTGTTTTAGTGTTTTTAATTACTTCTTGTATCCTGCTGTTGTGCCCTCTGTCAAAGCACTTTGTAAACTTTGTTTTTAAAGGTGCTATACAAATAAAGCTATCATTATTATTATTATTATTATTATTATTATTATTATTATTATTATTATTATTATTATTATTATTATTATTATTGTTGTTGTTATAATTATTATTAAAGAAGACGAGGTTTAAAAGAAACATGGCATGGTATGTGTGGACATTTTAAAATTTTGTACGGCATAAAGGGTTAAGATATAATAATAATAATAATAATAATAATAATAATAATAATAATAATAATAATAATGAATATATCTGTAAATCAACATGATATTTGCATTTGTCACCATGTTTGTGGGATGACTTCTCGTGTCATCTTGCGATAATAAATAAACAAATGATCTTATTTGTGATTTAATGGAAAGACCGACATCACGCAGTTCTGTTTTTTCTACATTTAGTAAATATTGGTAAAGTTCTGTGGATATGTCCAATGGAAAAGTCTTGTAATGTATGTAGAAATTACCAAAAAATAATCATTTGCTCAATAAAGGGTTAAACAGAAATCAGTGGTGTTGCGATGTTGGGAAACAAATTGCGCTGAAATTGCCGGTGGTGGATCCTGCTTTCTCGGAAGGAACAGTGATTTTCTTTTTCTGTAACATCACAGAAGATTAGCTTGGAGTAAAAAAAAAAAACAGACTGACACTATCATAAGTAACAAGAACTTACTTTAACCAAGAAAGATCCAAAAGCAGATTTGAGACGACGCTGCGTTCACGCCGAGGTCTTCAGATCATTGTTTATGAATAACTGCATATGCATGACATAACATCTATCTAAAGTCACGCTTCCATGCTTCATTACTAGCTTGATAATTGGCTTGATTCAAAGCCTTCCTTTCACTGTGGCAGTAAAGAAGCTTCAAACTCAACATTGCATATTCTAAACTTCCACCAATGATGCCATTAATGCTGTGCATATGGAGCAGCATCCATTAAGACTCATGTTTTTACCTCCTCATCAAATTTAAGCTCAGTATCCTTGAAGATTTTCGCTTGTCTGCTGGGGGAAAAAATCTGGTGGAAATATAGCTGATGAATGCATGGTAAGTATTAACGTGCTTCATTAGTCTGTTTGATACGTTACGGTGCCTGCGACTGTGATCACACTGAGTCTGAACCAGGATTTTACAGCTGATAAAATAGTACAAAAGCCTAAAGCAACTTAAAGTGGGTTGATGTTGGGTGCGTTTTCTACCCAGCAAGTGCAACCAATCCAGTTATCTGCCCAAAATGGTCTTAACCCACAAAGACCCAGCACTACTTTGGTGGCAGTTCCCAAATTGATATTTCTCTCTTATGTGATTTATTACCAAATATTATAATATTATCCTCAGTATTTAGCTTTTTTCAGTGTAAATTAGTTATTTTCCTGTTTCTAATCTGTTGATCATGTTGATGTACATTAAAGCTCAGAGTAAATTCAAAGATTACACTGGTCAACAACAAATTTATTGTTTAAGTTTTTTGAGCTGATTTAGGATCATTTTGGTGTGCTGAATCCAAAAATCACATTCATTTTGCTCAATCAGGTCAACTTTCTGAACTATACTACATATTGGCTTTTTAACATTTTTGCTTACATTTATGGGCATTTTCACATCATATGATACAAAATTCTTTCATATTTCTTGCAGTAAACAAGTTCTGAAGATTTTACTTTTGCCAATTTATGATTAATGTTTTTTTTTAATATTACAGGTGACATTCCATGTCCCAAGAGCTAGACTCTGCATCCGGGGATCGGGTTGTCGGGCTCCCTGCCTTCGACTGCCACCCAATCCACAATGCACCCGGCCCCTACGATTCCCTCGGTAGGTGGTGAGTCCACCGGAGGGCGGGCCCACGTCGCTCCTTCGGGCTGGGCCCGGCCGGACCCCGTGGGCATAGGCCCGACCACCAGACGCTCGCATTCGAGCCCCAACCCCAGGCCTGGCTCCAGGGTGGGGCACCGGCTGCGCCATACCGGGCGACATCACTTTCTTTTGATGTTTTCTTTTCATAGGGGCTTCTGAACTGCTCTTAGTCTGGCCCGTCACCCAGGACCTGTTTGCCTTGGGAGGCCCTACCAGGAGTATAAAGCCCCCGACAACATAACTCCTGGGATCATTCGGGCACTCAAACTCCCCCACCACGATAAGGTACCTACCCTCACCTATGGTCATGAGCTTTGGGTCATGATCGAAAGGACAAGATCGCGGATACAAGCGGTCGAAATGAGTTTCCTCCGCAGGGTGGCTGGGCGCACCCTTAGGGATGCGGTGAGGAGCTCAGTCACCAGGGAGGAGCTCGGAGTAGAGCCGCTGCTCCTCCGCGTCGAGAGGGGCCAGCTGAGGTGGCTCGGGCATCTGTTTCGGATGCCTCCTGGACGCCTCCCTGGGGAAGTGTTCCTGGCATGTCTCACCGGGAGGAGACCTCGGGGAAGACCTAGGACACGTTGGAGAGACTATGTCTCTCGGCTGGCCTGGGAACGCCTCGGGGTCCCCCCGGAAGAGCTGGAGGAGGAGTCTGGGGAGAGGGAAGTCTGGGCATCCCTGCTTAGACTGTTACCCCCACGACCCGACCCCGGATAAGCGGTGGATAATGGATGGATGGATGGATGGATTACAGGTGAATGAAATGGCTTTGACTAGAAGATCTTGCAAAAATAAGCCTGACGTATTCTGCTACATCTGTGGTGAATACACCATTGTACCTAACAGGAATCCTGTTAGAAAAGGATTTTTTTTCTCTTAAAACCTATTTTGGGTGAGAACTATATAAAAAAAATCAACTGATAAAGTCACAAAAATGTAATCAGTTTTGTGAGAAGATCAAATTTTTCAAAATCAAATTAGCAAAAAACCCTGACCTGATTGAGAAAAACAGATGTCATTTTTGAATTTAGCGGTGCAAAATGGTCCTAATTCAGTTGAAAAAACCTAGACGACTTGCAAAAAATATTTTTTGTAACCCAGTGGTATTGAATCAGAAACAGAGAAAACTGAACAAAAATTGACATTTTCAAAAAATATATCAATAACTGAGCATAAAACAAGTGTCTCCATCCACTGTTATGGATCAAACTTGACGGGTTTTACTGGTGAATCAATGTTGTAGAAGATGACAGTTTTTCCATGGTAACTACAGAGCCTCTGAATGTCCAAATGGGTCATGTCTGATGACAATGAAAAGATGACAAACTGTTATTTTACACCAAATATTTACATGTAGTGATAGGATTAGTGGATCAACAGGTATTAACCCATAAAACATTTACCATCAACCAAATCCATCTACTGATCTAAACTGTTTAATACCTGTTGATCCACTAATCATATCAATACATGTAAATTATTGGTGTAAAATACAGTTTGTCATCTTTTCATGGTCATCAAGTATGACCCATTTTGACATTCAGAGTCTCTGTAGTGAACGTGGAAACACCGTCATCTTCTACAACATTGATTCATCAGTAAAATGGAGTTGGATCAATGACAGTGGATGGAGGCACTAGTTTTATGTTTAGTTAATGACAGATTTTACAAAAAAAGTCTTTTTTTTTCTTCAGTTTTTATTATTTTGATACAATAACCATTGAATTTACTCTCAGCTTTTGTGAACATCTACATGATCTGGGGAAAATGGCTGACATTCAGAGAAAGATGTGTCTATTAAGGGACCTAAACACATTCTGACACAAACACAGGCTGTTCTTCTGATTTGTTTGTTTTCTGTTCTTTTGTTTCTTTCTTGCTTCTCAACCTGAGGAGATTGTATTGTATTATACTGATAAAAATGAGAAATAAATAAATTGGAAATTATAAAAATTTAAATAAATAAATAAACAAATAAATAAATAAATGAAAATACATGATTTTAACTGGAAAAAAAAAACATAAAATACAGCAGATGATATTATAATAAATGATAATAAATCGCTTAGGACAGGTTAAAATAAAGAGAAAAAATAATTTGGGAAGTGCCACAAAATTAGCACTGGGTCTTTATGGGTTAAAGTAGATGTTATTGGGTTATGTGTTAAGTGTGAGATGTTTACAGACATAATCCTAATCTTACAAACTGGATCCACTATCAAGTCGACTTGAAGGTTTGAGGTGTGAAAGAAGCAGTGACTGAATATTGAATATGAACCGATGAGTGTGAGCTGATGCAAACAGTAAACTTCTACTTCTAACTCTCCACCTCCAAACTAATCTGACCCTGTGTTCTCAGCCACTACTTCACACACACCCTTTTCTTCTCGTATTTTGTCTTTCAGTGCTAACCACAACACACACAATGAGCCGATGACAACCGTCCTCCCTGGTGTTTGTCTGAGTCCCATTTGATCAAGTATCTGTGAGATCCAAACTCTCTGGGATCACCGCTCGGAAATCTTCTCATACGCAGTGTGTGGTCCTGAGTCTGGACTGAATCATCATGCGATGTGTGTGCGTTCTAATGATGAACACGTTAAATCTGTCTGTTCTATCTGTGGTCTACCATGTTTTTCAATTGGGTGAAGATTTGAGAAACATCTAACGTCCACCAGGCACAAAGAAGTCCAATTAGTGGACGTATTTCCGGTGTTTTTACAACGAACACGGTGCTTGTGGAGGTCTTGAAAGTCGTAAACATTATGGAATTTTGAAACACTGTTTTTCAGACCTTGAAAAGTCTGGAATTTTGTGTGAAAGTCTTGAAGTATGGAAAAAAGTTTCTCTTATCGTCTAATTTAAAGTATGCTCAAAGGCACATAATCTCATAAGATAAGAAATACATGAAGAAAGTATATAAAAAAAAATTTTTTAAAAAGATATGATTTCACTAACTGGTGCTGCAATGATTGTAGTTCTTGTTTGTGTGATATCCATGCACGTTTGTGAATGTCATGTATTGAAAACATTTACTGCGAATTATGCTTTCAGTCATCCATACATTTATTAAAATTAACTTTTCTACAACACACAACAGGTACAGTCTCAAATAAAAAAGTAGGCACGCAAGTATAAAAGTACATAAAATCAAGGTCTGGGGGAAAAAATTGCAGTTTTGAAAAAGTCTGGAATTCTTATTTGGATAAAGAGCAAAAACCCTGTAACAGGGACGCGTTGTGTTACATCACAGGTGTCTAACATGCAGCTCGTGGGCTAAAACCAGCCCACCTAAAGGGTCCAATCTGGCCTGTGGGATGAATTTGTGAAATTACACTAAAGATATTAACAATCAGCAGTGTCAAAATCACATTAAAGCTATACCTACCGATGTGGCATTTCTCACAGCACTTAGTAAAAGTTTGAACATGAACAACCCGCCTCCCTCCAAAGCTCCGCCCCCTTCCCTCTGCCTGAGCTCTGAGGCTCCTCCTCCTCTCTCCTGATGCACGATGGAAACGGAGGAGGAAGCAGAGGTGGAGGTCCGGTCCGTTTTGGCGTGTCCGTGGACCCCTCCCTCAGTAATCAGATGCATCATCCACCTGCCGTGGGCCCGCGGCTCCTGTTCCATCAGTAGACCTGGTCTGTGCAGTACTGGGTCAGTGTCTTCACTGCAGTGCCCAGGGGATGGGCGCGCGCACTGTGAACGCGTGGCCTCCGGGAATTTTCCGTGGACATTTGAAGTTTCATAGTCCATACAATTATCATCCTACATCATCTTACATGTGTGACACCATGTACATGTACCTGTATGAGTCCCACCGTCATAAAAGCTGAGCTTTATGCAGACCTGTTTAGTCCAGTACAGCTGACTTCCGGACTTTTATCTCCATCCTTCATTCATCAGACTCCCGTTTGTGCCCCTCAGTTGTCGTTTCTGTTCATAAATCCGTTTATTCCCTTCCACATGTGCATGTCAGTTCTATCCAAACACATCCTAGACAGTAGACTGTGGTCAGTGACAGGAGAAGCAGCACCAGTGAAGCGTCAGATTCAGAGGGACACATATTGGATGTGAGACGGCGATAACGGATCGGATGGATGATTGACAGGAGGCTCAGTCAGGTTCGGTCAATTATTTCATTCGGACCGACTAAAATGATTGGTCAGACTTTTATCAGAAATATATGAGAATTAAACATTTTTGAGTTTCAATACCTGGTGGATTTCTTTTACATTTTAGTTTGACACACACTTATTAGGAGCATTTTAAGACGACAAAAGAAAAGTGTAAAAATGCCACATCATACGGTATAGCTTTAATTCAGGTTCCACATTCACACCAATTCAATCTCAAGTGGGTCAGACCAGTAAAATCCTATCATAATAATCTATAAATATCAAAAACTGCAAATGCTCTCTTTGTTTTAGTGTAAAAAAGTAAAATTAAATGAACATTTTTACATTTACAAACTATCCTTTCACAAAAAATGTGAATAACCTGAACAAATATGAACAACACGAAATCTCTTAAAAGAAGTAAATATAATTCAACCAATATTCTGCCTGTTATTAAATGTTTTGTGTGTTTGTAAATCCACTGTGATCTGTAAGTTGTAACATACTGTACATGTGTAAATGATAAACTGAGGCAGAATATTGTTAAAATTGGACTTCTTTTTCTTAAGACGTTTCAGGTTGTTTGTGTTATTTAGATTTTTAAGATAACTTTGGAGATGTAAACAATTGTACTTTTTTCATGTTATTATTTAACTGGTCCAGTCCACTTCAGGTCATATTAGGCTGAATGTGGCCCCTGAAATAAAATGAGTTTGACACCCCTGCGTTACACAGTCTGGTTGTTAATAAAATTATTGATTAATGCACCTTTAAAGGAGTGATATTTGCTTTTTTAAAATGCATTTTAAAACATTTCCCTGTGGTCTACATAAACTGTAAATGTTATGGTTGGGTCGGAATTCTTCATTCATTCAACTCCACAGGTCCATCTTCAACCCTATTTCTGAGTAGTGACACCAGAAAGGTCGTTTTGAGCACTGGCCCTTTAAATGCACATGACCCCACCCCCTCCAGGTTATTGGCTGTGCTGCTCTCTCCCGTTCAACCAACAACTAAACATTTTAGGTAATTGGCTCGAAGTTTGGGCATATTTTCAGTATGGACTACAACCGCTGCTGCTGACAAACAATTATGTCGGACTCGGAGAAATGTTTGTCGGAAGTCTTGACCTTATATGTACAAATGTCATGATGTAACTAGTTATAGACGTAACAAATTAAGCAGGAATTAAAACAGGTTGTAGAAATCCACTCGATTTTTTGCCAAAATGAATATAAAGATAGCTTTGCAGCACCTGGAGGGTTCAAATTTAAGCTTTATGATTTATTATGTTCCCCAAATACACAAATAAATGTACCAAAGACTAATAAAAGTGGGTTTAGCAAAATATGAGCCCTTTAAGAAAACAGTTTAGGCCACTTTGGCTTATTATCTGACTGAACTGTTACCCTGGAAACTATAAAAACACATTTTGTCGCTCTTGATTACAATGAATGATTACGACATGTGATCTTCCTCACTGTTTGTGTGGTAAGTGTGTTTACATATTCATGTGTGATGTCACCTGTAGTTGAATAACATCATAATTAAACAGAGTCCATTACTGTGCTCCGTGTGCTCATTCTGCCTTTAATAACTGGGTGTTGCCTTTCTTACCTCCTGGAAGTAAAGGCTTACCTTGTGTTCTGTTTAGTCTCCCTGCTGATTTAACTCACAGAACTATATTTGACTCTCCCTAAACATTATCCAAATACCTTATTTTTCTTCCCAAACATCCACCGGGTCCAACTTTTGGATGCAACTTTGTACCGAACTTGTGTTTTTCATCGATGCAGAAGAGATCGTTGGGGTGACATTTAGGAAACCGTCGGTTACGCCTGAAGACGCTGTGTTGTCCCAACGTCTTAACTCCCTTCTGTTCCAAACACCCTGTGACCTTCTGCTCCCAAGCTGCCACTGGGGATAGAACACAGGATGGTGGGGGGGGGGGAGGCCAAGACGGGACGGTCAGATGCAGGAGTATGTCCTTCACACTCCGCTTTAGGTAAAGGGTTTGACAGTAACTTGGACTTTCACTAATTAGCATGGACGGTTAAAGCATTTGCATGTAGAGCCAGTTAATGTGACTAAAAGGACTCTTTAACCCTTTATAGAACACTCACAGAAATACTCTGAAATTCAACATTTCAACATTAGTGTGTTATCGGAGGACCAAAAAAACTTTATTACTTTTGGGAAATTTTTCCAAATTTTTTATTATCATGTAGAAAATCAAAGTCAATGAAGTTACCATATTTGGTTCCTTGCCTGCCTGTTTGGCAAAATAAATACACACACTGGTACTGGTACTGTTCACTGTTTGGGTTTTTTTGTTTGTTTTTTTTAATGTATTTATTATTTTTTTAAATTATAGATTTTAAATTATTTTTTTATGTTAGGATTTTTTAAGACTTTTTCTATTTATTTTGTTTTATTTATTAATTTTTTTTTAAAATCTTTTTTTGTATTTTTGGCTATTTTTATTTATTAATTTTTTATTTTCTATTTTTTGTTTTCTATTTTCTATTTTTTATTTTATTTTATTTTATTTTATTTTATTTATGTTCGGAGACCCTGTAGACCACATTGGACCTGAGATTGTTGCCTCATGGTCCTTACTGTAACGGTTGTGTCACTGTCTTGTAATGTATGCAGAAATTACCAAAAATAGTCACTTGCCTGATGAAGCGTTCATCAGAAGAATAAGAATTTTTCTATTTATTTTGTTTTTTTATCTTTTTCTGTATTTTTGTTTTTGTTTATTTATTTATTTTTTATTTTCTATTTTTTGTTTTCTTTTTTTTATTTTATGTATTTTTTTTAATTTAATTTAATTTAATTTTATTTAATTTTATTTATTTATCTATTTTATTTATTTATGTTCATGCTGTAGACCCTGTAGACCACATTGGACCTGAGACTGTTGTCTCATTGTCCTTACTGTAACTGTTGCTATCACTGTCTTGTAATGTATGCCGAAATTACCAAAAATAGTCACTTGCCTGATGAAGGGTTCATCAGAAGAATAAGAATTTTTCTATTTATTTTGTTTTTATCTTTTTATCTTTTTTTTTATTTTTGTTTTTTTATTTATTAATGTTTTTTATTTTCTATTTTTTGTTTTCTATTTTTTATTTTATTTTATTTTGTTTATGTTCATGCTGTAGACCCTGTAGACCACATTGGACCTGGGATTGTTGTCTCACTGTCCTTACTATAACTGTTGCTCTCACTGTCTTGTAATGAATGCGGAAATGACCAAAAATAGTCACTTGCCTGATAAAGGGTTCAAACTCAAGTGGTTTGGCTACTTTGACATAAAGTTGTAGTTTTAACTGAAGTTTAATGTGCTGCATTAATTTGTGTAGAACCAACCATCTCAGATGTGTAATTGAACATAATTAGACTAATTCACTATAAGCCACTGTAGTCAGACATCCTCCGCTAAAGTTATTTAATCGCAATTAAAACTCCATTTTTTCTAATTAAGTTTTTTGCCTCACACTTTCTCTCCATATTTCTTGATCCAATGATGCAGCCTGTAGTTTCTCCTCCAACGGAAACTAAAAAAAGCTTTACTTTGCTAAATCATGTGGTAGCAATTTATAAAATCCTGACTCCCTGTTTTTATTCTGGAACACAAGTGTTTTCAGCTAATTTCATTTCCCCCTGGGACTTTAAACCCGGGAAATTCATTAATTACATGATGGCTGTGTGTAATACTCTTCCAGCTTTGCTCAGACCTTCATATTTACTGTGAAATCCCTCTGGGACAAATGCAGCAAAACCTGAAACTTGCACATAGTCGGACCATTTGTGTTTCTCATGCAGCTTTGTGCATAAATTCTGAAGAGACGAGGTTGGGGGCGGTGGGGGGGTGGGAGCTGAGAGGTCAGTGTGTACGTGTGTGTGTGTGTGTGTGAGTGTGAATGAGGGGGTGCAAATGCGTTATCTACTCCCTCCATCTGTTACAAGGGAATACAGGATCTTGGCTCTGGATGGTTTGCTGACACGTACTGTCTGCACTCGCTGCTGACTGACAGCCAGAACGGGAGGTGGAGAGAGAAGGGCATACGACGGAAAACACCTTAAAAGCTCAGATAGATTACAAGATAAGAAAATGGGTACATTTAAAGCAATTCTCTTTGTCTTTTTTCCTTCTACTTTTCTGTGATTTTTTTTTTGTGTTTTGTTTTACTCTCAGTTCTGTTCTCATAATGTTACGCCTTTTTGATACTGTGACCCTACAGAGTTAATATGGTGTGAATAATGGTTTTATCGTTGGCTTATAAATCATATGAAATCATATATAAAACTGCTGAGCATCCAAGTATGAATTTATTCACACCAAATTAAAAGTATAAATCAACAAAACACACCTGCATCTCTGTAAGGAGTGTAACGGTTTTATAAAATAATGGTTCAGCCCAATTCTCTCTTTTTTTTCCTTGTAATATTTAGAAACTAAAGAATAGTAGAAATATGTATGTCACAGATTCAGTCTCAGAATCATGATATCCCTAACACAGACTAACATAATTTTTTATTTTTACTTCTTTTTTTTTTTTTTTTGGTGTTGTAATGGAAAATTGACATGTTTTACATTCACATGTATATATAACATTTTATAGTGTGTTTTTTTCTATTTTTCTTGTCTTTCCAGAAAATAACAAAACAAAACAATATGTACATTTATTTTCCTGTGTATATCTCCAGTGCCTTCACTTCTTGTTTTCTTATCCCTTTTTATTTTTTTTACAGAACAATAATAGAATGAATAAATACATACATACATACATACATACATACATACATACATACATACATAAAATAAAATTTAAAAAAATAAATAAAAATTAATAGTACTATGACCCTACAGAGTTAATATGGTGTGAATAATGGTTTTATTGTTGGCTTATAAATCATATGAAATCATATATAAAACTGCTGAGCATCCAAGTATGAATTTATTCACACCAAATTAAAAGTATAAATCAACAAAACACACCTGCATCTCTGTAAGGAGTGTAACGGTTTTATAAAATAATGGTTCAGCCCAATTCTCTCTTTTTTTTCCTTGTAATATTTAGAAACTAAAGAATAGTAGAAATATGTATGTCACAGATTCAGTCTCAGAATCATGATATCCCTAACACAGACTAACATAATTTTTTATTTTTACTTCTTTTTTTTTTTTTTGGTGTTGTAATGGAAAATTGACATGTTTTACATTCACATGTATATATAACATTTTATAGTGTGTTTTTTTCTATTTTTCTTGTCTTTCCAGAAAATAACAAAACAAAACAATATGTACATTTATTTTCCTGTGTATATCTCCAGTGCCTTCACTTCTTGTTTTCTTATCCCTTTTTATTTTTTTTACAGAACAATAATAGAATGAATAAATACATACATACATACATACATACATACATACATACATACATAAAATAAAATTTAAAAAAATAAATAAAAATTAATAGTACTATGACCCTACAGAGTTAATATGGTGTGAATAATGGTTTTATTGTTGGCTTATAAATCATATGAAATCATATATAAAACTGCTGAGCATCCAAGTATGAATTTATTCACACCAAATTAAAAGTATAAATCAACAAAACACACCTGCATCGATTTAAGGGGTGTAACTTTTTTTTTTTTTAAATAAAATAATGGTTCAGCCCAATTCTCTCTTTTTTTTCTATGTAATATTTAGAAAATAAAGAAAAGTAGAAATATTTGTGTCACAGATTCAGTCTCAGTTTCAGAATCATGACGTCCCTAATATATGGACTAACATAATTTTCTATTTTTACTTTATTTTATTATTATTTACTTTATTATTATATATTTTTTTATTACATTGTTTATTTGGAGAATTTACATGTTTTACTTTCACATGTATATGTAACATTTTACAGTGTTTTTTTTTTTCCCTATTTTTCTTTTCTTTTCAGAAAATAACAAAACAAAACAATCTTTACATTTATTTTCCTGTGTATATCTTAAGTGCCTTCACTTCTTCTTTTCTTATCCTTTTTTTTAACAACAGAATAACAAACACAAACAAATAAATAAATAAAATCAACAATAACATAGTCACTAAATAACAATGGATGTCACATTTGGTTCCTTTTTAGTGTTTATCAAGTCTATCCACAGTTTCCAGCATTCTTTAAATTTGTTTTACTTTATTTTTAAGTTTTATTCCTTTTTTTTTTTTTTTTTTTTTAGATTTTTTTTTTTTTTACGTTTTCATCAGTGACTGAACAGAAAGATCATCCTGCAATTTCTGTTCTTCTAGGAAACCCTTCATATAATGCAGCACAAAAACCAGGTGAATTAACAAAAAACAGACAGACAGGACATATTAAAGAAAGACAGTTTACATGTGACGTGGGTGCACATTCACGTTTGGAAAGCTTGTCGGAACAAGATACGACGTTTTTATGTGCACGGTCCAATTATGTATTATAAAATATGAACAGATCATGTCATTACTTATGATTTATACGTCCATATTTCATTACAGAGAACAAATGCTTGAAGTTTTGCTCCAGATGAAGTCGGTGATAAGTGTGGTTTACATGATAGGCCTAAACAGTTGATCTGATTCCTATCGGTCTATTGAGTTATTACAGTTCATGTACGCTGCCCCTTCTTTGCTATTCAACAGTACTAAAGCACTTTTCATGCAATATCTCGAACTACGTAATGATAGGGCTAAAAAAAAAAACTGAATAAAATGTGGTTTGTGGATGGAAAGTGAAAACAGCAAATTCTTGACAGGATGACTTTAATGGAAAATTTTCTGTTAAGAGTGAGAAGTGTGAAATATATGAAGGCTAAAGAGTCGGGGGTGCCGGCGTTGAATGGAGAGGCCATTTTACCTCCACTTCCAAGGGATGAATACTTCAGCACAGCAAGAGAGCCTCTGCTAACAGCACCTTCCTTCTCTGTGTTCATTTTTCTTTTCTTTTCATCACCTGTACTTGAAAGAATAATGGTGGTGGTGTATTCGGCTCAAGGTGTGAACTAAATGCACTGTTCCACGCAGAGGTGCAGGGGAAGGGCTTCAGTAAAAGTACTTTGACTTATTCATCAATTCTTGACACTTTTCCCCATAGGTGAAGGACTAATGTACGTAGCACTCATTTTAGATAAATGCAGCGCCATTTCTACTTTCACTCACAGTTTGAGACTGAGTTGAAGTATTTCAAACGCACACTGGCAACGACATGGGGGTCTTAGAGCCAAAATGGACTGACGTAATCATCGATTACAACGGGGGCTGGGATCAGTTTAAGAAAGGTTCTCGGCGTGTATTTCACATTTTATTTCTCCCTTTTTTGTGTGTTGCTATTAGGTCAGACTGTTTTTGATATATATATATATAATATCTATATTCAGTGTTGGGGAAAGTCCCTTAACTCTTACAGACCCAAACATCCACCACCGACTGAAACCATCTTCTGATCTAACATGTTTACACTGCAAAAATCAAAATTTTACCAAGTGTATTTTTCTCATTTCTAGTCAAAATATCTCATCACACTTAAAATAAGACATAATCACCTAAAGCAGGGGTGTCAAACTCATTTAACCCTTTCATGCACAGTGGTCACTCCAGTGGACAGTTCTTCTCCAGCTGTTGTCTTGTATATACACGGTGGGGAAGCAAAATTTACAATGAACATTTAGTTGTTTTTTCTCAGCAGACACTACGTCAATTGTTTTGAAACCAAACATATTGTGGCATGTTTGCCGCAGTGCATTATGGGTAGTGGGTGCTATGTTGTAAATGTGTTATTTTTATGCTCAAAAATTCAGCTGGGTTATTGTGTTAGTACTAGTTTTGACTTAATATGTGTATGGCAATGCTTATTGGACTTTTTGTTTATTTTTTCTGTATTTTTGTCATTTGTAAAGTTGCACCCTGAGTGAGAGCCATAGGCAGAGCAATGGCTATCCTGCTGTGATTGTTTCAGTTTTGTTCTTCCTGCCTGTCAAATTAAAAGCATAACTTGTGCTTGTTCCTGACACTGAGCTAACTTCCTGCCAAACTTCCACCTATGCTACAATATGTTGATGTCATAATCATACGTAACACTATTATCCATACCTTTTCAGAAACTTTTGCCCATATGAGTAATCAGGAAAGCAAACGTCAAAGAGTGTGTGATTTGCTGAATGCACTCATCACACCAAAGGAGATTTCAAAAATAGTTGGAGTGTCCATAAAGACTGTTTATAATGGAAAGAAGAGAATGACTATGAGCAAAACTATTACGAGAAAGTCTGGAAGATACTATTAAAGAAGAATGGGAGAAGTTGTCACCCGAATATTTGAGGAACACTTGCGCAAGTTTCAGGAAGTGTGTGAAGGCAGTTATTGAGAAAGAAGGAGGACACATAGAATAAAAACATTTTCGATTATGTCAATTTTCTTGTGGCAAATAAATTCTCATGACTTTCAATAAACTAATTGGTCATACACTGTCTTTCAATCCCTGCCTCAAAATATTGTAAATTTTGCTTCCCCACCCTGTATTTCCTAAGAACACAAGTCTATCTGCAATTGGAACGGCTGTGTACTTGTGAACTTTCCTCCCTGTCTATGCTGTATTTCTGTCATGGGCTCCCTAACGTATTTCCCTCAAATCACCACATTGTCACTCAATTTGATTTCAATACATTAGAACTAGTATTTACATGTCACTTATACATTTTGTATACTTTTCAAAACATTTCGTCGATTCATTCGGACACAGCCGACCAGCTCCCACCCGAACCGGCAGGCTCACGGCCGGGCCGACACGAACTGCATCTTGGGAATTATTTCCCAGCCAAGTCTACACGAGTCACCACCCAGTGCATCCTTGGTTTAAGCTAGTTGACAAGAACAACATCAGGGTATTCCATGCGTTCTTGGTTTATGCAAACTTTCAAATGGAACAGTACTTGGGCTGCGACTGATGACGTTTCATGAAAATGGAAGAACAGACAACAACATGTATTGAGAAACGGCCATTGTCTTTGACTTCTCTTTGCTAACAGCGAACATTTTGCTTCTGAACTTGTATGTAAATTGTTCACAGTCAACATATTTTGTTTCACCAAAATCAACCACTGTTATT